>NC_143206.1:960833-1280000 GCF_051530095.1 Phoenix dactylifera | reverse complement strand
AGTTTCCTCCAAACTGATATCCTTTTAATTACATTTTCATTAAATTTCTTAGTTTAATTTTCTTCACAAACTTTTCCTTTTAAATATTTTTTTTAAGAAAACAACTATACCCCAATCCCTGTGGATCGATACCCGTAATCACTATTCTACTAGATACGTGCTATTGCGTGGTCTTTAAAGTTGACTATCATGACATATCTGTGGAGGGAGAGATCTCCAAGCTTCTATTATTCACTGACACTTACACTGCACGGTCCCTAGTTCGCATGGGTTATGAGAAGGTGAACGGGCAGTGGGTGCGTGGAGGAGCAGGGATACATGCACCGGAGGGTGATGCACCAGAAGTTGGAGATCCCATCTCTGAGGCTGAGGTACCTGAGGATCATCCTACGGCACCTTCAGAGGCTAGACCGTCGTCATCCGTACCCACGGGGTGCACAGAGGAGTTTTGGAGTAGGATGACTGAGCTTGTGTCAGCTCAGGTGAGGACTTTCTCTGACGGATTGATGAGCAGGTTGGACATTATGACTGCTGAGATTAGAGACCTCAGAGAGCAGGTGGGAGCATTACACAGAGAGAGAGAGGCTCATGGTCCATCTGTGCCCCGAGCAGCTGAGTCGAAGGTTTTGGCACGGAGTCATCCAGCTCAGCGAGGTCCACGCCAGACCCAGTCCCATCAGGCTCAACCTCTCCTCGCCACTTATGCTAGGAGGATGAGGACTACATCACAGCCCTTAGATACCCTCTCGGCTGATGTTAGTATTATGATTAGTGCCTAGGATTTATCTAGCTCTCATATGTATTTTACTTTGTTGATGTACTTTGCACCTTAATTGAAGAACATTGTATTTTTGGCATTAATGTACTACAATGTTCCATTTTGATCAATGAAATTTGAATGTTTATTATTTACTGCCTCTACTTATCTATTGCCATACGCTTGTTTGATGATAACAAAAAGGGAAAGAAGTAAGGAAAGAAAGAAGTTGCAATATAAAGGGACAAATAAGTTGACAAATAAGTTTGAAAATTATAGTAGGAGATAATATTCACTTAAGGGGGAGCAATATGTAACAATGAAAATTTTAAAGTCTAAATTTTTAATCAAAATTTCAGAATTTGGCACATACCTCTCATGCCTCGATACATAACCTGAAACTCTTGCTTTATCTCGAATTTTGAAGTTTCATCCTTAACCAAATACAAAAGAAAGGGGGAGAAAATCAAAAGTTCTAATTGGCAATATTTGGATGAAAGAGGGGGAGACTTCACTTTCAAATTTGAAAAGCTGAAATTCAGCAACTTGAGCTCTTCTAAAACAAATTTTCTAATTTTAAGATAAGTATCAATCTACTCATACTCAATATTTTGTAATCATCAAAAAGGGGGAGATTGAGGATGATAGTGTTATTTTGATGATTAACACGACCATTGAGGAAATATCCAATTAAGTACTACAAGTTAACATGATACATCATTACTGAGTTCGACACTTTCGATACATTAGAAGAATGAGATCAAGATGTCTTTCAATGATTAATAATGAGATAAAATTTGTAATAGAAAAGGGATAGTGAATTCTAAATTCTAATTCAGCAAAGTTTCAAGTGAAACGTACTCTTAAGGGCTTATTGTTAAGAGTATGTAGCACTACCATAGCATACATTCAAAATTGCTTGAAATATAGTTCATTGATTATATGGATGAGTCTAACCTTAAGATGCAGCAAAGTGTGGAATGAGTCGATCCCAACATAGGTGGAGTCAACCCTGGCACATCATCGAACCATCAGGCACATCTCTGCGAAAATGGCACGGATGAACAGTAGTGGAGTCGACCCCAGCTTCAAGCCTCAAGAAAACAAGTCTCTAGAATTTACTGAGAGGGCCGACCTCAACTTTCTATGAGCCGACCCCAGATGGAGCCAACCCCGGGAATGTTTGAGTCGACCCCAACTGAACATGAGTCGACCCCAAGGCTATGTCGTTCAAAACTGTGTCTCTAGAATTTCTGAGAGGGTCAACCCCAATGGAACTTGAGTCGATCCCACTGTAGCTTGAGTCGACCCCAAAAAGAGTTGAGTCGACCCGAGTGAAAAACAGCTGAAATACAAGGTTCTGTGATTCTTGAGAGGGCCGACCCCGCTGCAGCAGGAGTCGACCCCAGTGAAAGTTGGGTCGACCCCAGTGGAAGTTGAGTCGACCCTAAGTATGATGAACAGTGGTTTGAGTCGACCTCAGGAAAGTTTGGGTCGACCCCAGCATGGGTAGAAGCATAACTGCTAATTCTGCAGAAGTACTTTTTGACCTTCCAACGGCTAGTAACAGATAGTTTTTCAAATCTAACCAATGGGGAGTAACCTAAACATATGGGAAAGTATTTATAATGAAACTATTCATCAGAACAAGTCATCTTTTGCATGAAAATAAAAGTTCACTCAAGAAAGACAAAGTCCTAGTATTCTTCATCAAGGTGCTTCATTCAAGAGTCAAAAGGAAGTGGTTGAGTAGATCAAAAGAGGCATTAAGAGCTCCACCAACCCTTGAAGAGTGAAGCATTCCTTGACAAAGAAGAGAAGAGCTGTATCAAAGCGATAACTATATTCTCACTCTTCTTTGTAGCTTATAGTTGTTATATCTGCTCATCTAGGAGTTTCAACCTTCTTCTTCTTCTTAACAATCATGCAAGGTTTGTTGGTGAGCCCGTAAAACCAACGGTGTAGGTTTGTTGGCGAATCCGTAAAACCAATGGTGAAGGTTTGTTGGTGAGTCCGTAAAACCAACATAGATTTTTGGTGATCTCGGAAAACCAAGTGTAAAGGTTTTTGGATTGTGATCCCGAAAAACAATCCAACTGTAATCCACGGGATTATAGTGAATTTCCAAGGGATCGCTTGGGGAGTGGACGTAGGTGCATAGGAGAGCACCGAACCACTATACTTCTTGTTGTTTGTATTGTGTATTGTTCTAACTTCACTATTTGCACTTAATCTATATTAACTAAATCACTCACTCATCAATTAACATAATTAAGGAATCGAAAATTAAGAAAAACCAATTCACCCCCCCCCCCCCCCCTCTTGGCTTGTCACCTTGGGCAACAGTATATAAAATATAAAAATCCCAATGACTAGTCAGGAGTAAGTCAATTTGAGTTCTTTTTATTAAAAGTTCTTTTAGCAAGTTGTAAGATAATTTTTACTTTGGAATTTCACAACACACATAGCCTGCACTTCTAAGGATTAGGTTCAACATTTTGTTGTTAAGTCTGGTAGCAACCTTGAGTCCTGATGAATCATTTCTATCTAATTCACTATTATTCCATATTTATTTTAAAAAAAAGTGAATTTAGTCAGGTACATCGAAAAGGGCTACCTATTGTCAAAGGTCAGCAGTCTTGTGATGATGAACCCGAGCATAGGTCCGTAGGGGAGTCTTGATGCCCAACACCTTATGCCATCTGGTGTGGGAGTTGTTGACTGAATGCTCGCTACACGGAGGAATCATTACAAGAGTAAAAGTACATAATTTATTTATAAATACAAAAAAATAGAGAAAGAGAAAATAATATTGATCTTGAAAAAGACGATAGTGTGAAAGCCGTCGTTGTAAAAATTCGAGTAAATTAGAATATTACAGATAAAGCCCATGAGGTATTAAAGTAAATATCCATAACTCTCGAAATCCTGAAAGATAGGATGATTTTGAATCAGTGATTAGATTTTATCTGACTAATTCTTGGAAACTACTAACTTTAGCAATATTTTGGAGAATCTAAAACCTTAGTTTGTGTATGGTCCAGATAACACCGAGCATCCAAGTATAAGTACGCCTTACAACTCTCTAACAGAAACTTAATGACTTCAACTTAAGTTGCATACTGACCTAGGATTGGGCTGACTTAGTAATTAAAACTTTGTGTGCTTTTAAAATTCTTGGCACTTATACATTTGAAATTATACTTTATGAAAAAAAATATATATATATATAAAATCTTTGGGTAGAGACAACAGTTTGTTGGTATCTGAGCCGGAAACCCTCACGAGACAAAACTCGTCCACTAGGGCCACCTAGGGGTTTAAAGCCTTATTGCGTACGGTAAATGCAATCGCGATTCTTGCGAAAGTGAGTTAGTTTTTATTTTGCTCGAGGACTAGCAAAATGTAGGCTAGGGGGTGTAATAAGTGCTAACTAAGATATAAATTAGCCTCTTTTTCATAGCACTTATCATTATTTTAATTTACATATTTTGTAAATTTAACTATAAAAGATGTGTTACCTTCATCATTTTATTTTAATAAATTATTAAAGGTAATTCGAGTTTGATTTGCTTAATCGAATATAATGTGTGCAGGTCCAGTCCTATAGTTCCCAAGTCATATACTGTGGTTTAGTTTCTCCCGCATCCAATTGAGTTCAACATCTCAAGATTAGTTTCATCCTCTCCACGTTGCACTATTTGAACCCATACCACGACCGTAGATTAGCAATCATCCCATTCGTGATCTGCCAGCTCAATCCCATCTTCTCCGTGATCCTCTTCCTCCTTAAATCCTTCTTCCACGTCATTGCTTTCCTCCCCTGTTTAAGCTTCGAAACAGAATGAATCCAAGCTCCCTTCTTCGGAATAGAATCCCATCGTCCACGGGCAAATCTCTTCTTCCCAACGTCATCGTCAACTTCTCATCCGAACCAGCCAGTGTTCCGGATTAATCCCAGGCATCCGCTCCCAAGCCGTCAGCCAAATCCAAACTCACCTCATCTACGGATTCACTCCAGATCCCACGCCTATCCTCTGAGGTCTCCCACGAACAGCACCCCAGCAAATCTCAGAATCCCATCTTCACCTCCCACCCAATCCTCCGTAGGATCAACGGGATAAGCTCACATTCCATCCTCTTCCGGCTTGATCCCATGGAATCTCCCAACGTCCAAAGCTCTCTTCCCAGCGAATCCAACCTTCCATCATCCGAACAGAGCTACATCTTCTTCCGGATCGATCTCACATTCGTAATCATCCTTATCCCTTCCGCGTTCAAAGCCCCAGCTCATCTCCTCTGTTTCGCATATCTCTTTCCTTCCGGATGAGAACCAGCATCCCGCCTCCTCCCATGATCGGGTGATCCGCGATTCATCTTCATCCCGTGAGCATCCCAAACCTCCCAGCTATCAGCCGAGATCCTCTCAGCTTCATGGATCGTATTCCATCTCTCAGCCGTGCGCATCCATTCCGGGATACAACTAAGTTCAACTCTATCAACGGATGAATTCCTAGCTCTTCCTTGCTTCAAAACAGAGTCCAGATAAGCTCCTTCAACCGTGAACATCATCCATTGTTCCCAGCCAGCGGGAAGTTCAGCTCCATCAGCCACGGATAGGCTCAAATCATCATCCGCAAGATACCTACCGCATCCAAGGATCAAGGGATAGAAGTCATCTACCTTATCCCACTTTTTTTTCATCTTAATCCTTCATTCGGAACAGAGGAGAGAGGGGGAGATTGCAGCCTATAAAAGGAGGGAGCTTCATCGGGAGAAGAACAAGCTTGGGATCTTCTCTGAGGCTAAAATCCCACAGAGTGTTCAGGTGAGAGAGTAGTTTGGGATATTCTGGGAATAACTTCCCACGAAAGCTAAGAAGGAGCCGTTCTCAGGGGAATCGCAAGAGGAAGAGAAGAAAGAGATGGGAGCCCGCTGCTATGCTGCTACTGCCGTCCACCACTGCATGGAAGCCTAAGCTCTTCACTAGGGCTGGATGCAACCCTAATAAAGGGACACGGGTTTAATGTATTTATTTTTTTTATTTTTGGAATTGTATGAACCTAATTGATCTTATTGAATATCCTTTTATCTCGTAATTTTTGTGATTTTAAATATGAAGTTTATACAACTGTTCTTCATGATCACTAAGTTAATATAAGACCATCCATGCTTAGGGAAGATGCAGTGTCCTGCCGCATTAGTTTAGGGTAGACATTTCATGCTAACTGAAGATGGATGTTCTTAAATCCATCGTCTGTCATATGTCAAGATTTATTCGACTTAAGTTCGAGAGTGGAAAACTCTTTCTCCACTATGCAATCTGCCCCGGCCGAGGTATTACGAACTTAGTCTTATAAATCACATAGGATCTCTCCTTTTCTATCAAGGTTGATAGATTCCTTGTAGATGCATACCCTACTCCTACAGTGAACCTACTGCAGCCAATCTACACTGCATGGACCCATATGGCTAGAGACCATGTATTTATGTAGTCAAACTACAATAACCTCACTGTGAGTAGCCGAAGCATCGCAGGTCAAAGGACTAGTCACACTACTGCAACATCAAGCAAGTCACTGACGAGTGGATAGACATCCAAGTGACTTCTTATGTTGGTCACGCTCAGTACCCTTGTTCTTTAACAAGCACCTGCACTATTACTTCAGTGTCGCCACACTGTGGACTCGAGTCTCGTCCATCCATAAGGAAAGCAATGTGTGCACTGATCGGATCGATCACCGTCCTTGTGATGATCCATTGATCAGGAGCATTCAGAAATTAATCACCAATGATGCATGGCTCAAATTCTTAACTCTTAAGAATACGCATCATCATCTTATTAATTCTTGGACGATTCATAGACACATAAATAATATAAATAGAAAGATGTCTTTATTTATCCAATAATAAATAGTCAAGTACAAAATTATGTTCCTAGAATTAATAATGTGTCAGCCAAAATTGGCTTCTAGGGCATACATCTAACAACTCCCAGCTGTGTCCACATCCCCCGCATCCATAACCAGCCAACGGCTGCATCCCAACCCGGATAAGCTCGGATTAGCTACATCCTTCTGCATTGTTCTCCCACGAACCGAGCCATATCCAAGCTCATTCATTCCGTTTTCTTACCAGCGTCTGCATCTCCACGTATCTTCCCTCTTCCCAGTCGAATAACTTCAAATCTCTTCATCCTAAACCAACCAATCTGCATCCCAGAACAACCGTATCCTTCTTCCAAACCAAATCCAAAGCCCGTCCCAGCCTCCCTCCAGATCGCGTTCGTGATTTATCTTCATCCCACGATCGCATCAAATCCCCTGCATCTCGGATTACAAGCTCATCTTCTTCTTCGGAACCAACTCTCATCCCCCACACCTACCGATCGGATCAAGCAACTCAGCCGGATTCCCACGCTTCCTCCCAGCCGTTCCAACTCCCCTGTTCCAGCTGCAACCTTATCCCAAAGAACAGAGCCGCATGTGATCCTCCTCTTCATCCACGGGATAAACTCAAGTCCCAAGCTTCCTTCTGTTCGGATTGACTCGATCAACCACGTGAAGAAGCATCGGTAATTCCCCTGCATCCACAACGGTACAGTCCTCCCGTGATGCATGCAAAAGGTCCCATGTTCATGAGCAACCTCCTCCGGATTCCATTCACGAACAGATCCCAGCATCCTGTGCTTGCCCCGGCCGACCACATTTCTTCTCAGCTACAGCCAGCCAACGGCAGCATCCCCAAATTCCCGAGCTTATCTTCCCAAGATAGAATCGAGTCCAACATCCTCTTCGCGTTGAAGAAGCGTCGATTCCTTCCATCGCCCACAGACAGCAACTCACGGATCTGAACCTGCCTTGCAATCTCCTCCCACGTCCAAGTATCCCATTATCTGTGGAAGAGATAAAGCCTCCACAGCCTTATCCACCCATTCGGAACAGCCACAAGGAAGAGAGAGAGAGAGATGGACCGCCTATATAAAGGGAAGACTCCTGATCAGAGGAGAGCATTCCTTCTTTCCTACCGGGGCTGATCCCAATCAATCTTTCACAGGCCAAGTTCCCACGGGAAACGGAGGAGGGAGAATAGTTTGGGTACTATGGGAACGATTTCCCATAGGAAGAGATGATGATGTGCTAGGAGGGATCCAGTAACTCATTGATCATTAGGGGAGCTCCACGGATGCTAGAGAAGGGAGAATCCGAAAGGAGAGGAAGGAAAGAAAAGATGGAAGCTCTTTGCGCTGCCGCTGTCATCTACAACTATATGCAGGGCTGATCTTTTCATTAGGGCTGGATGAAGCCCTGACAAGCAACAAGGGTTTTGTATCTTTAATTTTTGTTCTTGCAGTTGTATGAATCCTCTTACTCTTAAATAAATATTTTCCTTTCATCTTATATATAATCTCTGTGATTTTAAATATGATGTTCGTACAACTATTTTCATGATCACTAAGTGAGTATAAAGATAATCCATGCTTAATAAAGATGAAGTGTCCTGCCACTTTATTTTAGGGTAGACATTTCATACCTAGTGAAGATGGGTTTTTCTAAAATTACTTCAGTGAATTTTTATTTGAATGCTTATAGGGCTTGTAGCCAATTTGCATGTTAATCCAAGAACGAATTAAAATACAAATAATCTTTGTTACTATGTCAGAGGTGAATTTCTTGCCCTAGGTTCTCTCAACTGAAATCATTTTAATTGCATTTTCTATTAAATTATTTAGTTCAGTAGTCTTCACAAATTGTTCTTTTTTAAATATTTTTAAGAAAATAACTGTACCCGAATCCCTGTGGATCGATACCCGTAATCACTATCCTACTAGATACGTGCTATTGCGTGGTCTTTAAAGTTGAGTATCAGTGCGGCTTAACCAGGAGCCTAGAAAGATCATCAGGCTGCGGTGTTCTACACCTGCAGAATTTTTGAATATGAGATCTTCAAATTTATAACTTCTGATTTTTGTTTCAGTTTTCTAAATCTTAATCAACCCTCCTCAGATCCTAATCTTCGTTCCCTAATGAGTTCAAAGATCTTCTGGATTTGGATCCAGAAAATTTTTTGAATTCTACGATCCGAGGCGTGTTCATACGATGAATGACGTTCCGTTCGAATTCCGCTGCGAACGTCGCATCGAACGGGGCGTATCTCATCAGAGTCAGACTAAGAAGAAGAAGGCTGATCAAAGTAAGGCAGAGTGCTTCTTCTGTAAGAAGCAACGACATTGGAAGTGGAACTGTCCTCAGTACATTGCCTCTCTTGACCCAAACAGGCCTAAGAGGAAGATGCAATCAGTTGCTGATCAAGGTACTTATATGATAACACCTTGTAATTTCTCAATATGTGATAATTCGACTTGGATATTGGATATCGGTAGTCCTTTTAACATTTGCAATTCGTTGTAGGGACTGCAAGTCAATAAGAAATTTGGAAAAAGCGAAAGATTCCTGAACGTTGGAGATAGAAGATCAGTTCCAGTTCTAGCTTTAGGAAGTCTAAAGCTTGTATTCAATTCTTGAGAAATTATCTTAGATGATTGCCATTTTTGTCCAAGTTTTTTATTGAACATAATTTCTGTAGGCCTCTTGGTTATGAAAGGTTATGAGATTTCAATAAAAGGAGATTATTGTGATATGATTATGAATGGTGTTACTGTAATGCATGGACATTTGAGCAATGGAATTTATATATTGTCACAGCCTGTTAATGTAATGTACAAGTCAAGTAAGCGTCCTAGAATAGATAATGTCACGGATGTCTACCTTTGGAATCATAGGCTAGGTCATATTAACAAGAACAGGATGAACAAATTAAATAAAGAGGAAATCCTCAATGTTAATGATTGTGAATCATTGACAACCTGCGAGTCATGTCTTCTTGAAAAGATGACCAAATCACCTTTTACCAAAAAAGGTGAACGAGCTAGTGACTTATTGACCCTTGTACATTCAGATGTATGTGGGCCAATGAGCACAAATGCTATAGGTGGATATTCATATTTCATTACGTTTACAGATGATCTTTCAAGGTATGTGTACTTAATGAGACATAAATCTGAGTCATTTGAAATGTTCAAATTATATCGTAATGAAGTAGAAAAACAAACTAGAAAGAGTATTAAAACCCTTCGATCAGATCGAGGAGGTGAATAACTCTCAAGTGAGTTTTTGACATATCTAGGAGAAAATAGGATTCTCTCCCAATGGACTCCTCCTGGTACACCATAATACAATGGTGTGTCAGAAAAGAGAAATCAAACACTGTTAGACATGGTTCGATCCATGATGGGGTTTGCTGATCTGCCCATATCCTTTTGGGGATATGCACTTGAGTCAGCCTGCTACATTCTAAATAAGGTTCCAAGTAAATCTATGACTAAAACACCGTATGAGATGTGGACAGGACGGAAATCAGTATTTTCTCACCTTAGAATTTGGGGGTGTCTGGCGTATGTCAAACGTTTGAAAACAGACAAACTTGAAGCCAAGTCTGATAAATGTTTCTTTGTCGATTATCCTAAAGAAACTAAAAGATATTATTTCTACCTTGCTGAAAAACAAAAGTTGCTCGTAAGTAATAAAGCTGTATTCTTAGAGAAGGAATTTCTTGGAGAAGGAAGTAGAAGCTCTAATGTAGAACTTAGGAAAGTTCAACATGTAGAAGATCCAACACCATCCACTGAACCTATTGAGTCATATTTGACTAGATCATATCCTAAACCCATCTTAGATGCACCATTAAGGCGATCAGGTAGAGTACCACGTCAGCCGGACAGATACTACGGTTTTTTGGTCCAGGACGGAGATCCTGTCGAACTTGATGAAAATGATGAGGATCCAATCACCTATATGGATGCTATGCAGAGGCATGACTCTGATGCATGGATTGAAGCCATGCAAGACAAACTGGAATCCATGAAGGTCAATGATGTATGGACATTAGTTGACCCACCCGAAGGGATTAAATCCATAGGGTGTAAGTGGATTTTCAAAAGAAAACAGGGTGCAGACGGAAAGGTGGAGACCTGTGGAGTGATTGATTAAAACCCCATTTGATTTTGATGAGCTCAAAGCATTTGAGTATATCTTGTGATTACTAATGAATTCAATTGAGTGTTTCAGTGAAAATCCTGTCCAAGTGTCTCTAGATTTGGTTCATAGTATTTTGGATAAGTTAAGAAGTCTGCTGAACCAAAGTCTGAGACTCGAGTCGACTCCCGAGTATCACGAGTCGACTCCAAGCGTATCAAGTTCACTGGCACGAGCTCGAGTCGACTCCAGACTAGTACGAGTCGACTCCGACTGAGAACAGAAAGAAGAACAGAAAGCCTCATCTCAGAACCTGTCAACGAGTCGACTCCTGAAGTGCGCGAGTCGACTCCAATGTTCAACGAGTCGACTCCAGGGTAGTAAGAGTCGACTCCAAGAGGTACACAAAGAAAAGTCAGAGAGCAGTTTTCGAGTCTGAGATTCGAGTCGACTCCCAGACAGCTCGAGTCGACTCCAAGACAAGCTTCACGTCAAAAGGCAGAAGACCAACTTTTGGAAACTGAGAGCCGAGTCGACTCCAAGGAAGTTCGAGTCGACTCCAAGACTGGATGAGCCAAAAGACAGAGAATCGGGAGTTCGGGCTCTGAGATTTGAGTCGACTCTAAGGACAGTCGAGTCGACTCGAGTGGACAAAATTCAAAATTGGATCCACGGACTTCAGTGGATGAGCCGACTCCAAAATTGCCAGGTCAGCTCCAGAAGTTGGCGAGTCGACTCCGGGTCAAGACGAGTCGACTCCCAGTCGTGACGGCAACTTTAATTCAAATTTGGAACAGTTGCCGAGTCGACTCCGGAAAAGCTTGAGTCGACTCCCGCCACAGCCGAGTCGACTCCTGATCGCGCGAGTCGACTCCAACCCACCAACGGTCATATTGTCAGGCTGCGCAGAGTGTGCAGAACGGGCAGAAAAAGCAGTGTAACGGCTAGTTTCCGTGGGGGTTGGCTTAAATAGCCACAGAAGATTGTAGCAAGGCAGAGAACAGTCATTCCACTCCAACTAATCAAGGATTCAAGCTCTGCAACGTGCTCTTCAACGAAAAAGGGAAGATCTGCATTTACAGCTCCACCTACATCTTCCCAGCAATTAAAGCCTTCTCCTCCAGCATTCAAGTCGACTACACATTCGAGAGGAGACCGGAGTTCAAGAAGCCATTCCTCTACTTCAGCTTAAAAGCGTTTGAGGGCTTCTAAACTCCTCTTTTGATTATATTGTTTTACATCTGCTTTTGAGAAGCTTATTTTCCTTTCTTTCTATAACTTGTATTTACTTGGTTCAATCGGGGGATTGAATCAAGGGGACTAAGGTTGGTTGGTGAGCCAAGTTAAAAACCAACGCGTGTAGGGTTTGATTGTGAGCCCGGAAAAACAATCGGGGTTGGTTCTAGTCGGTGAGCCTGGAAAAACCGACCGAGTTCGTTGTGAGCTCGTAAAACAACAAGTTTGGTTGTGAGCTTGCAAAACAACCGGCTGTAATCCAAGGGGGTTATAGTGAATTCCCAAGAGAGACTTGGGGAGTGGACGTAGGAGCAAGGGGTAGCTCCGAACCACTATAAAACTCTGTGTTTGCATTGGATTGTCTCTCTTCTTCTTCCCCTCACATCACTCACAGCACTTAGCATTAATTAAATAACTTGCAATAGTTTCTAATTAATCAACCACATCGTTTTAATTATCTAAATTATTTTAAAACCCAATTCCCCCCCCTCTTGGGTTGTCTATCTGGGCAACAAGTGGTATCAGAGCCAAAAACTCTTCCACTCAAGAGTTAAAAGATCAAAATGACAACCCCATTTGGATCTTCTCACATTGAGGGTCAGTCCACCCAAAGACCCCCTTTCTTCAATGGATCCGACTACTCATACTGGAAGGCTAGGATGAGAATATTCGTCCAAGCCCAAGACTATGAGATGTGGACCATTGTAGTGAATGGCCCATACATCCCATCCACATATGTAGAGGGTGTTAAGGTACCCAAATTGGAAAAGGATTGGGATGAACATGACATGAGGAAGGCACAATTAAACTCTAAAGCTATGAATGTGTTTTATTGTGCCTTAGATAGAAATGAATTCAATAGGGTCTCTACTTGCAACTCTGCAAAAGAGATCTGGGATAGACTTGAAGTGACCCATGAGGGCACGAATCAAGTTAAAGAATCCAAAATTAATATATTGGTTCATAAGTATGAACTATTTAAAATGGATTCTAATGAGACAATCACTAGCATGTTCACTAGGTTTACTGACATTGTCAATGGCCTAAAAAGCCTTGGCAAGAGCTATACTAACAGTGATCTTGTCAGGAAAATACTTCGCTGTCTACCAAGGTCATGGGAAGCCAAGGTGACGGCAATCCAAGAAGCTAAAGACTTGAACAAGCTTCCACTCGAAGAGCTCCTTGGATCCCTAATGACTCACGAGCTAACCATGAAGCAACACAGCGAAGAAGAGTCCTCCCATAAGAAAAAGGTAATAGCACTTAAATCTACTTCATCTAACAAGGACTTGTCCTGCAGTAGCAGCAGTGAAGAAGAAGAACATGAGGAAGATGATGGTGAGGCTCTTCTTGTGCGCAAGTTCAAGAGATTCATCAACCACAAGAAGTCCTATCATCAAAGGAGAGGCCCCTCAAATTTCTACCGCAAGGACAAAGGTAAGGAAAGGAAAAACGAGGGGATTGGGTGTTACGAGTGCAAGAAGCCGGGTCACATAAGAGCAGAGTGCCCCTTACTGAAGAAGGGGAGTAAGTACAAGAAGAAGAAGGCTCTTGTCACTACACTATCCGACTCCGACTCATCATCCTCCTCATCAGATGATGAACAAGAAGAGAAGGCCAATTTCTGCTTCATGGCCAACGAAAACGAGGTAACTTCCGATACGCATCTTGATTTTTCTTTTGATGAACTTTATGATGCATTTAATGAGTTAATGGTAGAATATAAGGCTATAAATCTTAAGAATAAAGAACTGAAAATAGCTAATCAATCATACCTACATAAATACGATAAATTAGTTAAGGATAAGGACTTAATCACCAAAGAAAATATTGAACTTAAAACAAACAACCAACTTTTAACTCAAAAGACTAACACCTTAACTAAAGATAATGAAAAACTAACTAAGGAATTTTCAGAACTTAAAAAATATAAACAAACCTTAGATAAGGATCTTACAAAAGAACTTAATGATCTAAAAGCAGAAAATCAAACACTAACTAAAGAACTTAACAAATACAAACCCTTAGTTGAAAAATTTACATATAGTTCTGAAAAATTAAACATGATACTAAATAGTCAACGAGCAGTATTTAATAAAGCGGGTTTAGGGTATAAACCAAAAAATAAACAAAAACTTCTTAGTAACTTCTTTGTTAAAGCTGGAGAAACTAAAACTAAGAAAATAACCTGCTTTTGTTGTGGAACTATAGGACATAAGGCAAATGCATGTGACTATAGGAAAAGTAAAACAAAAAGGAAAATTAAAAGGGTATGGGTTCCAAAAGGAACCAACTTGACTAACCATGAAGGACCCAAGAAAACTTGGGTATCTAAGATGACATGATTTGCTTGTGTAGGAGTGTCTTGCAGCCAAGGTCAACAAAAATCGCTGGTATTTGGATAGTGGCTGCTCAAGGCACATGACGGGTGATAAAGATCAATTTTTCACCCTTGAAGCTAAGAAGGGAGGTGCTGTGACTTTTGGAGACAACAACCAAGGTCATATCATTGGTATTGGTAAAGTTCAAATCACCCCTTCTACTTTTATAGATAATGTTAGATATGTTGATGGTCTTAAGCATAACTTGTTAAGCATTAGTCAATTATGTGATATAGGATATGATGTTATGTTTAAACCATCACTATGCATTATAACAAATCCTAATGATAATAGTTTAGTTTTTAAAGGAATTAGACGTGGAAATGTATATGTTGTAGACCTAGAAGATCTTGCAAAACATAACCAATGTCTAGTTGTAAATGAAACTAAAGATAATGATGCTAGTTGGTTATGGCACCGTAAGTTAGGTCATGCAAGCATGGACACAATAACTAAACTAGTTAAAAGAGACTCCGTGATAGGTTTGCCAAAATTAAAATTTGAAAAGAACAAAATATGTGAAGCATGTCAATTTGGCAAACAATCTAGGAACTCTTTTAAATCCATAAAATGTGTCTCTACTTCTAGGCCTCTAGAATTACTACACATGGACCTATTTGGTCCAACTAGAACAACAAGCCTAGGTGGAAATAAATATGGTCTAGTTATAGTAGATGATTACTCTAGGTACACATGGGCCATGTTTCTAGCACATAAGGATCAAGCATTTTCTGTTTTTAAGAAGTTCCATAAGGAAGTAACAAATGCTAGAGAGTCTTCAGTCATAGTCATTAGAAGTGACCATGGTACCGAATTCGAAAATCAATCATTTGATGAATTTTGCAGTAAAAAGGGGATAACCCATAATTTCTCAGCACCTAGGACACCACAACAAAATGGAGTTGTGGAAAGGAAGAATAGAACACTAGAGGAAATGGCTAGAACTATGTTATGTGAAAGTAACCTCCCTAAGTACTTTTGGGGAGAAGCCATTAATACCTCTTGTCACATATTAAATAGAGTTCTATTGAGACCCATTATAAAGAAAACACCTTATGAACTGTGGAAAAACAGAAAACCAAAGGTTAATTATTTTCATGTTTTTGGATGTAGGTGTTTTGTGCATAATAATGGGAAAGATAATCTAGGGAAATTTGACCCTAAATCTGATGAAGGAATATTCTTAGGTTATTCTACAACTAGTAAAGCCTATAGAGTATTTAATAAAAGAACCTTAGTCATAGAAGAATCTATACATGTAGTATTTGATGACTCTAGTGACATCTCCTCTAGTAAGAAAGTTAATTTTGATGATGATGTTGAAATACTTGAGGAAAAGATAGATGAGATGGGATTACAAGATGATAATCAAAAGTTGATTGAAGGAGAATCATCAAGCCAAGAGGCTATTGTGGATCATGGGCTAACAAAAGCTTGGAGGTATGCTCACGGGCATCCTAAGGAACTCATTCTAGATGATCCATCTCAACCGGTTAGGACTAGAGCTTCACTTAAAAATCTAAATAACCATCTAGCTTTTGTTTCACACTTTGAGCCCAAACATATAGAAGAAGCCGAAAATGATGTAAATTGGATAAATGCAATGCAAGAAGAACTAAACCAATTTACTAGAAACAAAGTGTGGGATCTAGTAGAGAGACCTTCTAAATATCCAATTATAGGTACAAAATGGATATATAAAAATAAGCTAGATGAAAATGGAATTGTTATAAGGAATAAGGCTAGACTAGTGGCAAAGGGTTATAATCAAGAAGAAGGCATAGATTTTGATGAAACCTTTGCTCCCGTAGCTAGACTTGAGGCTATTAGACTATTATTAGCATATGCATGCTCTAAGGATTTCAAACTATTTCAAATGGGTGTAAAAAGTGCATTTTTAAATGGGTATATTAATGAGGAAGTGTATGTAGAACAACCTCCTGGTTTTGAAAATCATCAATACCCTAATCATGTGTATAAACTGAACAAAGCACTTTATGGATTAAAACAAGCACCTAGAGCATGGTATGAGAGACTTAGTAAATTCCTATTAGAACATGAATTCTCTAGGGAAAATGTAGACACAACATTATTTCTGAAAAAGCAAAATAAGGATATGCTATTAGTACAGATTTATGTTGATGATATCATTTTCGGTGCTACTAACAATCGCCTCTGCGAAGAGTTTGCTGATTTGATGCAGAGTGAGTTTGAGATGAGCATGATGGGAGAGCTGAACTACTTCCTCGGGCTTCAAATCAAACAATCTGAAGGAGGCATCTTCATCAATCAAGCAAAATATGTCAAGGAGATGCTCAAGAAGTTTGATATGGAAGGAAACAAATCAATCAGCACCCCCATGAGCTCATCATGCAAATTAGATCAAGATGAATCAGGTAAATCTGTAGATCAAAAACTTTATAGAGGTATGATAGGATCTTTACTATATCTTAGTGCAAGTAGACCTGATATTATGTTTAGTGTTTGCATGTGTGCTAGATATCAGGCTAATCCTAAAGAATCACACCTAGCTGCAGTTAAGAGAATTTTTAAATACTTAATAGGAACTAAGAACATAGGGCTATGGTACTCTAAAGAATCTAGCCTAAACTTAATAGGGTACACAGATTTAGACTTCGCTGGATGTAAGCTTGATAGAAAAAGTACCAGCGGGTCGTGTCAGTTTCTAGGAGAAAACCTAATCTCATGGTTTAGCAAGAAACAAAACTCGATTGCATTATCCACTGCAGAAGCTGAATATGTGGCAGCCGGGAGTTGTTGTGCTCAAATCTTGTGGATTAAACAACAATTAGAAGATTATGGCATTAAACAAGATAAAATCCCCATTAATTGTGATAATACAAGTGCCATAAATCTAACTAAAAATCCAATTCAACATTCAAGAACTAAACACATTGAGATAAGACATCACTTCATAAGAGATCATGTATTGAATGGTGATGTGTCACTCCAATTTGTTTGTACTGATAATCAATTAGCAGATATTTTTACAAAACCCCTAAGTGAAGAGAGGTTTAGCGTGCTTAGGAGGGGATTAGGAGTGATTGATCCATCCTAGTGGGAGTTTCCACTAGATTAATTGATTTTGATGATTAGAATGCGGTTAAAATAGAGTTTACATTCAATGATCATCAAATCAGATCCCAATTAGGTGATTTTCCCTCATTTGGCACGGTTATAGCATGACTTTTAGGTGCGTGCCAAGGTTAGAGACGACTCGAGTAAGTTTCAGAGCCGGCTCCTAAGGGGGAGTCGACTCGCGCATTTGCGGGAGTCGACTCGCAAAGATGGCAGCTGAGGGGGAGTCGACTCGCACATTGTCGGGAGTCGACTCGAAGTCTACAGGCGCATAAGGAGAGTCGACTCGCGCATATTCTGGAGTCGACTCGAGGTCGAGTCGACTCGCGACTCAGGGGAGTCGACTCACAGTCGGGATCCGACTTTTTAACCCTAGGTTTGTCGTTTCGCAAACACTTTTCTTTCAAGCCGCCACTGTTCAAAAAACCCTAGAGCCGACTCCTAGGTCTTCCCCGATCGTCTCCAACCTCTGTTTGGTCGATTTTTCACCGGTTCTTAGGGTTTTCGTCCGTTCCTAGGTCGTCTCCGGTCCGTCCCGAGTCTCCTCCGTCGACCTTTCTCCGTCCTTTAGGTGTTTCTTCCCGTTTAGGTCAAGATGCCTCGTAAGACCGTGGTTAGGAAGAGGTCCCGTCCCGAGGCCGGTCCCGAGCGGCGCTCCAAGGCGCGGCACGATCCCGCGAGGCAACCACCTCCGGCTCGTTCCCCGCCTAGGGCGGTTCCCGCGAGGCCATTGGCCGGGAAGGTCGTCTCCACCGGGAGGTATGTCAATTTCGACTTCCTCTCCCGGGAAGGGTTCACCATAGGTGATAGGCTTAGAGCCCAGGGCTTAGAGTTCTTCCTTACATTGGACCTCCCCATATATTCAGGGCTCGTTAGAGAGTTTTACGGTACCGTCCATCGGGGAGATGGGGGTATCGAGGGCACAGTAGCCGGTGTCCCTGTGTTTGTCATGGAGGATCTTATTGGCCACATCCTCCACCTTCCACTAGTAGGGGTGGCTCCCGCACACCCTGAGGATAGAGTTGAGGCCCTTACGGTCGTCTTAGGGCATCCACCTCAGTCCCCCCTAGACGAGGTATCTGCTAGCTCACTTCCTGTTGAAGTGAGAATCCTTTTGAGTATTCTGTCCAGGTCTGTCTTCCCTAAGACAGGAAGATTTGATTTTGTAAATGAGAGGGACCTAGCTATTATGTCTTACATTCTTCAGGACACCCCGGTCAACTTTCCCAAACTCATATATAGGTATATGTGTGAGCCCCTAGATAGACCTAGGCTCACCCTCCCATACGGCATGATTTTTACTCTTCTCTTTAGGGAGTACGAGATTCCCATTCCTGAGAGGGAACCCTCTCGTGCATTGCGATGGACAGATCGCTTGTGTACGGGGACCATGCACAGGATGGGGTTTCGGAAGAGAGAGGGGGTATGGGTTAGGAAGTCTACCCTCACCGCTCAGACCACCAGACCTTCACCCAGTCCTGAGCCCAATTCAGACTACCCAGACCTTCCAGACCATCCACCTCCTTCCATCCACTCTTCCTCCTCGGCACCACCCTCTATGGCGGTCCGGATTGATCCTGAGCAGCTCCGGGAGCTGCGACAGGAGATAGTCAGAGAGGTGAGGGATGAGCTGCTTCGGAAGCTCCGAGGTGCGGTGCCTGCTCCCACTCCTGCACCCGTATCTTCTCAGTTGGTCCCTTCCTTGACAGCCGTGACTGACATGATGGCTCATGTACGGAAAGAGACCTACAATGTCCGGAGTTTGGTCTAGGCCCAGTTCCACAGCATGAGTGAGGTCACGAGCTCCACTCGACAGATGCGAGAGGAGATAGGTCGTGATATGCACACCACCACCGAGGGGGCCGAGCGCTTGGCGAATGTACTCATCGACAAGCTGGACGCACTTCAGACATCGGTGACTGGGCTTCAGGCGTCGGTGACAGAGCTCTCCACTACACATAGCAGAGCCACCACGTCTATCATCACACAGCTTGGCCATGTCACAGATGCAGTCACCCTCCTCATGGAGCAGAGCCGATTGAGAGGAGGAGCACCATCCTCGAGAGGAGGAGCCACATCCTCGAGAGGAGGAGCCACATCCTCCAGAGGAGGAGATGCATCATCGAGAGGGGGAGATACATCCTCGAGGGGGGGATCTTCATCCTCGAGGAGACCATAGATGTTCTTTTTGCTTTGTTTTGTATTGCTTTGCTTTACGTATTGTATGCTCAAATGTATTCACATTCATATCAATACAATGAGTAGACATCTTATCTTCATTTCTGTGCCATTTGATGATTGGTTGTGCCATTGATTGTGTGTGATTACCTCCTTTTTCGTATGATGACAAAAAGGGGGAGAAATATGTATACAATATGTAAAAGGGGAGAAATATGGATGAAATATGTAAAAGAAATCAATGGAAATCAATAAAAAGACACACGAATTTGTTCTAAGTGGATTCGGTACCTCGAGGCTCATTATCTCTCTTTTGGGGCTCCTAATGGAGTAATCTCCAGAATCTATTCAAGGGATATTCGGAGATTAGCTGAATCCTACTCAAGAACAAATTGACAGATTTTCCCTCTAAAAACAAAAAATTCAGTTCAAAAACTTCATAGCATTAAAAAGAAATTCAGAGAATCAAAATATAGTTGAATGCATATGTTGAGGGGGAGAATCTGAATTTTAATCAAGCTAAATCATTAATGACATATAAGCCAAACAATTGATTGCATAATATGAAGGCTTATATAATTCCAAATGAAAGGGGGAGCTTTAACTCCGAAATTTGCTGTTTCACTCCTTTCAAACTTGGATAAATTAAATTATCAGACATTTGAATTCATTTATGGATTTTATTTCATTATTTATTGAGCAAGTCATTTTACATATACTCAAAGTTTTGTCATCATCAAAAAGGGGGAGATTGTGGAGTGATTGATTAAAACCCCATTTGATTTTGATGAGCTCAAAGCATTTGAGTATATCTTGTGATTACTAATGAATTCAATTGAGTGTTTCAGTGAAAATCCTGTCCAAGTGTCTCTAGATTTGGTTCATAGTATTTTGGATAAGTTAAGAAGTCTGCTGAACCAAAGTCTGAGACTCGAGTCGACTTCCGAGTATCACGAGCCGACTCCAAGCGTATCAAGTTCACTGGCACGAGCTCGAGTCGACTCCAGACTAGTACGAGTCGACTCCGACTGAGAACAGAAAGAAGAACAGAAAGCCTCATCTCAGAACCTGTCAACGAGTCGACTCCTGAAGCGCGCGAGTCGACTCCAATGTTCAACGAGTCGACTCCAGGGTAGTAAGAGTCGACTCCAAGAGGTACACAAAGAAAAGTCATAGAGCAGTTTTCGAGTCTGAGATTCGAGTCGACTCCCAGACAGCTCGAGTCGACTCCAAGACAAGCTTCACGTCAAAAGGCAGAAGACCAACTTTCGGAAACTGAGAGCCGAGTCGACTCCAAGGAAGTTCGAGTCGACTCCAAGACTGGATGAGCCAAAAGACAGAGAATCGGGAGTTCGGGCTCTGAGATTCGAGTCGACTCCAAGGACAGTCGAGTCGACTCGAGTGGACAAAATTCAAAATTGGATCCACGGACTTCAGTGGATGAGCCGACTCCAAAATTGCCAGGTCAGCTCCAGAAGTTGGCGAGTCGACTCCGGGTCAAGACGAGTCGACTCCCAGTCGTGACGGCAACTTTAATTCAAATTTGGAACAGTTGCCGAGTCGACTCCAGAAAAGCTTGAGTCGACTCCCGCTACAGCCGAGTCGACTCCTGATCGCGCGAGTCGACTCCAACCCACCAACGGTCATATTGTCAGGCTGCGCAGAGTGTGCAGAACGGGCAGAAAAAGCAGTGTAACGGCTAGTTTCCGTGGGGGTTGGCTTAAATAGCCACAGAAGACTGTAGCAAGGCAGAGAACAGTCATTCCACTCCAACTAATCAAGGATTCAAGCTCTGCAACGTGCTCTTCAACGAAAAAGGGAAGATCTGCATTTACAGCTCCACCTACATCTTCCCAGCAATTAAAGCCTTCTCCTCCAGCATTCAAGTCAACTACACATTCGAGAGGAGACCGGAGTTCAAGAAGCCATTCCTCTACTTCAGCTTAAAAGCGTTTGAGGGCTTCTAAACTCCTCTTTTGATTATATTGTTTTACATCTGCTTTTGAGAAGCTTATTTTCCTTTCTTTCTATAACTTGTATTTACTTGGTTCAATCGGAGGATTGAATCAAGGGGACTAAGGTTGGTTGGTGAGCCAAGTTAAAAACCAACGCGTGTAAGGGTCTGATTGTGAGCCCGGGAAAACAATCGGGGTTGGTTCTAGTCGGTGAGCCTGGAAAAACCGACCGAGTTCATTGTGAGCTCGTAAAACAACAAGTTTGGTTGTGAGCTTGCAAAACAACCGGCTGTAATCCAAGGGGGTTATAGTGAATTTCCAAGAGAGACTTGGGGAGTGGACGTAGGAGCAAGGGGTAGCTCCGAACCACTATAAAACTCTGTGTTTGCATTGGATTGTCTCTCTTCTTCTTCCCCTCACATCACTCACAGCACTTAGCATTAATTAAATAACTTGCAATAGTTTTTAATTAATCAACCACATCGTTTTAATTATCTAAATTATTTTAAAACCCAATTCCACCCCCCCTCTTGGGTTGTCTATCTGGGCAACAAGACCTATAAAGCCCGTCTGGTTGCCAAAGGATATTGTCAGCGTTATGGTATAGACTATGACGAGACGTTTTCTTTTGTGTCAATGCTCAAGTCCATTCAGATTATGCTTGCGATAGCAGCACACTTAGATTATGAAATCTGGTAGATGGATGTTAAAATAGCCTTTCTGAATGGGGATTTGAAAGAGGAAGTGTATATGATACAACATGAAGATTTTATATCTGCAGATGAGTCTAAGGTGTGCAAACTTCAAAAATCTATTTATGGATTAAAGCAAGCTTCACGAAGTTGGAACATACGATTTGATAAGGTGATCAAATCATATGGTTGTTGGAATTTGTATCCTAAATGTCAATCGTCAGCATATTGATGATTGAATTTTGTAAATGAATTGACAAATTAATAAAGTGTTATTTGGCATTATTCATCATTTCATCTTCAAATGAACTCTTATATGATGAAGTCCTTAGGACTTATGTTATGATAAAGGAGGATTTATCTTTGAGTCCTTAAACTTGTTTGCGACGAAATGATATGTTGTTACTAGGACGACAACATTATCGAGATTAGGTCGTTGTGTGACATATACGTTGGTTGTCCTCTTAACCAAGGAGTGTGGAGACACTGGTATGCCACACAAGTGAAGTGTAGAAGTACATTTCACTAAACATGACCAATTCCGGAACGCTCTACTGTCGAGAGATGTTCCGAGTGGATATGGGTATAAGTTTGGCCCTCTGACCTGAGACCGCAACCTGTGACTAGCAAGCAACTCACTGTACTTTGGTACCGGACTACCTGAATTTCTAATTCAGTGACGGAAGGTCACTGGGTGCAGTCAAGTACTTGCGTAGTCAGTTGTGAGTCAAGATGGAATTGACCCCTCCTGAAAACAGGAGATAATGTCTTGTGATTAATTTAGCAAAACCTTGGCCAGGGTAATCCCAGTGAGGAGTCACGGGATATCTAAAGTTAATCACATAATGGATGTACTAATTATAGGGTTGACAGTGAGCTCTAAGTCATCCTGGCATTAGGAGTCAAAGGGATTGAATTATACAGTAACCATAGTTCAGGATTTCAGAATATTTGCTTTGCATATATTCGACCTATCCGGACGTCGGATACCATTGCTAGATGGTCATATCGATTAGTGTAGAAAATTGTTCCTATACTACCGGCTTAGGTTCGAACCTATGAGGTCATGCGCATAGAAGATTCCTGATTGATCAAGAAAGCTGATGAATGATTAAGAATCATTCAGGGGTAATTTGGTCAATTTGATTGGCAAATTATCTTATAAAATAATTAAAGTAATTATTGAAGAATTAATTAGTAATTAAATTACTAATAAACTCAATTTGATTGAGTAATTGTGCTAAGGATGAGCCAAATTGAATTGGATTCAAGTTTGGGCTCAATCAGGGTTTTGACCTGATTGGATTAGGTCAGAACCAAAAAGAACTTAAGCTGATCAAATTAATTTTAAATTAATTTGTTCTTAATTGGGGATTGACCTAATTGAATTAGGTCCAATACAAAGTAATAATTCAATTTGATTGAGTTTGTTGGATTCAATTTGAGCTCAATCAGGGTCTGACCTGATTAGATTGGGTTCAACCAAATTGCTTTGTTTTTATTCGGGTTTGACCAAATTTGATTAGGTGCAACCCAAGGGGATTAGGCTCAGATGATGTGGCAATTATTGGTGACATGGAATTGGATTTCATAAATTTTAAATAAACCAAAATTATTGCATGGCACATGGACCCATTGCTTGACACATGGCGACATTGTTTGTTATTTGAATTTAAATTCAAACATTAAGCAATGTGTTAAATGATTTTAATCACTCAAACCATCAGCCAAGGTGGCGTCTGAGTTTTTGAATGGATTAAATTCGAATTTCAAGAGGTGATTTCGAAATTATGAAGTGTTTTACCTTGCCGCATGGATTTCAAATTCCTTCCCTCTTGCACATGTGTTTAAAATTTGAATTTAAATCAGATTTGGTTGAGATCTGATTTGGGTTGTTCCTATTCCTTTGCATGTGCCAACTAAAAGAGGTTTTCTGAAAATAAATTTCGAATTTTGAATGAAAATTTGGAGGCCATTAAAAGGGGTCAAACATGGGCACCAAAAACACATCCATTGCAGCCTTCTTCCTCACCTGCCTCCTCCTCCTCTTCTTCTCCATTTTAGATAGGGTTTTCAGGGTGAATATCTAGAAGATTCAAGATCAGATCTGAGTCCTCTACTTTCCTTACAAACCTCATCTCTATCTGCTTCAAGACGATTGATCAAGAGTTGATTGAATCCCGGCGGGCAGATTTCAGCTTTCAAGTGTTCTGCAGCTGCTAGCACTGTTGCGGAAGAAGATCCTTCAGGACTTCGCGTGTACTTCTCGTAGAGGCCATTCGTGTGTGTGGCTGCGAAGTCAAGAATCAGATTCACAACTTTCATCCATCATAAAAGGTATTAATCTAGCATTAATCATTTATTATGGTGTCAAGGTCTAGGTCCAATTTTCCGAGGTTTTACCCTCTTTTGGGGCTCCTCACGGAGATATCTCCAGAATCCATTCGATGGATATTCGGAGATTAATTGGAATAGAGTTCTTAAGTTTCAGATCTGATAGTTAATCATGCATAAAAGTTTTAGCATAATTGTTTAAACGATTCCGGCATAATCCTATGTGTTCTTAAGGTGCTGATTTCTAGATTTGATCTTGTAAGCATGCATGAATTAAATTGTTTGATTCGGTTTTTCCGCTGCGTTTTAAAACTTAAAAAGAACTACGTATGGCTTGATCCCCCTTATGAAGGGGTACGTAGGCAACCTGATCAGGTTCAGCCATGGTTTTCAAAAAAAAAAAATTCAGCATGCTAAACACCGAAGAACCTAGGATTCCCTTTTAGTGGTATCAGAGCCAGGTTCATGTTTAAACTTTTATGTTTTAATTCTTGTAATTAAATCTGAATTCATTAACATATTTAGATTAGATCTAAAGTATTTTTTATGATTGATTTAATTGCTGATTATGCATGATTAAGTAGATCTGAAATTTTGGATGCATATGATGCATGTTTGTGTTAGGATTAGTAACATGAATAAATCTGAAATCATAATATTGTTTAGATTAGATCTAAATAAAGTTTATGATTCATTTGATCTCTGATTTTAATGAACAAATCAGATCTTAAAACAAAAGTGAAAAAACAAATACATAAGATGTATGTTGTTTGTATTAATTCATGTTGTTATGTATATGTGATGCATGAACATAAAACATAATGACTTAAACATGAATTAAATCTGATTACATGTGATTAATTACAAAAACTCAGATCTGAAAATGTGTTTTAAGAACTGAAAGATTGTAATTAATATGTAATTAAAAAGAAATATGCAATGATCAAAACTTTCATAAGTCTAAACTTAATTGAGAATTAAGTGTTATGAAATAGAATTGTAACTCAATTAATTGACATTGCATCATTCTTTGGGCATATGTGTTAGCTTGAATCAAGTTCCTAGGATTGGGTTAGACCTAAGGTTAGAATCATACATGGACAAATAGAATTAATTGATCAAATCTAATTAAGTAGTAACTAGATTAGGTCAAGAAAATTCTAGATCAATTTACAATAGTTGTAGATGGATCAAGTCCATATCTTTGATTAGACCAAGATGGAACTTGATTTAGGCTCAGAGGTGTAGCCCGAGTCATTTGAGTAATCAAATCGAAATTGATTAACCAGTCGGTGTCTAAGGTAAGTTTGGCAGTTTTGACCGGTGGTTTTTAATTGGGAGCTACTCGCACTGATTCGTCTTTGTCGAGTTAATGGCATATCCCTTCTACCGATCTCACTTACCTGGCCGACATGGTCAATCACATTTTGATTGGATCACTTAATGATTCGAGTTAGCCCATGCCTTAAGGAAAATCAGTATGACTGATTTAGGTGTCTCCTTAACCGGTTTGAGTCTAATCTGATTTGGTGAAGTCAGTGGAAGAAATTAGACTAACCGGATCTTCTTATCTATCCTAATTAAGAAATCCTCTAAAATTATTAGGTCCTTAAAATGAAATAGTTATGGGGATAACTAGGTCATAGCCTCCCATTAAGTTGGGTGATAATGGGTCCAATGATTTGATAATTATTGGAGGCGCGACACGCCTGGTACTTATCAAGCATTGGAATTGTCATTCAATATATGATGAGTTAAGTGTACCTTCAATAGGCGGTCAGGTGAGCCGAGCCACACTCGGGCTTGGTCGTCTATTAGTTGATTAGACTTAACCCTATCATTTAATGGTTGGACCTGACTAGGGTATTCGGTGGAGGCGCCACACGCCTGCCGAAGAACCTAGGGCAAAATTATCACTAGAAGTTGCTTGGTGAAGCAACTGGTTTAGAACCTACCAATAGGTGCATATGGGTTAGCCGAGCCACACTCGGGACTATATGCGATCTATTGGGTTCTAGTGCCCACTAAAGAATTAGGAGTAATTTTTCGAATTGGAGGTAGAGGCTACCAATTTGTATAAAATAGTGGAATTATCTTTAGACTAAAGTCCAAGTCTACTGTGTTTAGTCAATTCATATACTAATAGCCAAATTTTCTTTTATACAGAAATGGCCACTAATTTGTCACTTCGCTCATTATTGGATAATGACAAGTTGACAGGTCCCAACTTCAATAATTGGTATAGAAAACTGAAAATTGTGCTAGAGCATGAATGGATCCTTTATGTGATAACAGATCCGGCACCTGAGCAGCCCGCTGCTAATGCACGGGGTACAGTCAGAGACACTTATCAGAAGTGGCTCAGTGATCATATCACTGTCCGTTGCATTATGCTCGCTACAATGAATGATGAGTTTAGTAGGCATTTTGAGAATGCGCAGCCGGAAGACATCATTCAAGTGTTGAATGAATCTTTTGGTATTCCTGATGATGTTGAAAGGCACAAGACTAGTTGTGCTATTTTCAGCACACGTATGAATGATGGAGCTTCGGTGACCGATCATGTATTGTACATGATTGAGTTAATCGAGCGCCTAGGCACTTACGGATCTCCCCTACATGATCAATTGGAGAAGGACGCTATACTGAATTCTCTTCCTGGTTCGTACTGCCCATTTCTCACCAACTTTCGTATGACGAAACTGGTAGTAAATTATCACCAATTGTTGGGTTTACTACAAACTTTTGAAAAGGATCACCAACTCCTAAAAGGGTCGGTGAATTTAGTGGGAGGTTCGTCCAGAGGTCGTGGTACCTTTAAGAAAGGAAAGAAGAAAAATAAGAATCAAAAGAAAAAGGTGCAACGTGCTAAGCCAAGTCAGACAAAAAAAGATTAAGGCTGACCACAATCTGGCAGAATGCTTCTATTGTAAGAAGCAGGGGCATTGGAAGAGAAATTGTCCTCAGTACCTTACCTCACTTGACCCGAACAGGCTAAGCAAGAGAAAAGGGCAATCAGTTGCTGATCAAGGTATTTATATGATAACACCTTGTAATTTCTCTATATGTGATAATTCGACCTGGGTATTAGATACTGGAAGTCTGTTTAATATATGCAATTCGTTGCAAGGACTTCAGGTCAATGAGAGATTTGAAAACAGCGAGAGATTTCTGAATGTTGGAGATGGAAGATCTGTTTCAGTTCTAGCTTTAGGAAATCTCAAACTTGTTTTTCAATTCTTATGTAGTTGTCTTGAGTGATTGTCACTATTGTCCTACGTTCTTATTGAATATAATTTTCGTAGACCTTTTGGCCATGAACGGTTATGAAATTTCAATAAAGAAATGTTCTTGTGATATCATTATGAATGGTGTTACTGTAATGAATGGACAATTGAGCAATGGCATCTACTTGTTATCACAACCTGTTAATGTAATATACACGTCAAGTAAGCATTCTAGAATAGATAATGTCACGGATGTCTACCTTTGGCATCATAGGCTAGGTCATATTAACAAGAACAGGATGAACAGGTTAAGTAAAGAGGGAATCCTCAATGTTAATGATTGTGAATCATTGACAACCTGTGAGTCATGTCTTCTTGGTAAGATGAACAAATCACCTTTTACCGGAAAAGGTGAACGAGCCAGTGATTTATTGATCCTTCTACATTCTGATGTATGTGGACCAATGAGCACAGATGCTAGAGGTGGGTATTCATATTTCATTATGTTTACAGACGATCTTTTTAGGTATGGTTATGTCCATTTAATGAGACATAAATATGAAGCATTTGAAATGTTTAAATTGTATCGTAATGAAGTAGAAAAACAAACTGGAAAGAGTATTAAAACTCTTCGATCAGATCGAGGAGGCGAATACCTTTCCAATGAGTTTTTGACATATTTAGGAGAGAATGGGATTCTCTCCCAATGGACTCCTCCTGGTACACCACAATATAATGGTGTGTCAGAAAGGAGAAATCGAACTCTGTTAGACATGGTTCGATCCATGATGGGGTTTGCTAATCTGCCCATATCCTTTTGGGGATATGCTCTTGAGTCAGCCTGCTATATTCTAAATAAGGTTCCAAGTAAGTCTGTAAAAAAAACACCACATGAGATGTGGACTGGACGTAAGCCGATGCTCTCTCACTTTAGGGTTTGGGGGTGTCCAGCGTACGTCAAACATTTGAAAACAGACAAACTTGAACCCAAGTCTGACAAATGTTTCTTTGTTGGTTATCCTAAAGAAACTAAAGGATATTACTTCTACTTTGCTGAAGAACAAAAGTTGTTCGTAAGCAATAGAGCTGTTTTCTTAGAGAAAGAATTCCTTAGTGAAGGAACTAAAAGCTCTAATGTTGAGCTTAAGGAAGTTCAACATGTAGAAGATCCGACACCATCTACTGAACCAGTTGAGTCGGATTTGATTAGATTAGATCCAGAACCCATATTAAATGCACCATTAAGGCGATCGGGTAGAGTACCACGTCAGCCGGACAGATACTAGGGTTTCTTGGTCCGGAACAGGGATCCTATCGAACTTGATGAAAACGATGAGGATCCGATCACATATATGGATGCAATGCAGAGGCATGACTCTGATGCATGGCTTGGAGCCATGCAATTCGAAATGGAATCCATGAAGGTTAATGATGTATGGACATTAGTTGACCCACCCGAAGGGATTAAACCCATAGGGTGTAAGTGGATTTTCAAAAGAAAACGGGGCGCAGACGGAAAAGTAGAGACCTATAAAGCCCGTCTGGTTGCCAAGGGATATCGTCAACGTTATGGTATTGACTATGATGAGACGTTTTCTCCTGTGGCAATGCTCAAATCCATTCGGATTATGCTTGCGATAGCAGCACACTTAGATTATGAGATCTGGCAGATGGATGTTAAAACCGCTTTTCTAAATGGAGATTTAGAAGAGGAGGTGTATATGATGCAACCTGAAGGTTTTATATCTGCAGATGAGTCTAAGGTGTGCAAGCTTCAAAAATCTATTTATGGATTAAAGCAAGCTTCACGGAGTTGGAATATATGATTTGATAAGGTGATCAAATCATATAGCTTCATTAAGAATGAAGAGGAACCTTGCATTTATAAATGGGCAAATGGTTCCGTTATTATATTCCTTATTTTGTATGTGGATGACATTCTTTTAATCGGGAATGACATTCCTGCATTACAAGGAATAAAGGTTTGGCTATCATCTCAATTTGCCATGAAGGATTTGGGAGAAGCATCTTACATCCTAGGGATGAAGATCTATAGAGATAGATCTAGAAGATTGCTTGGATTATCCCAATCCACATACATTGATACTATACTGAAGAGGTTCAGTATGATTAATTCCAAGAAAGGCTATCTTCCGATGGGCCATGAAATTAACCTCTCTAAAAGGGATTGTCCGAAACCCCTCAAGAAAGAGAGAGTATGGATAGAATTCCATATGCTTCGGCAGTGGGATCTATAATGTATGCCATGACATGTACTAGACCAGACGTGGCATACTCACTAGGAGTAGTGAGCAGATACCAGTCTGATCCAGGTAGCAACCACTGGAAGGTTGTAAAAACCATCCTTAAGTATTTGAGAAATACTAAAGATCAGTGGCTTGTCTATGGTGATTCTGACTTAAAACTTGAGGGATATACTGATTCAAGTTTTCAGTCAGATCAAGATGATAGCAAGAGCGTGTCAGGATATATCTTCACTCTTAAGGGTGGGGCCATCTGCTGGAAGAGTTCCAAGCAGCATACAGTGGCAGATTCTACATGTGAAGCAGAATATATCGCAGCATCTGATGCCGCCAAGGAAGCTGTATGGTTGCGGAAGTTTATCATCGAGCTTGGAGTGACACCCTCCATGGATGGTCCAGTGCCTGTATTTTGTGACAATATTGGGGCCATAGCTCAAGCAAGAGAACTCAAAGCACATCAGCGGACCAAGCATATTCTACGTCGCTACCACCTGGTTCGAGAGATCATCGATCGAGGTGATATTGATCTTCAGAAGATTGACACAAAAGAAAATCTGGCTGACCCATTTACCAAAGTCCTCGGCATCAAAGAGTTCGACGAACACAAGTCGAAGATGGGTATTAGATACTGTGCCGATTGGCATTAGGCTAAGTGGGAGTTGTTGGAATTTGTATCCTAAATGTCAATCGTCAGCATATTGATGATTGAATTTTGTAAATGAATTGACAAATTAATAAAGTGTTATTTGGCATTATTCATCATTTCATCTTCAAATGAACTCTTATATGATGAAGTCCTTAGGACTTATGTTATGATAAAGGAGGATTTATCTTTGAGTCCTTAAACTTGTTTGCGACGAAATGATATGTTGTTACTAGGACGACAACATTATCGAGATTAGGTCGTTGTGTGACATATACGTTGGTTGTCCCCTTAACCAAGGAGTGTGGAGACACTGGTATGCCACACAAGTGAAGTGTAGAAGTACATTTCACTAAACGTGACCAATTTCGGAACACTCTACTGTGGAGAGATGTTCCGAGTGGATATGGGTATAAGTTTGGCCCTCTGACCTGAGACCGCAACCTGTGACTAGCAAGCAACTCACTGTACTTTGGTACCGGACTACCTGAATTTCTAATTAAGTGACGGAAGGTCACTGGGTGCAGTCAAGTACTTGCATAGTCAGTTGTGAGTCAAGATGGAATTGACCCCTCCTGAAAACAGGAGATAATGTCTTGTGATTAATTTAGCAAAACCTTGGCCAGGGTAATCCCAGTGAGGAGTCACGGGATATCTAAAGTTAATCACATAATGGATGTACTAATTATAGGGTTGACAGTGAGCTCTAAGTCATCCTGGCATTAGGAGTCAAAGGGATTGAATTATACAGTAACCATAGTTCAGGGTTCCAGAATATTTGCTTCGCATATATTCGACCTATCCGGACGTCGGGTACCATTACTAGATGGTCACATCGATTAGTATAGAAAATTGTTCCTATACTACCGGCTTAGGTTCGAACCTATGAGGTCATGCGCATAGAAGATTCCTGATTGATCAAGAAAGCTGATGAATGATTAAGAATCATTCAGGGGTAATTTGGTCAATTTGATTGGCAAATTATCTTATAAAATAATTAAAGTAATTATTGAAGGATTAATTAGTAATTAAATTACTAATAAACTCAATTTGATTGAGTAATTGTGCTAAGGATGAGCCAAATTGAATTGGATTCAAGTTTGGGCTCAATCAGGGTTTTGACCTGATTGGATTAGGTCAGAACCAAAAAGGACTTAAGCTGATCAAATTAATTTGTTCTTAATTGGGGATTGACCTAATTGAATTAGGTCCAACACAAAGTAATAATTCAATTTGATTGAGTTTGCATGAGCCAAAATTGAATTGGATTCAATTTGAGCTCAATCAGGGTCTGACCTGATTAGATTGGGTTCAACCAAATTGCTTTGTTTTAATTCGGGTTTGACCAAATTTGATTAGGTGCAACCCAAGGGGATTAGGCTCAGATGATGTGGCAATTATTGGTGACATGGAATTGAATTTCATGAATTTTAAATAAACCAAAATTATTGCATGGCACATAGACCCATTGCTTGACACATGGCGACATTGTTTGTTATTTGAATTTAAATTCAAACATTAAGCAATGTGTTAAATGATTTTAATCACTCAAACCATCAGCCAAGGTGGCGTCTGAGTTTTTGAATGGATTAAATTCGAATTTCAAGAGGTGATTTCGAAATTATGAAGTGTTTTACCTTGCCGCATGGATTTCAAATTCCTTCCCTCTTGCACATGTGTTTAAAATTTGAATTTAAATCAGATTTGGTTGAGATCTGATTTGGGTTGTTCCTATTCCTTTGCATGTGCCAACTAAAAGAGGTTTTCTGAAAATAAATTTTGAATTTTGAATGAAAATTCGGAGGCCATTAAAAGGGGTCAAACATAGGCACCAAAAACACATCCATTGCAGCCTTCTTCCTCACCCGCCTCCTCCTCCTCTTCTTCTCCATTTTAGATAGCGTTTTCAGGGTGAATATCTAGAAGATTCAAGATCAGATCTGAGTTCTCTACTTTTCTTACAAATCTCATCTCTATCTGCTTCAAGACGATTGATCAAGAGTTGATTGAATCCCGGCGGGCAGATTTCAGCTTTCAAGTGTTCTGCAGCTGCTAGCACTGTTGCGGAAGAAGATCCATCAGGACTTCGCGTGTACTTCTCGTAGAGGCCATTCGTGTGCGTGGCTGCGAAGTCAAGAATCAGATTCACAACTTTCATCCATCATAAAAGGTATTAATCTAGCATTAATCATTTATTATGGTGTCAAGGTCTAGGTCCAATTCCCCGAGGTTTTATCCTCTTTTGGGGCTCCTCACGGAGATATCTCCAGAATCCATTCGATGGATATTCGGAGATTAATTGGAATAGAGTTCTTAAGTTTCAGATCTGATAGTTAATCATGCATAAAAGTTTTAGCATAATTGTTTAAATGATTCCGGCATAATTCTATGTGTTCTTAAGGTGCTGATTTCTAGATTTGATCTTGTAAGCATGCATGAATTAAATTGTTTGATTCGGTTTTTCCGCTGCGTTTTAAAACTTAAAAAGAACTACGTATGGCTTGATCCCCCTTATGAAGGGGTACGTAGGCAACCCGATCAGGTTCAGCCATGGTTTTCACAAAAAAAAAAAAAATTCAGCATGCTAAACACCGAAGAACCTAGGATTGACTTTCAATGGCTTCATTAAGAATGAAGAGGAACCTTGCATTTATAAATGGGCAAATGGTTCAGTTATTATATTTCTTGTTTTGTATGTGGATGACATTCTTCTAATCGAGAATGACATTCCTGCATTACAAGGAATAAAAGTATGGTTAGCATCTCAATTTGCCATAAAAGATTTGGGTGAAGCATCTTACATCATGGGGATGAAGATCTATAGAGATAGATCTAAAAGATTGCTTGGATTATCCCAATCTATGTACATTGATACTATGCTGAAGAGGTTCAGCATGATTAATTCCAAGAAAGGCTATCTTCCGATGGGCCATGGAATTAACCTCTCCAAGAAGGATTGTCCGACAACTCCTCAAGAAAGAGAAAGTATGGATAGAATTCCATATGCTTCGGCAGTGGGATCTATAATGTACGCCATGACATGTACTAGACCAGATGTGGCATACTCACTAGGAGTAGTGAGTAGATACCAGTCTGATCCAGGTAGCAACCACTGGAAGGTTGTAAAAATCATTCTTAAGTATTTGAGAAATACTAAGGACCAGTGGCTTGTCTACGGTGATTCTGACTTGAAACTTAAGGGATATACTAATTCAAGCATCCTTAAGTATCTAAGAAATACTAAGGACCAGTGGCGGATTCTACATGCGAGGCAGAATACATCGCAGCATCTGATATAGCCAAGGAGGCCGTATGGTTGCGCAAGTTCATCATCGAGCTTGGAGTGGCACCCTCCATTGATGGTCCAATTCCTATATTTTGTGATAACACTAGAGCCATAGCTCAGGCAAAGGAACCTAAAGCACATCAGCGGACCAAGCATATTCTGCGATGCTATCACCTGGTTCGAGAGATTATAGAATGAGGTGACATTGATCTGCAGAAGATTGATATAAAAGAAAATCTGGCTGACCCATTTACCAAAGTCCTTGGCATCAAAGAGTTCAACGAACACAAGTTGAAGATGGCTATTAGATACTATGCCGATTGGCTTTAGGCTAAGTGGGAGTTGTTGGAAATTGTATCCTAAAAGTCAATCGTCAGCATATTAATGATTGAATCATTGTAAAATGAATTAACAAATTAATAAAGTGTTATTTGACATTATTCATCATTTCATTGAACATCTTCAAATGAACTCTTATATGATGAAGTCCTTAAACCTGTTCGTGACCAAATGATATACTGTTACTAGGACGACAGCATTATCGAGATTAGGTCATTGTGAGACATATACGTTGGTTGTCCTCTTAACCAAGAAGTGTGGAGACATTGATATGTCACACAGATGAAGTGTAGGAGTATATTTTACTGAACATGACCAATTTCGGAATGCTCTACTGTCAAAAGATGTTCCGAGTGGATATGGGTATAAGTATTCCTCAGACCTGAGATCACTACAGTGATTAGCAAGCAACTCACTGTACTTTAGTATCGGACTAGCAAAATTTCTAATTCTGGGACGGAAGGTTACTGGGTGCACAAGTACTTGCGAAATCGGTGCGTGAGTCAAGATGGAATTGATCCCTCCTGAAAATAGGAGAAAATGCTTTGTGTTCAATTTAGCAAAACCTTGGCCAGGATAATCCTTGTGATGAGTCACAAGATTTCTAAATTTGATCATATGGTGGATGTACTTATTAGAGAGTTGACAGAGCTCTGAGGTCATTCTAACATTAGGAGTCAAAGGGATGAATTATACAGTAACCATAGTTCAGGGTTCCAGAATATTTGCTTCGTATATATTCGGCCTATCCGGATGTCGGGTACCATTGCTAGATGGTCACATTGATTAGTGCAGGAAGTTGTTTCTGTACTACCTGATCAGTTCTTTCAATTTCAAAAGTAAACCACGCAATAGCACGTATCCGGTAGGATAGTGATTACGGGTGTCGGTCCACAGGAATTGGAGATAAGTTATTTTTCTTTAATAATAAATCAAAAAGAAGAGTTTGCTAAATTATACTGAATTAATCTATGAGCACGAATTGAAATTTATCAAAGTAGATGGATCTAGGGTTTGGAATCCACCGCGTAGCATTGCATTAGGGACTGTGTTCTTAATTTTTATCTTTTGGAGAGGCATGCAAATTGGCTACAAGCCTTTTAAAATAAAAAACATAAAGAGTTTTAGGAAGATCCATCTTCGGTATATCATGAAGTGTCTATCTAAGTATGCTAATCTAGGGTGCAGCACACCTCATCTTCCTAGGCATGGATCATCTTAGACTACTTTAGCAAATATGAATAGTAAATGGCATGCCCAATGTTTAAACATCATAAAAGATATTTTTATTGAGAATGAGAATTTAAACAAACTCCAAAAAGATTAAAAGAGTAAGAACTACAATGCCCTGATACATTACTAGGGCTTCATCCAGCCCTAGATTGGACGTTTAGCTGTGCATGGCTTCCGGACGACCTCTCATCTTCATATTAAAAACTTCAGCTCCCATTATTCCCAAAATATCCCAAATACTCTCTCTCCCCCCTCCTTTCTTTTTTTTTAATTTCTTTTCTCTCCTTTCTCTGATTCGGCCTTCTCCTCTCTTTCTTTTTCTTCACCGAAATAGGGCTCCCCTGTTTTCAATCCAACCCAGCCCACCAACCCCCCTTTAAACTGAGCTGTCCCCTCTCTTATATAGGTCTCTCCTCTCTTGATGAAGCCAGCCATGAATCCAAAGGGAGCGGACGCATGATCCTTGGGCGGAATGCACATCATCGGCTGGTGTTCGTCCTTTCCTGTCTAACTAAAAATTATGCTAAACAGATCGTTGTTAGAACCGACAAACAAAGTTTAAATTAATTTAACTCTTACCTGTTCTACTCGAAAAATAACGGTTGTAAGAGGTCGATCCACAGGGAGGCGATTGGAGTTGCATAAAAATTAAAACGTTCACTCAGATTTGAAATCGATTTTTTTTAATGACAAAAGAAAAACATTACGTTGGGGATGTGGAATGATTTTTAACTTGAAATTAACGAAAAGACAGTTACTTAAATTCGAAAAGCATTTATATATTTAATGGAAAAGAAAAGCCTTGGCATAAATTAAAATGAATGAAAAACAGTGCTAAGAAGATCAAAAGCCTAGAACATAAATTGCATAAAAGAAAATTTAATGTATTGCATCAAAGAAGAATTAAAAGATTGCATAAAAAAAAAAACGGAAATTAAACTGAACCTAGAAGAAGAATTTTATAAAAGAAAATTGATGGATTTCATAAAAAGAAAACTGATTACAAATAAAAATGGCAAATAGAGACCTAATACTCCTTCTACTTTGCAAATAAAATAAAGAAAAAAAAAAAACAAATCTCTTCTCTCTCTCTCTCCCACGGTGGAAAATACTAATCCCCTCTTCTTCTTTTTTTTTTTCTTTCTTCTTCCCAAAAGAAACAGAGTACTCCCTTGTTCCCTCTCCTTTGAACCAGCCGAGCCCTCTCCTCTCTTGGCCTCCACCCCCAACCGAGCTCTCCCCTCTTTGCTTCTCCTCCCCTCTTCTTATAGGCCCTTGGAGATGCGGTAGAGGCTGGATCAGCTCCGGAAGAGACGCGGACGGCTGACAATACGCGGAGGTTGGATCGGTTGGGCGGATCGCGGAAGGGAGGCGCGGACTTCCTTCTTTGGGCCACAGATGCGGGATCCCGGGAGGAGAATCAAGAGCGGTGGGGACTCGCTGAAATGGAAGATGCCACGGTATGCTATGGCGTTGATCAGGGAAGATGAGGACGTGCGTATGGCTGTGAGTCGGGCGTTGCTGGGATCACGGAAGAGGGAAGTCATCCGGGATCTTTGCTGGGAGGAGCCGTGGAGGAGATGGACGCGTTGATACTGGGAATCCGGAAGAGGGTGGAGCCGAATGCGTCATGGACAACAAGTGGCTGAGATGCTGATCTGGTGCGGTTCCTTGATGGCGAGAATCGGAAGAAATGAAGGCCTACGGGATCGCTGGGAGCGTGATCGACGGGGTGACTTGCTGGCACGGTGGCTGGCACGGATGCGGGACCGCCGGGATCACGGAAGAGCTGGGAACGAAGAGTCATTCATGGAAGAGATGGGATTTGGGGGAGGTGGATCCGTGGATGATGGAAATCGGGCGTGGTGGGGTGAGATGCTCGCTTGCTTATTTTGGAAGAGGGGCTGAAGCCGGAGGAGCCGATCTGGATCATTGGATGCGGATACGGAGATGCTCGCGATGTTGTGATGTATCGCGGGATGAAGTCAAGGATGTGCAGGCCCTGAAAGATGCTGGCTTGACTTGAGCTCGGGCTGCCGGGCATTGGGCTCAAACCTAATGTTAATTGGTTTCTTAGATTACTGCACTCAAACACAAATACCACATTAATTAGTTAATTTTATTATTAATGATTACCTAAAATACTAATTAAAATGGTCTGACGATTGTACTTTTGTGCTCTCATCACACCCCCCAACCAGCTTATTGCTAGTCTCTAGCAATTTAGTGCGACAATGATAAAATGAGAGTGCAAAAGTTTTATTTATTATATATATATAAATATACATGAACTAAGATAAATACTCACTTTCGTAGAGTATTACGATTGCACTTAGCACGTGCAACAAGCCGTTAAACTCCTAGGTTACCCTAGTGGACGAGTGTTGTCTCGTGAGGGTTTGCAGTGAAGTTACCCACAAACTTCAATCCCAAAATAAATTTTGTTTTATGAAATGAAAGTCTAATTTCAAGTACCTAACTGATAAGAATTTCAAAAGCACACAAGGTTTTAATTACTAAGTAGCCCAAATTTTAGGTTAGTATACAATTTAAGTTGAAGTCATTAAGTTTTCCGTTAGAAAGTTGTAAGACTTATTTATACTTGAGTGCTCAGTGAAGTTTGGACCATGCACAAGCTAAGGTTTTGGATCTCCAAAATATCGCTAATATTAGTAGTTTCCAAGAATTGGTCGGACAAGACCTAGTTGCTGATTCAAAATCATCTTTTCTGCAGGATTTCGAGAGCTGTGGATGTTTACTTTAATACCTCATGGGCTTTATCTGTAATATTCCAGTTTACTCGAATTTTTGCAACAACGGCTTTCACATTATTGTCTTTCTTAAGGTCAAAATACAAAAAAAAAAATTTTAACTTTTTTTTTTGAAACATGAAAATGTTTATATTATGCACTTTTACTCCTGTGATGATTCCTCCATGTAGCGAGCAATTAGTCGACAATTCTCACACTAAGTTGGCATGAGGTGTCGGGCATCAAGACTCCCCTACGTACCTATGCTCGGGTTCCTCATCACAAGCCCGCTGATCTTTGACAATAGTTAGCCCTTTTCGAGGTATGGTTTTAAACGATGTCCATTGACTTGAAAGGACCTACCATCCTTGGTATTGCATATTACTACTGCACCATGCGGATGCACTTTCTCTACTGTGTATGGGCCAGTCCAGTGAGATTTAAGTTTTTCAGAGAATAGATGTAATCGAGAATCATATAGAATGACTTTTTGTCCTTGGTAAAATTCCTTACGAATGATCATTTTATCATGCATGATCTTCATGCGATCTTTGTACTTCTTGGCACACTCGTAAGCATCGTTTCTAATTTCTTCAAGCTCATCGAGTTGAAGCTTCCTATGTTCTCCCATTTTGTCAAGATCGAAATTTAAATTTTTAATTGCCCAATAGGCCTTGTGCTCTAACTCGACAGGTAAATGGCAGGCCTTGCCATAGACAGTTCTATATGGAGACATTCCAATTGGTGTTTTGTAAGCCATCCGATATGCCCACAGTGCATCTGTTAGCTTAAGAGACCAATCCTTCCGAGATGTACGAACAGTTTTTTCAAGGATGGTCTTAATCTCCCGATTGGAAATTTCGACTTGTCCACTTGTTGTGGATGATATGGTATACTGACCGTGTGATTAATGTTGTACTTTCTCATAAGGGCTTTAAAGATTTTATTACAAAAATGTTTTCCCCCATCACTAATGATAGCACGAGGGGTGCCAAAACGAGCAAAGGTAGATTCTTTAAGGAACTTGATCACCACTTTGTGATCATTGGTCTTACACGCGATAGCCTCAATCCATTTTGATACATAGTCAACTGCCACAAGAATGTACTGATGCCCAAACGACATAGAAAAAGGACCCATAAAATCTATACCCCAAACATCGAAGATTTCTATAATTAAGATAGGGTTCAGGGGCATCTCATTCTTTCTCGAAAGTTTTTCTAATTGTTGACATTGATCGCAAGATTTACAATAGTCATGCGCATCTCGAAAAAGTGTGGGCCAATAAAATCCGCACTGCAAAACTTTTGCAGCAGTTTTCTTCCCACTAAAATGACCACCACAAGCATGGTCATGACAAAAGAAAAGGACATTCCTTTGATCGTGTTCAGGGATGCATCGTCTGATGATTTGATCAGGACAGTATTTGAACAAGTATGGTTCATCCCAAAAATACCATTTTACACGAGCTAGGAAGCGGAATTTCTCTTGTTTGGTCCATGAACTGGGCATTCGTTCAGTAACTAGATAGTTGACTACATCAGCATACCATGGAACATTGGTATAGAAAATCATCATTAATTGTTCATCAGGGAAGGTCTCGAACACAGGTATGGATTCTCCAGATGATTGAACAATTAATCTGGATAAGTGGTCAGCTACAACATTTTCAGATCCCTTTTTATCTCGTATTTCAAGATCAAATTCTTGAAGCAATAGGATCCAACGAATGAGTCTTGCCTTGGCATCCTTCTTTGTCAGAAGGTACTTAAGGGCGGCATGATCAGAATAAACAAGGATCTTGAATCCTATCAGATAGGGACGAAATTTGTCAAGAGCAAAGACAACAGCCAACAACTCTTTTTCAGTTGTAGAATAGTAAAGTTGGGCGTCATTCAGAGTTTTGCTCGCATAATGAATTACATGGGGAAGCTTTTCCACTCGCTGACCTAGGACGGCACCTATTGCATAATCAGATGCATCACACATGATTTCAAATGGCAAATTCCAATCTGGGGACCTTATAATGGGTGCTAAGGTTAGTTCAGACTTCAGTCTTTCGAAAACGGTTATACAAATCGGCAAAAAATTAAAAATAGCATCTTTCACCAACAGATCGCATAAAGGTTTCGACAATTTACTGAAATCCTTGATAAAGCAGCGGTAAAAACCCGCATGCCCTAAAAATGATCGAATTTTCCTAATAGTCTTAGGAGGTGGCAATTTAGCAATTAATTCTACTTTGGTCTTATCCACCTCAATTCCCCTTTGTGACACAATGTGTCCTAAAACAATACATGATTCTACCATGAAATGACACTTCTTCCAGTTAAGAACTAAGTTTTTCTCTTTACATCGTTCTACAACAAGTGTCAAGTGGTGCAGACATTCATCAAAATTGGATCCAAATACAGAAAAATCATCCATGAAAACTTCTAAAAATTTCTCCACCATGTCGGAGAAAATACTCATCATACACCATTGGAATGTAGATGGTGCATTGCATAGCCCAAAAGGCATGCAACGACAGGCAAAAGTGCCATAAGGACAGGTGAATGTGGTTTTCTCTTGATCCTCACGTGCGATAGGGACTTGGTTATATCCAGAATAACCATCGAGGAAACAGTAATGGGAGTGGCCAGCTAGCCGTTCTAGCATTTGAATGATGAAGGGTAGAGGAAAATGGTCTTTCCTAGTCATGGCATTAAGCTTCCTATAGTCGATGCATACTCGCCATCCAGTTTGGACTCGAGTAGGGACTAACTCATTGTGATCATTTTTCACCCCAGTGATGCCAGACTTTTTAGGTATGATTTGAACTGGGCTTACCCACTGACTATCAGAAATAGGATATATAATCCCTGCATCTAAAAGCTTGATGACCTCGGCTCGAACTACATCCTTCATGATTGGATTAAGTCGCCTTTGTGGTTCTCTAGAGATTTTTGCATCTTCTTCTAGATGGATTTTATGTTGGACCACAGAAGGACAAATCCCCTTAATATCAGCTATAGACCAACCGATAGCAACCTGATTCTTCCGAAGGATACTTAATAGCTTCTCTTCCTGTTCTTTAGTTAGATTCGATGCAATTATAACAGGTAAGGTCTTGTTTTCTCCAAGAAATGCATACTTCAAGTTTTCGGGAAGGTCTTTAAGTTCTAGTTGTGGAGGTTTGACATTGGATGGCACTAGCTGAGATTCTGAAATAGGCAATGATTCAAACTTGGTGGCCCATCTGCTAGTATCCATCACAGGAATGGAATCTAACAATGCATTAACCTCTTGACTTGACTCACAATCTTAAGCAAAATTAGCCAAACATCTTTCTAATGGGTCAGAATAACTCGACTCTTCAAAAGAACTGCTAATTATGTTCTCAATCATGTGAATTTCTTCCAAATCGTCCATCTCAGTTGACTGACTACTACTATGAAAAACATTGAGCTAGACAGTCATGTTCCCAAAAGCTAGAGTCATTATTCTATTTTGGCAACTAATCACAGCATTTGAAGTGGCCAAAAATGGTCTACCTAGGATCACCGGGATGTGACTTTCTGAATTTTTTACTGGTTCAGTTTCAAGGACTACAAAATCCACAGGATAGTAGAATTCATTAACTTTTACAATCACATCCTCCATAATTCCTTTGGGATACTTCACAATCCTATCTGCTAATGACAAAGTAATGTTTGTGGGCTTTAATTCCTCCAAACCTAGTTCGGTGTAGATAGAATAGGGTAATAGGTTTACACTTGCTCCTAAGTCCAATAGGGCTCTCTGAATGATGGTTTCTTCTATTTTAATTTCAACAGTGGGGCAACTAGGGTCCTTGTATTTTGGGGCAATCTGTTGTTGAATAAGAGATGAGGCTTGTGCCGCCATCACAGCTTGCCTAGGAATACTGGTTTTCCCTTTCACCGTGGTTAGATTTTTTAAGAATTTTGTATAGGAGGGGATCTGTCTGATGGCATCTAAGAAGGATAAATTTATTTGAACATTTTTAAAGACTTCCATGATTTCATCGTACTGAGATTTTTTCTTTGAGTCTTATAGTCTACTAGGAAAGGGAGCTTTGGGTATGTACGTCTCTATTGGTTTCTCCTCTATTCCTTGTGTTCCCTGTTCTTGTGCTTTTTTCTGGGTGGAGTTTGGTTCATGCTTTTCATCTTTTTCTTGCACAGGAAGTTGGACTTTGTTGTCCACTTGCTTGCTAGACCGTAAAGTGGTAATTGCCTGGACTTCATGGGTAGAATTTCCATTAGTTCAAATTTGAAACTGGCCTCTCGGCCCTTGATACTGTTGCCTACTAGGGTTAGGCACTGGCTGACTAGGCAATTCACCTCTCTTTCTATCCCCTAGAGAGTTAGCTATTTGGCTCAGACTAACCTCAAGTTTTGCAATCGCTTGCACATGGAATTGGTTAGTTTGGGTTTGAGCCATGTTGGTCTGTTGTTGTTGTTGGATGAAGTCTTGTTGCTGCTTCATCATGTTAGCCATCATGGCTTCCAATGATGTAGTTTGCTGAGAGATAGGGGCACTATAAGTAGGAATAGGTGGAGCCAATGATTGGTTTATTTGTGATGGACCTATCGTGGAAAAATTCTTCTGAAAACTTGGTAGACCACCTTGATGCTGAATAGGTTCATTTTGCTTGTATGAGAAATTTGGGTGGAACCTATTATCAGGGTGGTAGACTGGGCTGAATGAATTGGGAGTGAGCTTCTTGAAGGCACTATATGAGTTTAGAGCATTTGCCTGCTCAGCCTTAATATTGGGTAAACTAGGACAACACTCCACTAGATGCTCAGAACTGTTACACAAGATACATAAACTTTGTGACTCGTGATCCACTTTCATGATGGGATTTAACTCTTTATATGAACTTGAGCTAGTGGAAACAGTAAAAGCATCAAACTTTTTGCTTAAGTTGTTCATTCCAGTCACCAGATTGGACATGATATTTTTTAGTTTTGGGTCTGCTTTCATTTCATAATTGCCTAGTTTTCTAGATCTGAACTCATCTCTATTTACTTCCTCACCATAGCTACTCCAATTTTGGGCGTTCTCGGCTAAGTCAACAAGAAATTCATAGGCTTGATCCAGGGTTTGGTCATGAACCTATCTTTGTGCATGGACTCGATCATGTTTCTATGTGCCGGAGGTAGTCCTTTGTAAAAGAAATATACTAGATCAGCTTTGTCAAGCCCATGGTGCGGGCACTTGACCAAAAGATCATGGAAACTTTTCCAAAGTTGGGAAAATTCCTCTTCAGATTTTCCTCTAAAAGTTCTGATGGCATCCTTAATTTTTTCAGTTTTTACCATGGGATAGAACTTAGCCATGAACTTTCTAGATAGTTGTTCCCATGATGTGATGGAATTAGAAGCAAGAGAATATAGCCATGCAGCAGCACGATCCTCTAAAGTCATGGGAAACAACCTTAATTTAATATCCTCTTCATCTAAGTTTTGATTTCTAAATGTTTGACAGATTGTCAAAAATTTGTTTAGATGAATGTAGGGTTGTTCACTCTCGAACCCATGAAACTTGGGTAATATGTTTATTGTTGCAGCTCGAATCTCGAATTGGGCTGCATTATTAATTGGTAATACTATGCAAGTAGGGAGACTAGCAGATGCGGGTGCAAACAACTCATTCAAAGTTCTGATATGTTCACCAATTGTATAGATTGACGGTTGGTTTACAGTTCGCAGGTTGTGATGAAAAGTTCTGTCAATCTCAGGATCAGATGGGGTTAACTTATCCCTTAATGACCTTCTACCATGCATACATTATCAACAATTCATTAGATTTGACTCCTAAAATATGAAATCCTAAGAGAAGAGAAGGGCTAGACACAGATGACCACAAACAACACCACACAACAATTTGACCCTATTAGTCTTAGAATTAAGTGAGGTTTAGTAGCTTCTTAAATCTTGTCGCACAGAGATTTATCAGGTTAAAAAAAATTCCTAAAATTCTCTCCTAGATTAGACAGCTCCTAATCTCCCTTTCAGATTAAGCTTGAGCTTACCAGTTTAGCGATCCAGTAACCAGTGACTAGAAAAGTCCCGGGGTGTGTGGTGGTGCCAGAAGGGATACATCAATACCACAATACCCGTAACAGTTCTCACTGTTGTAAAACTTTTCTAGACATCACAAATTACTAAATTCTCACTGGAGTGGCTTTCAGCCGCTTCTTTCCAAGAGCCTAATTGAGCTCGAAAATCCTAAGGCCAACGTCTAATTTGATTTTAATTTAATTTGGCTTAGGATAAGTATGCAAGGTGGTGATTTTTTGGGCTAAGGACAGGTAATGACTTCCCGACCTTATCTTTTTAATGAGTTTTGCCCTTGAATTCTTTTATGCAAATGCTTAATACTAAATGCAACAAATATTCAATGATTTTTTTAAAATTTATGCAATGTCATTAGGTTGTACTGATTAAATGAGCAAGCAATTTTTTTATACTATTTTTTATTAATTTTTTTTATTTTTTTATATAGCAATAACTTGAATGTAAACTAAACACAATCCTTATGTGTCAGTCAATCTCCGAATGCCCATTGAATAAGCTTTGGAGATTACTCCGTGAGGAGCCCCAATACAGATATGATAACCTCGGAGGATTGCACCCTATCAATTACTAGCAATAATAATAATTTTTTTAATAATTTTTTTTTGATTTAATTTTTTTTTGATTTAATTTTTTAATTTAAATTTCAAATTTCGAATATCAGAATTCAAATAATTTTTTTTAATAATAATTTTTTAAAATTTAAATTTTTTGAATTTTTGAATTTTAGAATTGTTTTTTTTATCTTAATTTTTTTTGAATTTTAAATTTCGAATTTCAAATTTTAGAATTTAATAACTATGAAATTATTAACTAGAAATTATCAAAATAAGAAAAATTAATAAAAATAAAAATAAAAACTTACTACCGGAGTGCGTTCACTCTGGGCATCCAAAATCTGATTTGATCTTCGTGATCGTTCTTGCTTCTCGATTTGACTCTCCGGCAATGGCGCCAAAATTTTGTTCGTCCTTTTCTGTCTAACTAAAAATTATGCTAAACAGATCGCTGTTAGAACCGACAAACAAAGTTTAAATTAATTTAACTCTTACCTATTCTACTTGAAGAATAGCGGTTGTAAGAGGTCGATCCACAGGGAGGCGATTGGAGTTGCATAAAAATTAAAACGTTCACTCAGATTTGAAATCGATTTTTTTTAATGATAAAAGAAAAACATTACGTTGGGGATGTGGAATGATTTTTAACTTGAAATTAACGGAAAGACAGTTACTTAAATTCGAAAAGCATTTATATATTTAATGAAAAAGAAAAGCCTTGGCATAAATTAAAATGAATGAAAAATAGTGCTAAGAAGATCAAAAGCCTAGAACATAAATTGTATAAAAGAAAATTTAATGTATTGCATCAAAGAAGAGTTAAAAGATTGCATAAAAAAAAGCAAAAATTAAACTGAACCTAGAACAAGGATTTCATAAAATAAAATTAATGGATTTCATAAAAAAAAAAACTGATTACAAATAAAAATGGCAAATAGAGAACTAATACTCCTTCTACTTTGCAAATAAAATAAAGAAAATAAAACAAAAACAAATCTCTTCTCTCTCTCTCTCCCATGGTGGAAAATACTAATCCCCTCTTCTTCTTTTTTTTTCTTTTTTCTTCCCAAAAGAAACAGAGTACTCCCCTGTTCCCTCTCCCTTGAACCAGTCGAGCCCTCTCCTCTCTTGGCCTCCACCCCCAACCAAGCTCTCCCCTCTTTGCTTCTCCTCCCCTCTTCTTATAGGCCCTTGGAGATGCAGTAGAGGCTGGATCAGCTCCGGAAGAGACGCGGACGGCTGACAATACGCGAAGGTTGGATCGGTTGGGCGGATCGCGGAAGGGAGGCGCGGACTTCCTTCTTTGGGCCATGGATGCGGGATCCGGGGAGGAGAATCAAGAGCGGTGGGGACTCGCTGAAATGGAAGATGCCACGGTATGCTATGGCGTTGATCACGGAAGATGAGGACGTGCGGACGGCTGTGAGTCGGGCGTTGCTGGGATCACGGAAGAGGGAAGTCATCCAGGATCTTTGCTGGGAGGAGCCGTGGAGGAGATGGACGCGTTGATACTGGGAATCCGGAAGAGGGTGGAGCCGAACGCGTCATGGACAACGGGTGGCTGAGATGCTGATCTGGTGAGGTACATTGATGGCGAGAATCGGAAGAAATGAAGGCCTGCGGGATCGCTGGGAGCGTGATCGATGGGGTGACTTGCTGGCACGGTGGCTGGCACGGATGCGGGACCGCCGGGATCACGGAAGAGCTGGGAACGTGATCGTCAGGAGGAGTCATTCATGGAAGAGCTGGGATTTGGGGGAGGTGGATCCATGGATGATGGGAATCGGGCGTGGTGGGGTGAGATGCTCACTTGCTTATTTTGGAAGAGGGGCTGAAGCCAGAGGAGCCGATCTGGATCATTGGATACGGATACGGAGATGCTCGCGATGTTGTGATGTATCGCGGGATGAAGTCAGGATGTGCAGGCCCTAAAAGATGCTGGCTTGACTTGAGCTCGGGCTGCCAGGCATTGGGCTCAAACCTAATGTTAATTGGTTTCTTGGATTACTGCACTCAAACACAAATACCACATTAATTAGTTAATTTTATTATTAATGATTAGCTAAAATACTAATTAAAATGGTCTGACGATTGCACTTTTGTGCTCTCATCAGCTGGATCATGGGATCTGGTCGCGGAGGAGTGATCCGTGGAAGATGAATACGGACAGGAGAAGGGGCTGAATGCTAGGTTACTGTGATTCCGGGACATGATGCTGGAGGGTAGGTTGCGGACGAAAAGGATGAAGTGCTGGATTTCGAGCTTGATTTGCAAATGTTGGTGAGTGCGGACGGGATCCGGGATTTGGGGTTTTTGAATCCGGAGGAGACACGGACGGTGATGGCAAAAAACAGGATGCTGGTCGCTGGTGTGGATCCGTGGAAGGAATCATGCTTCATTGCTTTCCTTCTTTGAACCATTGGCTGCTGGGAAGAGGGCAGGCCGCGGGATCGACGGAGGAGTGGTCGCAGGCGGAACACCCGGGGATGAAGACGATGCCGTAGCTACCTGGATGCGGAAGACGCCTGGCTGGATGCATCGCGGGAGAAGAGGAATGGAAGGCTGGTGGGAGCCGATCACGGCTTGGAGCTGGGAATCGATCGCGAAGGATTTGGGAGTGTTGCTTTGAAACGAGGATCTGGGTGTGCTGGGGAGGATTGAAATCAATGGCATAAAGGTCTCCCCTGTTTTAGCTGGTAAAGAAAGAATGGCAAGTCCGTTGGATGGCTGCTGATCTGGGAAGGATAGGAGAATTGGCTTTGGATTTGAGGTGGGTCATGATCCAATACTTGTCCTCGAGTCCAACGTCATTTAAATTTAATTCTCGCTAAACTGCTTCAGACTGAACTCGACCAGATAAAATAAACAAGATTGTGACTTAATAAGAAGGGTTAAACAAACATTTTTCCCATACAAAAATAATTAATTATAACTTTCAATCTATTCAGGACCAAAACCCATTTAATTATAACCTTAGCTTGATTACAACTCTATCAGGTTACCAAACCGGGTCAAAACAAGATTGCAACCAAGAGAGAGACAAGTTCAGAGTCTGATTTAAGAAAAGAATTATCTACTTCTTACCATATTTTAAATTTATTTAAATGATTATTCAATTTCATGGTAAAATAAGTATTTATTAGTTTAAGAACATTGATAAGTGCTATGGAAAGATAACTAAATTATAAATTATTCAGCACTTATCACTACCGGCTTAGGTTCGAACCTATGAGGTCACACGCATAGAAGTTTTCTGATTGATCAAAATGGCTGAAGAATGACTGAGAATCATTCAGGAATAATTTGGTCAATTCGATTGACAAATTATTCTATATAATTAAATTAATTATTGAAGGATTAATTAGTAATTAGATTACTAATAAACTCAATTTGATTGAGTAAATAGACTTAGGATGAGCCAAATTGAATTGGATTCAATTTTGGGTAAAATCAGATTTTTCACCTTATTGGGGTCGACTCGAACTTAAGAGGAGTCGACTCGAGATGAGGAGTCGACTCGAGATGGTCTGGAGTCAACTCTCTCAGAGAGTCCAGAGACGATTTTTTCTGTCTTCCCAGGTAGAGTCGACACAAGTTTCCTTGGGGTCGACTCGAGGCAATTTGGAGTCGACTCGAGCTTAGAAGGGGTCGACTCGCTGGGCGTATCAGGAAAAATGTTCTCTGTCTTATCAACCAGGGTCGACTCGAGGCAACCAGAGTCGACTCGAGGCAACTTGGAGTCAACTCGAGGCAACTTGGAGTCGACTCGAGCACGGAAAGGTCGGAAATCCTGGAGCTCGCGGATGTTCTGAACTTTCAGGATTCGATCTAGAAGTTATTTTTCAATGAAATCTAATAGGATTTGGATCGTGGAACATGTGGAAAAATGGCTAGATGATGATGGAAGATCATCACCATCCATTTCGATTCTATCTCACCCGCATGAACCAAATATTGTTTGGATTTTGAATTCAAACAAAGATAAGATCTATCTTGTTGCAACCATCCCCTTCATGCGCCAACAAGATACCAGATTTTACCGAATTTCGAATTCAAGTGATCAGATGGCGTGCCTATAAAAAGAAAGAGTTCCAAATCGCTGAGAGCATGAATTCATTGAATGAAATTCGGCCTTCATCTCGCCTATTCCATTTCCTTTAAGTCCAAAGTCCATCTCGCCATAACTAATAGGGATCCCAGATAAGAGCTTTTAGATCAGATCTAAGTCCTCTTTAATCCCTGTAAACCTTTCCTCCAAGTTCTTCCAAGAAGGCGAATCAAAAGTTGATTGCATCAGGAAGATCCAAGTTCAGCAAAGGACGATCCTGCGCAAGCTAGCACTTCTGTGGGATTGGATCACTCCAGGAGCTTCCGTGGATTACTCGTAGAGGCCAGACAAGTGTGTGGCTATGAAGCTCGAGCATCGGATCGATTACTTTCAAATTTATAAGGTATGAATCTAGATCCAAAGATATTTCTTATAGGTTCCAATCTCCTAGGGTTAAACCTCTTTTGGGGCTCTTCACAGAGTAATCTCCAGAGCCTATTCGATGGACATTCGAAGATTAGTTGGATGTTAGATTAATTGAGTTTGGAACTTAATTAATAATCTCATTTCAGATCTGAAATTAATCATGCAATGATTTTAGCATAATCGTTTAAACAATCCCGGCATATCGATCATGTATACTTGTAGTGATACTTTGAAATTTGATTTCTTATGCATGCTAGAATTAAAATGTTTAATTTGGTTTTTCTGCTGTAGTTTTTCAAAATTAAAAGAACTACGTATGGCTTGATCCCCCTTGTGAAGGGGTACGTAGGCAACCCGAACGGTACAACCATTGATTTTTGAAAAAGTTTTAAATTTCAGCATGCTATCACTGCTAGAACCGATCGATAAGCTTACAAAATGTCTTGTGGCAATCGAATGGCTAGTACAATGTAAGATCCTGCTCTAGTGCTGCACATCTACTATATCATGGAGCAATCCTCCACTAACTATTCAAATTGTTGTGCAATGCTATGCTATGCTAGTGTTTTTTCATGGTTTGGAAGTTCCGAACTTATCAATCATTCTTAAGATTTTTATTGTCATCAACTAATAATCGATATGATATAATCAACATTGTAGCTCTTATTGTACTAGAAATATAAATCAATTTATCTCAATATATTGGCAAATATGATATCCAAATATTGGATAAGTTTTCTTAATTAGTCTTGTGAGATCTAATCTATTTAGACTAGTTTGGAGCCCTAGTAATGGGTTGGGTGAGCATGCCCCCCAATGAGCGACCAACTATTTAAGATTGAGTCTCAGTTCTATTTAAGACCATCCAAGCTTCCCATTGATTCCTTACCATGGATCTTACGCCTCTTAGTTGGAGTATTCTTCCTTCTCTCAGTCTCGAACACAATCCATCATGCTTGTTCCTTGTGCCGCCTCAAGATCTTCCCAAAATCAAGGTAAACACTTAAATCTTTAAATTGATCTTGTTTCCCATCATCCTAAGTCTTTAGATCATGGTTTCTGCTACTGCTACGAAACCCTAAAATTTTGTCAAGGCAAAGCCTTGTTCGGTTCCCCCGTTTTGTTCAATCCTGGCTTTCTTTCTCCTTTTTTCTAACCATCTATACTGTCGGCACTTATTACCCACTTCCTCCCTTTCCCACTCTCTCTTATTTCTCTTTCTAGTGTTTCTCTAGGGTTTGTTGTATCCTAGAAGAGTGCCCATCCTCGATGAGTTGAAGAAGGGGTTGACCTCTACCCATCGGGCAGCGTGCCACCTCCACCTTGACTCTTGTCAGAGAATGCTAGATTTGGTCACCTTTGACTTTTATTGAGCCACCTATACCCTAGCTTGACTTTTGATTAGACGAAATCATCTTAATTAAATTGACTAGGATGTCAGGCGCTTTCACTTAGCTAGCCCAATGAGGGTGTTGAAACTTAAGAATTTTGTTCTTAAAATAATCATAGCTAAATTTAAAATAGAAATGTAATTTTTAAATATTGGTCTTTGAGAGAGATTTTTCAAGTTAAATGATTTGTTAGCTGGTTGTTTTCACAAGGTAAGTAATATAGCCCTTTTTTCAAGATTGATTGGTAAAATTTATAAAATATCAGTAAATTTTGAAGTCGTATTATTCATGATTTATGAACTTAATATATAGTATTATATTATTGAATATATCTTTTTCTAAAATATTATATAATTTGTAATTGTTGTGCTAATTTTGATATGGATTATACTCGATTGATTTTGGTATCACATAGTTTTATGTACCTTTTGATTTGAAACATAAAACATATTTTTGAAAAAAAGAGTTTTGATTCAAGATGGATTTGGACTTGCTACCAGAATATGTTTTGATTTTCTGCCAATGAGGGTTATACACGGACACATTGATACCCTGTTAGTGGGAGATATAGGTTAGCACTTCGATATTCTACCAATGGAGGTTATATATTGGGACTTTGATGCCTCACCAGTAGAAGTGATATATTCACATTCCAATACTCTACTAGTAGAGATTACATTAGCATTTTGGTACCCTACTAGTGAAGATTATACATTAGCACTTCGATACCTTGCTAGTAAAGTTTATATATTGGCATTTCGATACCCTACCATTAGGGATTATGCATTGCTAATATTGACTATTTTTGAGTTCATCATCTCACATAGCCATGGAGTATAAGTGTGGTCATAGTTCATAGTCGACGAGCTGAACTTGATGTTTTGAAAGAAATTAGATTTATGAATGAAATGTGAATTTTTAAGAAAGATTGGATTTGTACGCCTGATGATTGATATGTTGTATGTCTAAATTTAGTTTTAATCTATTGTATGCCCTATGACTATTTTCAGTAAAAAATATTATTATCTTATTGTCTAATATATCTAATTAAAGTGTTCATTGCTTCTTGGGTTGTTTAACTTATTATTCGATATTTTAGTGTTTTTATAGTTTCTAAAAACTAAGACATGATACGAATATATTTTGGAAGAATGATTAGAAGTAGAGTTTTGATCTCTTTATTTTAGATTAGAATTTTATTAAAGTTTGATGTAAAACTATTGAATATATTTTGAATCTTGTCATACATTTAGTTTAAATTTTTGAAATTGTTCAATAGATTATTTATTCTATTGCTTGTTTATGATATCATGATGAAATACCTTGCATGATTGTGAGGAGAGTTTCTTATAAGTATATGGTGCTTGCCGCATCCCCAGCTTGCAATCTTGGATCAAGGGTGTGACAAGTTTTTTAATATTTCAAATTAATTTTTAACTATTTATTATGTAGATCAATATCCTAAAATGATAAATATCACATATACTATATTAGCCAAGATCTTGAAATGATGCGGAAGGAATACCAGACTTAGTATGAACCAGTTTGGCCATCATGGAGAGGACTAGATAGAGTCCAAGATCACCATCACATCGAGATGCCAAATTATGCGTCAAACTTTAAGAGACCCTAACCCTAACTTATCCCTACAATATCATTTGATGTGCCTTTTCTTTCTTTTTCTTTTTAAATCAAGTAACTTTTCAATCTCTACAACATGATGTCATCCTATAGGGGTACTGTATACCAAGCATTTAGGACCAAATTTCATCATTTGGTCCATCAAAATGGGCCTATCAAAGTAAAAACTTCTTTTGCAGAAATTCTCTTATCAAATATATCTTCTAATTTAGAAATAATTAAATGAAACGATAGAAGACAAAGTCAATATAAAATTCAAGAACCATCTTCTATAATATTTTGGCTTTGTTTTGCAATGATCTTTACTAATCATGTCTATTTCATGAAAGCTATAACTTTTGTTAACTAGAAGAGGAAACCGTTCCAAATTTTGCAAGATGGATATTGTTAATATAAATAGAGGTTTGGTAACCCTATTTTATGATTCATGAGTAAAAATAAAAAATAAAACTTAGATTCTACTTTTATCAATTTTTTATTTTTTATTTTTTATTTTTTTAAAGAGATTCAAGATAAGCAGTTTGGAAGAATTTTTTTCCAACTTTTCAAGCGAATGTTTGGTGTTTGTTACTAATTCTAGCTTTGCAACTTATTGCTCAACTACCTTACTTGTGCGGCATCAAACCCTGCCAACTTATCCCCTTATGATAAGAAAACTTGTCATATGCACGAAACTGGCAGTGCTTAGGCAATACTATTTTTCAAGTTGTTTTACATCCCTTTCATGTGACAAAATAACCACCTCGTTTCCTGCTTACAAAGGGCGTATGTAATGAGACCAATTTGATATTTAGATAATTACTAGGCCTTATCTCTGAGCCGTGTCTATAAGATCAAGTGTTTATGTATTTAAAGCCATATATTATTTAAACATTAACAATTACCGAAAATTGATACTTTGTGACTGCCAAATACTTCTATTCATCTCTTTGAGGCATTATTGCCATCTATATGTTATCATCTCAATCAATTCTTGCATCAAAACTAAAGATGGCAGCCGGATGGATTTGTTTTGGATATCTGACCTATCTCGATGGGGTTGAAATTTAAAATTAAAATCCGTTTGGATTTATGATTTGCCCCTTAGGCACCGAGTAGCCAAAGTCAACTGTATATAATATATACATATATTATTAGGAGACATGAACCTCAAACTACAAGGAGGTCTAATCTTTACCTTTTTTCACTAAACTACAAAACCCATTTATATTTAAATTATTTGTCAAATTATTTGCATCTACTTTTATTTGATATTATTTGCTCTTTTCTTCTTTTTTTTTTGTAATTCCGGATCAGATACCTAATCCAAATTGATAATCCGATTGAATAAAGATTACTCGGGCGGGTTCAGACATCTCACAAATTTACTATTTTTTGAGGGCATGGGTCTGAAATTTTTGGATAAATTTTTGGTTGGATTTGGCACGGGTTTGGATATAGAAGCGTATCTGTGTGAGAGAGAGAGTTTTCTGCACCCGGCGACGCATGGTCTACCGGTTTTGCTGCTCTTGTTAGTACTCCAAAAGCACTTGTGACTTGTGTAAGGATGCTCCCGCTGCATGTGGTGGAACCGTATTGCCTGTAGCGTTCCATCAACATGCAGGTTTCTTCCAACATTTTACGAGATGGATGGGAACTCAACAGGGAGATAAACAATATTTCTAGGTTTTGGCAATGTAATGAGTCTATTGCAATCATAGTATAATAGCCCAACCCCCACTGGCATGCAGAGGTCCAATTGTGGGTCACTACTGGCGGCGACTCTGGGCCTAAAATCTTGCTAAACTTGCGTAGTTCTCCTCTAAGAGTCGCACAAATTCTCTCTTTTCTCAATATATCAAAGTATGCAATCTTGCACTATCGGCATTCGACACATCTTGCCATCTTAAATCATACTGTATACTTATATTATAATAGGATGGTACTGGTATATGATCCGGTACCGAAATGACGAACCTTGGTTCACTATTTTTTTAAAAAAATAAAATATTGTATAATATAGTATTAGGGCATGGTTTTATGGAGAAACACTTTTCTATTTCATTCTTTTCAGACTCCAACAGAATTAGGGTGCAATTTGAGCGCATTTCATAAGATTCGAACATATTTCTTTCTTGCCAGATACTCCAATAAGATTATGGATTTTTTTCAAATGAAAGTAATGGCATGAGTGGACAACCTCCTTTCTCTCTCCGCAGACATGTTTGACTGTCGATGACATTTTTATTTCCACGCTGCTTCACTACCCAGCCATATGCTTCGTGGAAGGTGGTTATATGCTTCATCGAAGGTGGTTCTCCCACGGTCTCGTGGGTTCTCGTGGGGAATTTTAATCGAACTGCCTCTACTGATAACGCGCAGGATCTTCAGCAGTGACATCTTACGAAGTGAAACAAATGCTTAGCCATAAATTTACGCAAAAGATTTGGGCTTTTAATGAGAAACTGCCTTTACTGAAGGTAAAGTAGAGGATCTTCATATTGTGAAGTGAAACAATGGTTAGCTGTAGTTTTTCCGCAAAAGATCTATGTGCACATGGACATACAGACGTATATACATACATACATACATGCATGCATGCATACATACATACATACACACACATGTATACATACATACACACATGCATACACACAAATGCACATACATGCACACACATGCACATACATGCACACACGCATACATACATACAAACACATATACAAATACACATATATACATATACACATACATACATTCATATATACATATATACATACGTACATATATAATATCGACAAACAGAGAGACACACATATACATAAAACTGTTAGAGTTTTAATTTTAAAAAAAATTAAATTTTCTTATCTTCTAAACTTTAGTTGTTTTAAATGCTTTAAAATATCTTTTTGTGAGACATCTATTTCAGAAGAGTTATGACTCTTTAAAAGAAAACGTTGGTTTGAAAAGATACGATGTTTTCGAAACATGACGTATCTTCGGAACAATCATGTTTCTTCGGTCTTCCGGATAGAGTCTATAAATAGATTCCTCCACAATAATCCAAACTCAATCCAATCCCTCTTTTTTATTAGTACTCTATCTTCCGAGAGTTTTTTCTACAAGCAGAGTTTTTTCACTCTTCAATTTTGTGCTTTCTATATTTCCTTCTTTTTGAGCATCTGAAGGAATCGGTCGGGTCAAGCATCCCCAATAATCGTACTTATTAGAGAAGGATCAGAATGAGCTAGGTTATTGTACCTTGGGGATGAGATTGCCACAATCCCGCACGCAAGGGGCGAATTACATTGTTAGGGCAGTGTATATCATATGCCTCGATCCAGGCAAACTTTTTCAATCTTCTAATTTTATTCTAATAGATTATTCTTTTATAAAACTTCTATAAAATAACGATATAGCAGTTTTTAGGCAAAATTATTTCCAGCAAATAAATGCCATCTTTGTGAGTTCATGTTAGAGAAAATTAGTATAAGAACCTAAAAACGAGTTTTTTTCTTTTCAATCCTCGAACCACTCTATTTTATCAACGAAATCCAAAGGACTACATCATGTTCTTCTCATAAAAAAAAAACAGTCCTCGAGTTACAAGTTTTGTTGCCAAAGGACACAGAGGTTTGACTACGGAAATATATAGTGATCATGGTAGATTTATGGTTAAGCTATTTACAATCTAATTATAAATTGAAGTTCACATAAATAATTATAGGACAGTTCATATAGAAATAAAGCCAATAGACCTATCGAGGTGAAATTGGGATTTTGCATGATATGAGTTAATAGTTGTACAAGTGAGCCATAATACGTAATCGAGCTGGATTTCAATGCATTGCCAAGTCGTCGTCGCGGCCCCCGCCGTTGTTATTGCTGTTTACCTTAGGACCATAGTAAACAATATAAAGGCACAAAAAGAACTACCAGTTAGGTTAAAGGTTTTCTGGAGATGGAATAAGTTAGGTTAAAGTCAAGAAACTTTTCAAATGGGAACCTCTAATCTCTTCGACTGATACGTGGAAGGAAGTTGCTTGATGATTGAGTTTTTATCTATTACAAGAAAGAAGAAAGGAACTACTTTTCTATGCGGGACGTTTGCTCCATCCTGCCATCAATAATGGGGATATGAATTCATTGTACATTAACACTTGCTCCCATGGACTAGTTTAGTTTGCGGGATAAATTTTTCATCGCCAAAATATTTATTTTGAAAAACTAATTTCTAAAAATATGATGCAGGAAAAAATAGTTTTGGCATATTTGGTTTATCATAGAAAAATTGTACATTTTAAAGTAATTTATATTAAATTGAGCATTTACTTTTCGGAAATATTTGTATGAAATATCTGTTATATCTTTAATAAAAAAAAACCTTATCAATAAATTTTGATGGCTTAAAGATAGTTTTGAAAAAAAAAATTAATTCTCAATCAGTGGAAAAATAGTTTTTCCATATTTCTCATAATTTTTTTATTAAATATAAAAATCTTATTTTTATAAATATATATATATATATATATATATATATATATATATATATATATATATTGTTATTTTTTCTGTAAACTAAATGAGACTGCCTAAGGTTGAAACTACCTAACGTTGAAGGGTAAAGAAAGAGGTTCAAATCCCCTCGCGAGTTGTACATTGCATGTCTAAATTATTGAGCGACACGGAGGCAACATGCAAGGAACTTTTTGATATGATAATATTACGTACGTTCAACAAGAAAACGTAGACTGATGCCTAAAAATTATGACAAGTGATAAAGAAAGAGGTTGCTTCTTCGTCTACAAAGTGCAAACCAAACTATGACTTGAACTAGTAATCGTTGGTAGACAAGGAGGGGAACTATGACTTGAACTAGTAATCGTTGGTAGACAAGGAGGGGTTCTCTTGCTATATTTTGTTGGAGGGACAGGAAGAACCTTTTGAAGGACCTGTTTCTAATTAGGGATCTATATACCTACCAAACGAAAGCCCATGTATCTCAATTTCTTATTAATTAATAAAAGAAAGGGCGTAGATCTACTTTCGCTAATTTTTTATTTCCTTTTTAAGATTTTTTTTGAAAGATTCGAGTTGGATAGGTGAGGGAATTACTTCTTTCTCCTCAATCGGATCAAATATGGCGCTTATCCTGTTGTGTTTATCTCAAAGCAAATGAATTGAATACATAGGCAACTTCATCTCAAAAGCAGGGGAAACAATGGTTCTCTTAGTTATCTCAAATGGGTTGTTTTGTGACATTGAAGAGCTATATTGACGGACTTTCATTTCAAAATGGTTCATGAATAAGATTCTATTGATGGTTAGAAGTCAGTAGAATTCGAACGATAAATCTTTAAAAGCCACATTTCCTACAAAAATGAGCCCATAGGAAGAGCAACCATAATCAACGGAATTCACAATAGTTTTTTCCTCCACAAGAGTTGAGCATCAAAGGTTACGTAAATAGGATTATGGCTGACATTAGGAACCAACGTAGTTTTGGGTTTGCACATTCTTCCCCATTTCTATCTAAAAGGCTAAAGAAGATGGAAGCAACGCGGTAAATGGGACTATTAACGAATGGTCGGTGAGTTGACCGGTCAGAGTCAAAAAAAGTGGAATACCGTGTTTCATTGGACACCTTCATGGTTTTACGAGTGTTCCCATTACAACCCTTAGTTCACTAAATCTTCACCCTTCCTTTGGATCCCAATGGTCTGAAATATCTCAGCTCTCGTTCCCCTGTATTTTTCCATGGGGGAGGGAGATCTCCTCCTATAAATTCTGAGGTTGCTCCTTTCCTCTTACAACCAGCAAATAGAAGTTCTCATAGAGGAGCTGTTGTTACATAGGAAAGGAGGGAGAGAGCAGCAAGGAAGTGAGGGATGGGAGGAGAGAAGAAATCTTTGCTTGGTTTTCTTGGCTTCAAGAAGCACCACCATGAGAGACAAGATGTTGAAGAGGGACCAAGGCATCCAAGAAAGGTTCGGCCGAGCGATGAGGACCGGGGCCACTGGTATGGTGAACCAGATATAGACAGGAAAGCCAAAGAGTTCATTGACAAAGTTCATCGCAACATGGGCACATAATGCTTCATTTTCTGGGTCTCTCTTCTTGTCATCATGGTTCCACCAATAGCTTGTTTTCATTATATAAGCTCAAGTCCATTTGCTATACTTCTAATATGTTTTCTCGCTCTTATGACTAGGTTTTAGAACCATGTATGTCTAGGTGTTTCTCTGCAGTCTGAAAGGCTGTAGGTAGGATGCTTATGTTTGTTGGGCTTGTGGTTTTTGCTCTCTATGTAACCCAAAAAAGTATTTGTGTGCTATAATGCTTATGTAGTATTCCTCTGTCACTAATGAAATGATGCAACTTTTAGCATTAACAGCAAATGTGATAAACAGAAGAAAAGAAGCAAAGAGTGGTCATGAGAACAGAATGCATCTGATAAGCCACATTATGGCATGAGCAAATAAGGGCACAGCTGATATTTTAGCAAAAAAAAAATAAGGGCACAGCTGATAATTGAATATGTCTTATAAGGAATTATAGACCTCAGCTCCAAGCTTAAGGAATGTTAATTTTCTCTCTTTTTCTTGCAATTTCTTTGTGCTCTTGCCACTTTACGGCTTTTATTTCTAATTTCTCGCAAATAATAAAAAGAAAAGGATCGTGGTTGCTTAATATAACAAGCCAATGGTACAAAGCAGAGCTTAGATCGATCCCACCGCAACTTCAACCAACAGTCATATGATCAAATAAATAGACAGTTACGATCTGCCGAACTTTTTTTTTTTGTTTGTTTGCTAGAATTCTTAACTGAGGACCATATCTACGAACCACCAGCACCAACAATTTCTATCAACTTTTGGATTTCAGGGATCTCATTAGGTCTATTCACTATGATGCTTCCTGGCAAATGCATGCATGGCTATCACCTAACTTAAAGGTTGATTCCCCTTGATAGGGCAAAAGACAGCACAAAGGAAGGATCGAGGAAGTATAATCTAATAAGGGAAATAAGACTTGCTCGATCATCTTTTCCATTCTCCTATGTGAATATTTGCTTTGCATCAGTTCTTGGATCCTCTGATGATTTCTTTATCATGCAGGTCTATGACCCCTATTATATCCTATACCCAGTGTACCACATCAGCTGTGGGCCGGGCCAATAGTTGCTCGCCACATCACTTTTTCAAAATAAACAAAAGAAGAAATCTGCTGCCAAATTGGCCGATCAGGATTGCCAACCTTGTGGACTTGAGATTCAGGGGGTGGTGGGATAGGGTCGTAAGGTGAGGTGGGGGAGGGTGTCATTGTACACATGGTGGATGGTGGGTTGGCCGCGGTGGAGGTTGTCGTTGCCCACACATGGGAGATCATCGAATGCCTTGAGGGTGTCGAAGGGGTGGCAGGGCCTTCAAGTAGAAGGCGACGAGGTGTTTGGTGGAATTAGCCAAGAAATTGCTACGCCGCCTTGAAATAATAAATTGAATTAAGAAGCGTTCTAAGGATAGTGATTCTATCTATAGGAGAATAGGCATCCAAATAATCTAAGCCCCTTTTCTAGTTATACCCCTTAGCCACCAATCTAGCCTTATAATTTTCTATTGATCCATTAAGTGTAAGCTTCATATGAAATACTAGCTTCCACCCTAATGGTCTACTACCTAGAGGAAGATCAGTTAGTATCCAGGTTTGGTTTTGGATTATTGAGTTGAACTTAGAGTTTAGGGCTTCTCCCAGAAAGGCATATCGGGTGAGGATATTTCGTCTGCAAAAATGGAACGTTCATCTTCAACTAGGAAGGTAAAAAATCCTTCCCCAAGATCCTTTTTATTTCTTATTCTTGTGCATCTTCTAGGTTCAGAAAGTCCATTATGAGGCTTAGATCTATTCCTTTTTCTCGAATCACCAAGAACCTCTAATTCAAAAGGCTAGGGTTACAGGATAAACTAGATTGAGTTGGATTTGGGACTTTGTTTCTAAAAGAAAATATATTTTCAAAATAAATAGCATCTCTAGCCTCTATGAGAGTATTATTAAAGATGTCACTTATCTTAGAATTTATTACTAGGAATATATTGGTGCTACTATCTAAGAAATACCCTACAAAGATTGCATCTAAGATTTTAGGGCCATTTTTTTTTCTTTTAGGTTCAAATATATCTATCTTAGCTAGGCACTCCTGTTAGATGTATGCCCTAGAAGCCAATTTGGCTGACACATTGTTGATTCTAGGGACATAATTTTGTACTTGACTATTTATTATTGAATAAATAAAAGGCATCTTTTCATTCATATTATTTATGTGTCTATGAATCGTCCAAGGAATTAATAAGATGATGATACATATTCTCAAGAGTTGAGAATTTAAGGCATGTATCATTGGTGATTAATTTCTAAATGCTCCTGATCAATGGATCATCACGAGGACGGTGATCGATTCGATCAGTGCACAGATCACTTTCCTTCTGGATGGACGAGACTTGAGTCCACAGTGTAGGGACACTGAAGTGATAGTGTAGGTGCTTGTTAGAGAACAAGGGTACTGAGCGTGACCAAGACAAGAAGTCACTTGGATGTCTATCCACTCGTCAGTGACTTGCTTGATGTTGCAGTAGTGTGACTGGTCCTTTGACCTGCGGTGCTTCGGCTACTCACAGTGAGGTTATTGTAGTTTGACTGCACACATACATGGTCTCTAGCCATATGGGTCCATGCAGTGTAGATTGGCTGCAGTAAGTTCACTGTAGGAGTAGGGTATGCACCTATAAGGAATCTATCGACCTTGATAGAAGAGGAGTGATCCTATGTGATTTGTTAGACTGAGTTCTAAGACCTTGGCCAGGGCAGTAATATAAAGTGGAAAAAGAGTTTTCCATTAGCGAACTCGAGTCGAATAAATCTTGACATATGACAGACGATGGGGTTTGACGAGTTGTCCATGACCTCCGTCCTGTAGGGATCCACGATAGTAGGACTCTATCACATGTTAACTGCACCTAGAGGTTCATCATTCCATTCTGCTGGGTAGCCACTACATGCTGCTAGGTGTCACTGGTGGATGGTGGGACTCATAGGGATTATCTTGATGATCGATCAAACCCTAACGAGTTGAGTTGGAATCGTTCCAACCCATTGAAAGGAGTTTTCAATGATATAGTGATAGAGATCACAATATATCTCACTACCAGTCAGAATAGAACCTATGGGGTCACACACACTAGAAGTATTGACCGATCCGATGGTTGAAATTGTGATTAGGAATCACAAGTAATCAATTTGATTGATAAGAAGTTGAAGAAAGAACAAAGGGAATTAATTAATTGGACTTGAAACAAGAGTCCTACTTCGAGTAGGATACCTAGAGTCCTAATTGGATTAGGACTGGGAATCCTAGTTGGAGTAGGACTGGGATTCCTACTTGGAATAGGATTCCTACAATCCTAATGAGATTAGGAATTTTGAATTAAAATTGGATTCCTACTTGGAGTAGGATTCCTAGAAATCCTAATTGGATTAGGACTTCGGATTCAAATAGAGTCCTAATTGGATTAGGACTGAAATTAAATACATCCTAATTAGATTAGGATTCCTTAAGTCTAAATTAATTAATAATCTAATGAATCAACATGACTCCTAATTGGATTAGGATTGAAGAGTTCAATTGAGTCATGGTTCATTCAAGTCCTAATTGGATTAGGACTGGCATAGATTGAACCCAATTGGCTAATCCTAATTGGATTGGGATTAAATCATGAGAGAGGCGCCTAATCCTCTTTGGAAGAGGATTAGGTTAACCAAGTAAGAGGGACATCAGCCCCTCTCACTTGGCTAGGGCGACATGAAGAGCTAGGGCCGGCGCCCTCTTCTTTGGTAAGTTGTCATGGAGCTCCTAATTGTTAGGAGCTCCACTCCCTTTAAAAGGAGGACTAGGGCCGGCCCCCCTTATGCATTGAAACCTCTCTTCCTCCAAGCCGTGGCCCTCTCTTTTCCTTGGTGTTTTCAGCCGCAAGCAAGGGAAAAGATCTCCAAGTGTTGGCGGCCTCCTTCCCTTCCCTTCCTTCATCCAACGCAAGGAACAAAAGAAGGCTGCGTAGGGGATCATCTTCTTCCTCTTCTTCATCCTTCTTCTTCCTCCTTCTAAGCACAATCAAGAGTTGATTGAGAAGGAGGACATCAGCCATCAAAGCTATCTCTGCAAGGGAGCTAGCACCCCGGTGAGATAGAGAGCTTGGATCGGATCCTGCTTCGTGTGGATACCCGTAGAGGCCGGACGTTTGAACGGCTTCAAGCGAACCCTCTTCCAAAACCACGAATTCAGATTTGCGGTGATCATCTACCCACGCAAGGTGAAGATTTGATCTTCCTAATAGTTTTAAAAGTTTTAATTCTTACCTAATTACGAAAGGTCTCGAAACAACGTTCATGCGATGAACGTCGATCCCGCACATGCCCCCTTTCCGCTGCCATCTGATTTATTTTTGAAATATCAGCGGCATGGGCGGGTTCCCAACAACTCCTACACTATGAGATAATCTAAGCTAGGAGTTCTACATTTCTAGAGTTTAAAAGATGTCTTATTGCTATCCTTAAAAGGTATTCTCTTTAAGATGTAACAGGCCGCTTAAAGGGCTTCTCTCCAAAAGTTCTCAGATGAACTTGAATTAATATCAAGTTAACCATATCTATTAGGGTACGATTTTTCTATTCCACTGCATTAGGAGTAAGGAGTTACTTCATGAATGATCCCATATTCTTGACAAAAAAGGATCATGTCATTTGAGGTATATTCTCCACTACTATGAGACCTAAATCTTTTAAGAATCTTTTGAGTTTGGGTTCCACTTCAGCCATAAGATTTTGAACCTATCCAAGACTTCATTTTTAGATCTACTTAAATATATGTAACAATATCGGGAGAATGTTACAAAGTGATGATTTTCTCCCTAAGCTGGCAATTTGGGAGAGTCGCACATATCACTATAAACAAGACCAAGAAGTTTAAAACTTGTGTGAACTGGTTTGAAAGAATTTTTGGTACTTTTAGCTTAAACATGGATTTCACATTTGATATTTTTATCTATATGGATCTTAAGAATCAGGTTTAAATTAGCCATGTTATGAATCTGATCAAAGTTCATGTGACCAAGTCTACCATACCAAACATTAGATGATTCAAGGTCTATAAGAAAAGAATGTTCTTTATTAGAATCTTTAAGAATTACACTTAATTTGAATAAGCATTCAGATACAAAGCCTTTTCCAACAAACTTGTTATTATGAGTGATTACAAGCTTATTATATTCTAATACAAAGATCCATGGATTAAGTTTCTCCTAATGTTGGTGATGTATAACATTTCATGAAGAATTAAGATTTTTTTGGATGTCATCTTTCAATCTACTCTATCTCTTCCCGACCCTTGTGCTACAACATTGTTCCCAAGCATTATATCTCCTCCACTTGATTTCTGAAAGGTGGAGAACTACGAGCAATTAAAAACATACATGCACATCAGTTCATAAATCAAGCCACCGATCACAAAAGAAATAGACAAGGAATACCAAAGGGGGTTTCGATTTTTTGACCTAACGAAAGGTTCAACACTGTCCTCAACCATATTCACTTGAGGTTTATGTGCTCCTTTCTTCTATGGTTCAGTTTTTCTATGGCAGCAATCATTTGCCATATAATTGCCTGCACACAAAGCTTCTTTTTTGGCTTCTAATTGGGATGATTTTGGCTTCTAGGAAGCTTGGAGGAAAAGACTTGGTTTGATTAGTTTTGAGGTTTTTGCTTTTTCAAGATTTGCCTCGGGGTTTGATATGCATCTGAGAGGATTTAGTCAGATTGGTCTTAGGAGTAAAATTAGATTTGAGGTTATTCTTAAGTCAATACTCTTCTTTGATTCTAATAGAGTTTATGACCTCCGATAGGGTTAGGTCACCTTACTTATACTCAACTCACGAGAAAAGCTCGACCAGGATGGAGGAAGAGAATCAACTAAGGCTTGAATTTTATAACTTTCAAAGAACTTGCAATCTGTCAACTCAACTTTTCTAAGAAGATCTTCTAATTCATGTATTTGGATAGTAATGGATTTAGATTCCACCACAGTATATTTATGGAACTTAGATACATCATCCATTCCATACTCTACCTCAAGAATATCACATAGTTCCTTAGCTGATTTAGTGAGAAGGTACACATCAAATAAAAAATCAGAAAAGGCACTAAATATCCTATAGCAGTAATGGAAATCAATTTCATTAGAAGTTTTTATATGAGGATTAGTATATCCAAAATCTTGCAGACTAGGAGAAGAGAAAAGTTGAGAAGTTGATCCAGAGAATGGCCTAGGATCAGAAAACTCTATGTCAAACCTAATATGGTGAGCCAATATTTTACTTAACTTTACCACTATTCACTAAATTTCTCAAGTTTGATTGTGCTATAATTATCAAAAGAATCCATTTATGAAGTTTTGGTTAGTTAATTGGTTATGCAAACACAAGTTTCAAGAGGTTTAGCTTTATATGTTTAAATACTTAATTAATAACTTCCAATAATATAATGCTAGATTTTTGAAATAAATGCAATAAAGGCTAACATGAGCAATAAAATTAAATAATTATATTAAGAAATAAATTGCTGTATAGTTTTCAAAGTAGTAGAAATTTCTGCACAATTTTTGAAGATGCAGAAAATTTTTGCACAGATTTTGAAGCTGCAGAAAAATCTGCATGTGCTATTTTCAGGGCAATAAAATTTTCATAAAAAACTAATTTTTTTGGAAAGAAATCAACTTTTAAATGATAGAGGTAAAATTTTCTAATTTTTATGCAATCAAAACAAATTCTATTGGTGAATTGGCCTAGGAATTGCTAAGAGAAAAAAAAGGTATGGAAGCATAGTCTCTTTTAATCTCTATATCAGAACAACTTGACTCTTTAAATCTCTATCTTAGAACAATCAAGGTGTTCACATGGCCGGCCGGCTGCACACTTGTGGTTACCAACCCAATTCTTTCAAAGCTTAACTTGGGCTTCATGGGATGGAATTCTCATTTAAGCAAGAGGAATTGCCTTCATATATCCAATGTGGAACTAAAACGGAAGTATTTTAAAATATTTAAATTAACTAAAATTTAGGGTGGTTTTATTTTTAAAAAATATTAAGCTTTTTTTAAATTAAAAGTCCATCATAAGGGTGATCTTGGGGAAGGAGAAGCAGGAAAAGGCCAGCTGGAGGGACCGGGAGTGGAGTTGTAGGCCGGCAAAGAGGAGTGGGGGAGAGGAGAGCTGTTTGAGGAGGGCAAAGATGGCGGCGGTCTATGAGATGGGGGAAGAAAAAGGATCCATTGTGAATGGCTCATATACAGTATTGACTGTAGTCTAAAGGACCAAAAGTACAGAGCACACTAACGCTTCAATGTCCAGCCTCGCTTTGCAAATGCTTCAAACTCCTTATATGTTGGGTTATGCCTCCTATGTTGGAGGAGACTTAGCCCAACAAATGTTAATTATTTTTAGCCCATTTTGGTTAGACTATTTTTGGCCCAAAATGGGAGGTTCATTAGGGCAACGTTTTATGTTGAGAAGGCAAGGGATGTGAGCTGTCTTCCATGAATTAAAAATAGAGGGAGGCAAGGGAGAAGATGCATAATTGATATTCAGCATGCAGTCTTGATCAAATGATGATCGAAAGACGATCCATAGTCTGATTGAGCTGAAATTTGGGTAGCAGGCTCATAACATGTGGTTCTTCAATCTATACGGTGTGGTCGCCATTTGCAATCTTTTAGCACAGTCAGATTTTATAGAAACATGCCTACTATTTATGTGAGATATTTCCAATCTTTCTCTCTTATTGTTGATGTTTGCCAAAAATATTGTTCTTGAGATTATATGGTGATATATGCCTCTAGTTTTGGCTAGAGAGAATTGATTGTAATACACGTTATTGGTTGATAGTGGAAGTTTTTTGGGTGCATTACGGTCCTGTAGTTTTTACTCTCCACATTGGGAGGGGTTTTCACATAAAACTTTGATGTTCCTTTTGTGTTTCTGATAATTTGATCAGCTCGGTATTTGTGAATGCCTTGATATATATATTAGGTGGATTGGCTCTAGTTGTTTGTTTCCTAACAGGTTCACATAAGGTGGGAGAGTTGTTAATTCCATTGTTCTTTAATTGCCGTGTTTGTTGTTACCTCCTGTTACGGGGGAACTAAGCCGCCATGCTCCACGTGACCGGCACGCGCGCCCATGAAAACTACGGCTGTCCTTTGATCCAGCAATCCGACCCCGAGTCGGACATCTTCGGCTCCACAGCCCGACCTCGAGTCGGCTGCCCTTCGATCCAGCAGTCCGGCCCCGAGTCGGACATCTTCGGCTTCGCAGCCCGACCCCGAGTCGGCTGCCCCTTAATCTAGCAATCCGACCCCAAGTCGGATATCCTCAGCACCGCAGCCCGACCCCGAGTCGGCTGCCCCCTGATCCAGCACTCCGACCCCGAGTCGGAGATCTCTTGATAACGACAGGCTGCTTCCCAGAGGCACGCCGAGGCCTCCTGCTCCACTACTCCCTGCAACGGCTGTATCCGATGCTGTTCCACGATCTCCTGTATCAGCCGTACAAAGCGGAACTCCACTACGCCCTGTCATGGCCGTACCCAGCGCTGCTCCACGACGCCCTGTAACGGCCATGTCAGTGGCCACTCCATCGCGCCCCACGATGACAAACCCCCCTGAGAGACCCCCCAGCCAGGTATATATGCGGCTGGGGGGAGAAGGGGGGGTAAGCAATATCTTCCAGAGCACTCTCTTGCTTGCTATTATTATTTCTCCTCTGACTTGATCGTCGGAGGGCCCCCGCTACCCCAGTGGTGGTGCGAGGCTTGCTTGCAGGTTTCCCGGTGGAAGGTGGAGCACAATCAACATCGACCAAGGCAGCTCAGACGGAATCCCGTTCACACCGCTGTGCCAATCGTTCTCGGTTTGGACCACCAGCAACAGTTGGCGCTAGAGGAAGGGACCTGATCTCAGAGCGATCGTAATGGCACGGCGAGGTGGTCGTGGAGCTTCCAATGCCTCCGGTCGCGGGGCCTCTCGCGCCTCCGGCCGGGAGGCCGCTGCGTCTCCAACACATTCTCAGCAACACTCCACCATTCCACCCCCCATTCAGATGGTCGAAGCCGCTCAGTTCGACCAGTTAGCCCAGCAGGTTCGCACCCTCGCGGAGGCAGTGCAGAACCTGCAGGGTGTGATGTCTCGAGCGCCACAGCGGGCCCAGGAGCCGCTGCCCCCCGAGCGCTCACCTGTCTTCCTCAACCCGCGCTCCTTCCTCTCCCATGGGGAGGAGCGCCGGCGCGAGGAAAGTTCTCGAGCACGGTCCATTCTGCCAGGACCTTCTCATCGAAGCTGCGCGGGGTACGAGAGGCGGACCCGGGCGCGTTCTCCGACCCCCCAGTCCTCGAGGGGCCCGCACTCCAGTCGGTCCCCCTCGCGCCGCTCCTTGTCTCCCACCCACCGGTCGCGCTCCCTGGACCGGCGGGTGGACGATCTCCACAGACAACTCCAGGTCCTGAAGGGCCACCCCAAAGATCTCTTCGCCGACTTGGAGATCTCCTCCCAACCGGCGCTTGCCTCGAGGATCCTGCGGACCCCAAATCCGCCGGGATTCAAAATGCCGGCGATCGAGCCCTATGACGGGGCGGCGGACCCGCGGGATCACGTGGAGAGTTTCAGGACTCTTATGCTCCTCCATGGAGCATCAGATCCCCTCCTCTGCAAGGCCTTCCCGGCGACCCTCCGTGGCCCAGCCAGGGCGTGGTTCGCCGGCCTGGAGGCTGACTCTATCCAGTCCTTTGACCAGTTCACTCGCCTCTTCATCAGCCATTTCGCCGTCAGTAGCCGGCGGCGATTGGTTTCCAACTCCCTCTTTGATGTCCGGCAAAACGAGGGAGAAAGCCTGCGGGATTACCTTACCCGCTTCAACAAGGCTACATTGGAGGTCCGGAACCTGAGCCAGGAGGTGGCTCTCTCAGCCCTAAAGCGTGGCTTCCGGAAGGGCAGACTCACCTTCTCCCTGGACAAACGTCTGCCGCGGAGCTTCCCGAAGCTGTTGTCTCGGGCGAACCAGTATGCAGACGCCGAGGAGGCAGCCGCCCACCGGAACAAGGAGGCCGCCGAGGCCCCTCTAAAGCTCGGGAAGAAAAGGCGAAAAGAGGCACCCCAGAGGAGGAGCCCGACGCCTCAACGTCGGCGCAGAAGCCCGTCACCGGCGAGGAACCACGGCGCCCCACGCCCTCGTTCTCCGCACCGACGCTTCAACCGGTACACCCCACTCCTGGCCCCCCGGGCCCAGATCCTTATGGAGGTCAAGGGGCGGGAGAACCTCCCGGTCCCGAGGCAGATGAAGAAAATTCCTGGGAGGAGGCCCTCTCGGGCGTACTGTGAGTACCACCGAGACCACGGCCACGACACCGAAGACTGCTTCCAGCTTCGGGACGAGATCGAGGCTCTCATCCGCCGAGGGCGTCTCGGTCGATATGTAAACGACCGACGTCCCCCCGCAGACCCGCGTCCGGCCGACCCGGCCCCTCCGGAGCCTCGGGAGCAGAATCGACCCGTCGCGGGCGTGATCCATACTATTACTGGGGGCTGCCCCCGGCCCGAGAGGAACGCGGGGGGCTCGACTGAAGCATCAAGGGCAGCCGTCGCAAAGATGCAGAGGGTCGGTAATGTAATCACTTTTTGTGATGAAGATGTAAAGGGGGTTCAGACCCCCCACGACGACGGCATGGTGATCTCCCTCACTATGGCAAACTATGATGTAAGGCGTGTTCTTGTGGATAGTGGAAGCTCAGCTGATATTTTGTTTTACGAGGCCTTCCAAAAGATGAGCTTGTCCCGACAAGTGTTGCACAAAACATCCACCCCCCTCATAGGATTCACTGGAGACGCTATCTCGGCCGAAGGTGTCATTGAGCTGCCTGTGACTGCGGGCGTTGCACCCGCAGAAGCCACGGTGCGGCTCGGGTTCTTGGTCGTCCGTGTTCCCTCGGCCTACAACGCTATCCTCGGACGACCCGGACTGAACGCCCTTCGCGCGGTAGTCTCTACATACCATTTGCTAATGCGGTTCCCCACGGCGGCCGGGATTGGAGAGGTCCGAGGTGACCAACCGACCGCACGGCAATGTTTCCTAGCAACTCTCAAAGGGAAGAAGCCCGTGGAGGCCCTAAGCGTCGAGTCCCTTGACGCCAGAGACGAGGTGGCTTTACGGCACGGGGAGCCGGCCGAGGGTGTGATCGAAGTTCCCCTTGAAGAGGGTCGCCCGGACCGTACGGTCCGGGTCGGTGCCAACCTCGACTCGGAAGCTCGGCTCAGGTTAGTGGAATTCCTCCGAGCCAATGCTGATGTATTTGCCTGGTCGGCGGCCGATGTACCTGGGATCGACCCGGAGGTCATTTCTCACGCCCTCAACGTCGACCCGACCCACCGACCAGTAAAGCAGAAGAAGAGACACTGTGCCCCGGATCGGATCCGAGTGGTCGACCAGGAGGTAGATAAGCTCTTGGAGGCAGGATTCATAAGGGAGGTCAGCTACCCCGAATGGCTGGCAAATGTCGTACTTGTCCGGAAGGCGAGCGGAAAGTGGAGGATGTGCGTCGACTACACCGACCTGAACAAGGCATGCCCCAAGGATAGCTTTCCGCTTTCGCGGATAGACCAACTGGTCGACGCGACTTCCGGATATCAGCTGCTGTCTTTCATGGACGCCTTCTCCGGCTACAACCAAATAATGATGGCTCCACAGGACGAGGAGAAAACTGCCTTTATAACAGACCGGGGGCTGTACTGTTACAAGGTAATGCCCTTCGGTCTGAAGAATGCTGGCGCCACTTACCAGCGCCTCGTCAACAAAATCTTCAAAGAGCAAATCGGCCGGAACATGGAGGTGTACGTGGACGATATGCTGGTGAAGAGCCGCCATGCAGACCAGCACATCGCGGATCTGGAGGAGACTTTTGCCACCCTGCGGAAGTTTCGCATGAAGCTGAACCCAGCGAAGTGCGCCTTTGGCGCTTCGGCCGGGAGGTTCCTCGGTTTCATTGTCAACCAGCGGGGGATCGAAGCCAACCCTGACAAAATCAAGGCCATCCAAGATATGTCCCCTCCGACCAAAGTGAAGGAGGTTCAGGAGCTCGCTGGGAGGGTCGCCGCGCTCGGGCGATTTGTGGCAAAGTCGGCCGAACGCTGCCAACCGTTCTTCAAGGTGTTGAAGCGCCCGAAAGACTTCCTTTGGACGGCCGAATGTCAAGTGGCATTCGACCAACTCAAGGAGTACTTGGCGTCTCCTCCCCTGCTGTCCAAGCCGCAAGAGGGGGAGATGCTCTACCTCTATCTGGCGGTCTCCCCAACCGCAGTCAGCGCAGTACTGGTTCGGGAAGAGGCAAAGCTCCAGAAGCCTGTGTACTACATCAGCCGGGTCCTACGGGATGCCGAGACGCGGTATACGAAGGCGGAAAAGATCGCCTTCGCGCTGCTCACCGCGGCCAGGAGGCTTCGCCCCTATTTCCAGGCTCATCCTGTCACCCTCTTGACCGATCAACCACTGCGGCAGATCCTCAGCAATCCTGAGAATGCGGGACGGCTGGTGAAGTGGGCAGTAGAACTTGGTGAGTTCGACATCCGCTACCAGCCCCGACCCGCCATCAAGGCCCAGGTGCTCGCGGACTTCCTCGCTGAGTGCACTGTGCAGGAGGCGGAACCTAGGCCGCCGGAAACACCCAGCCTCGACCTCCCAATCTGGACGCTTCACATTGATGGGTCGTCGAACCCCGAAGGTGGAGGGGCCGGGCTGGTCCTTACCAGTCCCGATGGAGTGATAGCCGAGTATGCCTTGAGGTTCGGATTTTCAGTGACCAACAACGAGGCGGAATACGAGGCCCTAGTCACAGGACTCAAACTCACCAAGGAGCTCGGCATCCGGTGTTTGAAGGTCTTCAGCGACTCCCAGCTGGTGGTCGGGCAGGTCCGAGGGGAGTTCGAGGCTCGGAGCCCGACCATGCAGAGCTATGTCTGGAAGGTGCAAGCGCTCATTCCCGACCTCGGCAGTGTTGACATTCAGCAGGTCCCAAGAAGCGAAAATGCCAGAGCCGACAGGCTGTCCCGCTTGGTGGGCGCAGACGCGCACAACTTGTCGAGGGCGATCTACCTGGAGACCCTGGATGCCCCGAGCATCGGCGAGGCCGGAGCGGTGATGGCGATTGATCCGGAGCCATCTTGGATGGACCCGCTCGTCGCCTACCTCGCCGAAGGAATCCTCCCAGAGGACGAAGATCAAGCTCGGCGACTCGTCATGAAGTCCGCCCACTACGTACTCTATGAAGGGAGGCTGTATCGGACCTCGTTCACCGCCCCCCTCTTAAGGTGCCTCCGCCCCTCGGAAGCGGCCTACGCCCTCAGCGAAGTCCACGAAGGCATCTGCGGATCGCACCTGGGGGCTAGGTCCTTGGCGCATAAGATCATGAGGCAAGGCTATTATTGGCCTACCTTGTTGGAGGACTCAAAGGATCATGTGCGGAAATGCGACGCCTGCCAGCGCCACGCCAACGTCCAGAGAGTCCCTTCTGTCCCCTTGGCGCCAATCACTGCACCCTGGCCCTTCGCCCAGTGGGGAATGGATATCCTCGGACCATTCCCCGTCGCTTCAGCTCAGCGGAAATTTTTGATTGTTGCAATCGACTACTTCACCAAGTGGGTGGAGGCAGAGCCGCTGGCCACTATCACGGAGGTGGAAGTCCGAAAGTTCGTGAAGAAGAACATCATTGTCCGATTTGGGGTACCTCGGGTCCTCATCTCGGATAATGGGCGACAGTTCGACAACAAGCATTTCCGTGACTTCTGCGAGGAGTTCGGGATCGAGCATCGGTTCACATCTGTGTCGCATCCCCAAACCAACGGCGAGGCCGAGGTCGCGAATCGGACAATCCTCCAAGGAATCAAAGCGCGAATCGGTCGGACGGGGCAAGCTTGGGTCGAAGAACTCGAGAATGTCCTTTGGGCGTATCGGACCACACATCGGACCCCTACCGGGGAGACGCCTTTCAGCCTAACCTATGGCACGGAAGCCGTTGTCCCCGTGGAGCTCGGACTCCCCTCACCTCGGGTGGCCGCGCACCGACCCGAGGCCAATTCGGAACAACTCCGAGGGAACCTGGATCTCTTGGAAGAAGCGAGGGAAATGGCGCAGGTTCGGATGGCGATGTATCAGCGGAGGGTGGCCCGATATTACAACTCCAAGGTCCGACCGAAGCTTTTCAGAATTGGAGATCTGGTGCTAAGGCGAGCTAAAGCATCTCGACCTGCGGAAGGTGGGAAGCTAGCGCCAAATTGGGAAGGTCCATATAAGGTTCGCTGGGTAAACCGACCTGGCTCCTACCAGTTGGAGGCCCTAGATGGTCGAGAAATTCTAAGGAGCTGGAATTCCGCTAACCTGCGGATGTATTACCAGTAGAACGACGATGCCAGAAAGACAGTTCAAAAATGTATAACATTTTGCATTTCAATAATTTCTGGTTACAACGGCGTGCTCGTGTGATTACAAGAAATTCCCAGAGGGGAATTAGGGTGTAAAGAAAGTAAAGAAGAGGTGGAGACTCCGAGAAGCTGAAGATCTGGGATCCCGAAACCTCCATCTGAAGCGGTTGCAATCCCGTCGGAAGTGGGTGCTTCCAACCGGAGGCGCCATCGGCGTCTCACGAAAGAGACGAAGAGCCGGCGCGGATGAAGAAGAAGTGGACGAAGGAGAAGTCCACACTGCCTCCAACCGGAGGCGCCATCCACGCCCCACGAAGAGGATGAGGAGCCGCCGCCGACGAAGCTCCCGCTGCCTCCAGGGGAACGCCACCTCCAAGGGATATTTCGGTCCTCCCCAGTGTTAGGGGAGAGAAGGAATACAAGGGGGAAGAGCATATGGAGGCGCGGTCCCGGATCAGGCACCTGGTGCGGAGCTCAATCGGGACGCCGAACTTCAAGGAGGGGAGACGTGATCCCGGATGAAACGCCTAGAGCGGAGTTCCGCCGGGGAGAACCTCCTTGTTGATCCCAGATGAAACGGCTAGTTGGCTGAAGTCGCAAGGGGCGCGCCTCCCGTTCCTTCGGCAGGAGTCTCTCAGCCATGCGCCAGAGAGAAGGTCCACGATCCATGGCAACTTGAACAGCTCCGGCTTGGCAAACTCCATCGCACCTGCACCTGTATTTATAGCCAAACTGCAGCCCCCCGGTCGTTCCGATGCGGGTGGCTCCCATAAATGCGGACGCATTGAATCCGGAGCCGTTCTGGCTCTCGAGGCGTATCTTCCCGCGATTTCCTAAGCGTCATTCTCCTTAATCGCATTCTTTATGCAGGACACTCCGGGTGGCACGTACCCCTAGGTCCACATATCTCCGCTCGCGCCCAGGTCGCGTCCGCCTCGAAGAACGCGCGCATCGCGGCCGCTTAACTGACACTCCTCGCAAGCAGCAACTGGCGATCCGATTTCCCAGGTAACGCATCAATTAGCGTTTAATGCCCTTCTGGTGTTCCCCAGGCAACGCTTGGAGAAGAGGAGAAACACGATCGCAGCTGGCCACGGAGAAACCCCGTCGGGCTGCAAGCGACAGGCGCATGGCTAACGAGCGAAATTTTCCGAGGCACGGCCCTCGGATGCCAGGCTAACCCGATGATCATCCCGGGAGCAGACTAGCCTGAAGCCCCGACCGGTCGCCTTGGCTTGCGCCAGCCTTGGCCGACCAACGAGCGGAATCTCCCGAGGCTCGGCCCTCGGATGCCAGGCTCACCCGATGATCATCCCGGGACCAGACTAGCCTGAAGCTCCGACCGGTCGCCTTGGCTTGCGCCAGCCTTGGCCGACCAACGAGTGGAATCTCCCGAGGCTCGCCCCTCGGATGCCAGGCTAACCCGATGATCATCCCGGGACCAGACTAGCCTGATGCCCCGACCGGTCGCCTTGGCTTGCGCCAGCCTTGGCCGACCAACGAGCGGAATCTCCCGAGGCCCGGCCCTCGGATGCCAGGCTAACCCGATGATCATCCCGGGAGCAGACTAGCCTGAAGCCCCGACCGGTCGCCTTGGCTTGCGCCAGCCTTGGCCGACCAACGAGCGGAATCTCCCGAGGCTCGGCCCTCGGATGCCAGGCTAACCCGATGACCATCCCGGGACCAGACTAGCCTGAAGCCCCGACCGGTCGCCTCGGCTTGCGCCAGCCTTGGCCGACCGACGAGCGGAATTTCCTGAGGCCTAACCCTCGGATGCCTGGCTTAGTGCCGGAAGAATTTTCTGAGGCCTAACCCTCGGATGCCTGGCTTAGTGCCGGAAGAATTTCCTGAGGCCTAACCCTCGGATGCCTGGCTTAATGCCGGAAGAATTTCCTGAGGCCTAACCCTCGGATGCCTGGCTTAGTGCCGGAAGAATTTCCTGAGGCCTAACCCTCGGATGCCTGGCTTAGTGCCGGAAGAATTTCCTGAGGCCTAACCCTCGGATGCCTGGCTTAGTGCCGGAAGAATTTCCTGAGGCCTAACCCTCGGATGCCTGGCTTAGCGCCGGAAGAATTTCCTGAGGCCTAACCCTCGGATGCCTGGCTTAGCGCCGGAAGAATTTCCTGAGGCCTAACCCTCGGATGCCTGGCTTAGCGCCGGAAGAATTTCCTGAGGCCTAACCCTCGGATGCCTGGCTTAGCGCCGGAAGAATTTCCTGAGGCCTAACCCTCGGATGCCTGGCTTAGCGCCGGAAGAACTTCGAGAGTTAGGAGTCGGCAAGACGCTGCCAAGAGTTAAAAAGAAAAAAAAAGAGGAGGACGAAAGCGAGATGAAGAAACATTCGACTTGTATTAATTTTCATTGTTTCAGGGCCAAGGCCCATACAATTTGGCAAAACGCCGACATACAAAAAAAAAGAGGACAACAAAAGGTACAAGAGGTCAGCTTGGAGGAACCCCCGGGTCGGGAGCGTCGGGCTCGTCCGCAGGGGGTAGGGAGGCGGTAGGAGAATCAGCAGGCGATGGCGCCGGAGAGGAGTCGAGAAGGGAAATCCCACTCAGGTCAACTTCGGGGTACTTAGCCGACACCCTTGCCAGGCCCTCCTCGAAGCCTAAGATGAAGGATTCGGACCCCGCGTCCGACACGTCACGGACAAACTCGTCAGACTGACGATAGGCCCGTACCGCCTCCGACATATCACGGGTGAACTCGGCGGACTGACGATAAGCCTGTACCGCCTGGCGCCCGATCTCCGCACTCTTCTCGGCCAGCGCCGCCTCTGCTCGCTCCGTAATCTGAGCCTTAGCCTCCAAGACCTTCGCCACAATCCGGTCTTCAGCCTCGGAGGAGACCCTCGGCAGATTAGCCTGAGCCTCCTTATGCTTCGCCTCGGCAGCAGTGCGAGCGGCCTCAGCTTCCTCCAGGCGCAAACGGAGCTCTTGGTCGTTCGCGCGGGACCTCTCCAAGGCTGACTCCAATTCGCCCAGTTTGGCTTCAAGAGACCGGGTTCGGTTGCGGGCGCTGTCGGCAGACCACTGAGCCTTCTCCCACCTCTCTCGATAGTCCGCGACCTTCCGGGACTGCTTTTCAGCTCGTTCCTCCGCCTTCTTAACCCTGCTTTCGAGGCCCGAGGCGACTTTGAGTTGCTCCCGAGCTTCCAACAGTTGCTTCTCGAGGGCGGCGACGCCGAGTGCCCGCTCTTCGGCCTCCCGGAGCCTCGCCTCGAGGTCCCCGGTCGTCCTGCCCGCCACAGCCTGGCCTCCCTCTTCCACTGCTTTCAGTCGGTCCTCGGCCTTCGCCAGAAGCCCCGCCTGTTCCTTGTAGCACTCCTCTAGACGGATCATGTACTGGGCGAGCTAAGAGATAGGAAAAGTGAGGGCGTCAGGCGGAGAACAACAGAGCTAATAAATGGTGAAAAGCGGCCAGAAGAACACTCACCGACATAAGACAGACGCAGCTGGCAGCCCCGACGTCAGAGACCCCCAACTCCCGGACCCGCCGACGGTCCTTCTCCAGCAGCACTGTTTCGATGAGGTTTCGGGCGCCATCGGTAGTGAAGGCCGACCCCGATTTCTCCCCGGAGCCGGATGGTGGTTCTGCAGCCTTACCCTTATCCATCGCCTGGGGAAGAGTCCTGCTGATTGTGCTCGGGGCGGGGGTCACTCCAGGAATTGATAGGGCCCCGCTCGGCCGGGGCCTCGGCGCGTCCCTCCTCGAATCATCAGGAGCCGGCTGAGTCGAAGGCCGGGCCGGGGACCGATCACGTCCGACCCGTCCGTCTCGAGCGGGCTCGGATGATACCTCCGGAATAGCGGCAGTCTCACCACCGGAGGGCTGATACAGCGTCAGCTGCCGGTCCGTGCCCACGGCGTCTCCCTGATCGGTGGGCCCGGACTCGTCGGTCGGCGTCGGAGGCACCTCCTTGCGGGACTTCTTCGCTGGCGGGGCTCCGCTCGGAGGAGCTCGTTTCCTCCTCCGGACCGCTTCCAGTAGGGACGACCTACCAACGGCCGGTCCCTTGTCCGACCGCATGACGTCGTCAATCTCTGCAACAAGAACGAGATGGTCGAGGGCTGAGAAACCGAAGGAAAGAACGAGACGGAAGAGGAGAAAAGAGTCAAAAAAGAAATGGTGGCGGGCTCACGGTCGGTGGGGACCGAGCTCAGACCGACATTCACCAAGGTATCCTCGGAAATAAGGCGGGCCACCGGGGGGAGCTGGCCCTCGGCAACCAACCCCTTCAAGGCGGCCAAGCCATCGGATTCCTCCCTCGACAGTCTCGATAGGCCGATCGGGGACTTCATCGGCGTCTCCCAGGTCGCCCTGATTTCCCAAGAGGGATCTACATCGATGAAGAAGAAACGCTCCTTCCAGCCGTGAATGGAGGAAGGAGCCTCTTTGACGAGGCCGCACCCTCGCCGCGCCGCAAAGCACCACCACCCTTTGTCCTGGGGGTGGCCACTCAGGCCGTAGAACTCCCAAAAAACATTCAGAGTGGCGGGAATCTCGTGCATGCGGCAGAGAACCTGGAAGACCGTCAGGGCACGCCACGAGTTCGGCACCAGCTGCGTCGGCGCAACTCTTAAACCCCGGAGTACCTGCACGACTAAGTCTGAAGGGGGAAAGCGGAACCCGGCCTGGAGAATGCCCTCATTGATGGCGATCTTCCCTGGAGGAGGATGGGACATCCTCTCCTCAGGCCCCGGGAGCGTAACGTTGCAGGCCTCGGGAAGGTGGTACCGAGCCACGAGTTTGTCTAAGTCTTCGGCGACCAGCTCCGACTTAATGTGGTCTGCTCTCACTTCGCCCATTCCTAATGGCCAATAAACCTACGGTCAGGACGGGGACAAGAAGGGGGGAAAGGCCGGGACGACTGGGGTACACTAGTACAAAAGGAGAAAGTATGGAGAGCCCTAAGTAGAAGAATGGGGTAACTCACCGGAGGAGAAGGAAGAACGACTCCGAGAGCGTCAAAGGAGAAGCAAGCGAACAGTCCGACGGCAACAACGGCAGCGCAAAGGGGAAACTCGAAAATGTCTGTAAAGAGAAAGACGGACGGGGGAGGGCCCCCGGTTAAATAGGCGGAAAGGCGGGTGATGCCTCGATGACGCCAGAGGACGTCTGGCCGCCGAAGGGTCGCTCGCGCCCCAAAGGCGAATCGACACCATTAAGGAAGGATGTCCGCCGAAATCCTCAGACTGCCAGGTCAGCAACAACCGCCATACGCCATAAAGAAGGCGGGAAGCTCGAAGCGCGCGCGCCTCTCCGAGGGATGGCGGCAATCTCGAAGCATCACTCCCTTCACCCGTTCCCCTTCTGGTTCCAGGCTCGGAAGTGGGGGGCTACTGTTACGGGGGAACTAAGCCGCCATGCTCCATGTGACCGGCACGCGCGCCCATGAAAACTACGGCTGTCCTTTGATCCAGCAATCCGACCCCGAGTCGGACATCTTCGGCTCCACAGCCCGACCTCGAGTCGGCTGCCCTTCGATCCAGCAGTCCGGCCCCGAGTCGGACATCTTCGGCTTCGCAGCCCGACCCCGAGTCGGCTGCCCCTTAATCTAGCAATCCGACCCCAAGTCGGATATCCTCAGCACCGCAGCCCGACCCCGAGTCGGCTGCCTCCTGATCCAGCACTCCGACCCCGAGTCGGAGATCTCTTGATAACGACAAACTGCTTCCCAGAGGCACGCCGAGGCCTCCTGCTCCACTACTCCCTGCAACGGCTGTATCCGATGCTGTTCCACGATCTCCTGTATCAGCCGTACAAAGCGGAACTCCACTACGCCCTGTCATGGCCGTACCCAGCGCTGCTCCACGACGCCCTGTAACGGCCATGTCAGTGGCCACTCCATCGCGCCCCACGATGACAAACCCCCCTGAGAGACCCCCCAGCCAGGTATATATGCGGCTGGGGGGAGAAGGGGGGGTAAGCAATATCTTCCAGAGCACTCTCTTGCTTGCTATTATCATTTCTCCTCCTCCTCCAATCTCCTCTGACTTGATCGTCGGAGGGCCCCCGCTACCCCAGTGGTGGTGCGAGGCTTGCTTGCAGGTTTCCCGGTGGAAGGTGGAGCACAATCAACATCGACCAAGGCAGCTCAGACGGAATCCCGTTCACACCGCTGTGCCAATCGTTCTCGGTTTGGACCACCAGCAACACCTCCCAATCCCAATACTATAGACATTTGATCTGCAAACCACCATTAGTCCAAAGAAGAAAAAAAAATGAAGGTTCAATTATTTAACCCCATTAGTATTCCCTATAATTATAGCCCTGGTGGATCTTAAAGTCTGGAAGTGATTATCTTAAATAAAACAAAAGGAAAATTAATTTTTTTAGGAGGTTAGCCACCTTTCAAGTTTCAAGTGATGACTCGGAGGGCACAATCATCTCCAAGTGATTGATCTTTTTTCTACACATCTATTTTTATATATATATATATAGTGCGGACACCAGTACCAGACTGATTGTTTTGCGGGATCACGGTCGTCGCAGGAGGACGGTCCAACCACTTTCGTTGTAGCTGGATTGATTTATGTTATTTTATTTTATGTTGGTTGGGCTTATTTGCATATTGTCATTTGAGGACCCTTTCGGATTGTTTTCTTTTTGGGGACCTATTTGTTATTTTGTGAGCCTATATCTATGGGGTCATACATTTGTTTAGGATTAATGAACGATGAATGAAAACTAGCCTCCTTTCTTCTTCCTCCTCCTCCCTTCTCTTCTCCTACCCCCTCTTCTTCTCCTCTTCCTCTCTGTCTCTCCTTCCCTACCTCCGTCCTGCATCAGTTTTAGTATTAGAGCAGGCCCGGCTTTGCCTCTATTGCTAAAGCTAAAGGATCCAGTTTATGAACGGACCACCGTCGATTTCTTTTTGGCCTTTTCCTCATCTGTATTTTGCTGGGGTAATTGCACCGCGGATGCCGGATCGTACGGAGGATGTGCGACACGCACCCTGAAGAAAAGGGGACATTCACTTTCTTCTCTGTTTTCTTCCCTCTCCCTCAACCCATCTCCTGTGAAGAAGAAAAGGGCAAAGCCCTTCCGTCAATTTCTTCTCACCCAGTGCCACTCCACCGGTCCTCCTTGCCATTCACCGTCACCGCCTCCATACCCCACCACCGCTGCCTTCCCCACGTCGTCGGCCACCACCCTGTAAAGACACGGGAGGGGCGAGAGCTCACCGACTCGTCTGCATTTGGCCTCGGAGGAGTTGCCGCCCATCGGTGCACCGCCTCCTTTTCCATCTGCCGCCTGAGACCAAATCGGAGGAGCTTGCCTTCGCCGCGGAGGCCGCTGTCCGGATCTGAAGCCTCATCGACTACTTCTTCCTCTCCACCATCTCTGCCTCATATCACAGCTGTTCCCGGTGCTGTTCTGCATGCCGCCAGCATCGTCATCGTCTGGAGCACCACCTCGTCGCGCTGTGCTGCTGCTGCCACCACCTGGAGCTAGGGCATCAAAAAGGAGAACGCGATCTACCGGGTGGGTAAGGTCTAAACCCGTTAGCCCATCACTCGATAGCCCAAACCTGGTTCAAAAAAAAAAAAAAATTGCGGATCGGGCTATCTTAACGGGTTGGGTCTGTTGACCCGTTAACCCGAGTCTATTTGGGTTATATAAAAAAAAAATCAAAATTCAAGTCGCCGCACATGACTCGTAAGTCACACACGTGCAGAAGTTTTCTTCTTCCTCCCGACTGCCTCTTCCTCAGTTCTTCCGATCACCGCCTTCCGCCACCACTACATCAGCTGTTTCACCACCGCCACCCCACACCGTTTCTCCTCTCTGCCGCAGCCACTGCTACTCCGCCGGACTCTCGCCGGCCCTTCCGTGCCCGCCACCAATTTCCACGCCCACCACCACCTCCATCCACTCTGTCATCCCTGCCCCTCCACTGCTATCAGCGCCCCAGCTTTTTCCCCCACCGTCGCTGCCATCTCTACTGCTTGCACCACCGTGCCACGCACCGCCCCCGCTCTTCCTCTCCGCCGCTTGCCGCTGCTAGTCATCGTCACCGCCGCCGCGTTGTCATCGCTGTCGTCTGCTGCTGCGCCACCACCACCATCCCTAACAGCCACCACCACAGGCCGCTCCGACCATAGCCTGTCGTCGCGCCGCCACTATTGCAGCCTGGATTGCTACCACCATCAGCTGCTTTGACCGCCACCACTGAAGCTATCATAGTTGTCGACCCTGCGACGCCATTGACCGCCCAATTCCGGTCCCATTTCAGCCTAATCATCTTCCGAGAGTAGAGGTCCCTCTCTAGATCGGGTCAGATCTATTTTCTCCCTTTCCTGCAGACTCAGTTTGTTCGTTTAATTTGGCATTAATTATCGTGTTTTTGTGCTTGGTGATATATTCCACAAAATTCAAAACACACGCAACCACACACATCCACAAGACAAATAGAAACCCTAGTAGTAGCATTTCTTTATTATTAACTGTAGAGCTAGATCATATCTGGGAGACCTACGTGGGTCCGTGGCACCTTGCAAAACACAAGAACTTAGTACTACTTGACTGCAGCTACTTGTTGGCTTGCGTCTCATATTAATTTTCAGTTTAAAATAATTATTTGCTAGGGAGTAGTTTTAGCTTATATTGAGCATATACTTTGCAATTTCAAATTACTTTCATGCATTAGGTCTACTTAGGAATCTCTATAGTACTGAGTTACGCCTCGTTCGATGCGACGTTCGCAGCGGAATTCGAATGGGACGTCGTTCATCGCATGAACGCGTCTCGGATCATAGAATTCAATTTTTTTTTTTGGATCCAAATCCAAAAGATCTTTGAATTCATTAGGGAGGGAAGATTAGGATCTGAGAAAGGTTGATTAAGATTCATAAAACTAAAACTAAAATCAGAAGAAATTAATTTGAAGATATCATCTTCAAAAATTCTGCAGATGAAGAACACCGCAGCCTGATGATCTATTTAGGTTCCTGTTTGAGCCACACAATTGTTCGGCCTCTACAGGTATCCACACGAGGATCTAATCATCCGAGATAGGGTCTTACCGGAGTGCTAGCTCCTTGCAAAGACCTCTCATGACTATCATATAGATTAGAAGATAAAAATCTGCAACATACCTCCTTAAAGAAGAACCCTTTCTTCTTCAACCTTGCTCGCGATGGAGGAAGAGGAAGGAGGAACCTTGCACGTGGATCTTCCTTGCCTTGCTACCGTGGAAGAAGAAGAGGATGAAGACGCCTTGCTGCCGTGGAGAAGGAGGAAGAAAGAAGAGGAGGCATGGAGAGAAAGAGGAGAGAATTCATTCATAACTTCTCCCTTGCTACCCTTTTATAGATTGGGTTTAGGGCTCCTCCTAATCTTATTAGGAGTATGAGACTATAACCCACCCTTGGATTAATGCCAAGTGTCTAATCCTTGTGCTCATAGATGCATGACATGTGTTTATTTAATCAATTGATTAATTTTCTAATCACATTAGGATTTCTAATCTCATTAGGAGAATTAATTGATTTGGGAGCATGCATCCTACGACGCCATGTGGACTTTAAAGTCCGCATAGTGTGAACATGGCTTAAGTCATATTCATCCTACGACGACATGTGGTCTTTAAAATCCGCACAAACCTTGGTTTAATCAAATTGACCCAATTATGAATCCAAATCAATTTGGATCGAACCCAATTTATTTTGGCTCATTAAATCAGCCCAATTGCAATCTAATTGCAATCAATTCCACTTAATTCTTCTTCCATTAACTCACTAACACTTAGTGGGTTAATTCAATCACCAATCATATTGATGATTGATTTCTATTATGATTCCAAATTACAATTATGATAGTCTGACTAATTAAATCCTCTATGTATGTGACCCCGTAGGTTCTATTCTAACTGGTAGTGAGAAATATTGAGATCTCCATCTCAATATTACTGAAACTTCTTTCAGTGGACTGAAATGATTTCAGTTCTACTCTTAGGGTTCACTGATGACCAAGTGAATGCTTTCGAGTCTCACAATCCACTAGTGACACCTAGCAGTATGTGGTGGCAATCCAGCAGAATAGAATATCTGAATCTCTTGGTGCAGTTAGCGTATGAAACAGTCCCTCTATCATGGATCCCGACGTGACGGAGGTTATGGATATCTCGTCAAACCCCATCATCTATCATATGTCAAATTTATACGACTTCCAGTTCGAGATATGAAAAACTCTTTTTCCAAAATACCTGGCCAGGAATTTATCGAACTAAGTCTTATAAATCACATAGGATCACTCCTAATCTATCAAGGTCGATATTCATCTAGATGCAACCCTATTCTAAAATGAACCTACTGCAGCCAATTCGCACTACAAGGACCCGAATAACTAGGGCCAAGTTCACATGCTCGTCAAACTATAGCAACCTCACAGTAAATAGCTGAGGCATCGTAGGTCAAAGGACCAGTCATATTGTGGAGTGATTGATTAAAACCCCATTTGATTTTGATGAGCTCAAAGTAATTGAGTATATCTTGTGATTACTAATGAATTCAATTGAGTGTTTCAGTGAAAATCCTGTCCAAGTGTTTCTAGACTTGGTTCATAGTATTTTGGATAAGTTAAGAAGTCTGCATGAACCAATGTCTGAGACTCGAGTCGACTCCCGAGTATCACGAGTCGACTCCAAGCGTATCAAGGTCACTGGCACGAGCTCGAGTCGACTCCTGATCAGTACGAGTCGACTCCGACTGAAAACAGACAGAAGGACAGAAGAGCAGTTTTTCAGGTCTGAGATTCGAGTCGACTCCAGTGGAATGCGAGTCGACTCCCAGCGGTACACACAGAAAAAGTCAGAGAGCGTTTTATGGACTCTGAGATTCGAGTCGACTCCAGTGGAACGCGAGTCGACTCCCAGCGGTACACAAAGAAAAAGTCAGAGAGCGTTTTATGGACTCTGAGATTCGAGTCGGCTCCTGCAGTACGCGAGTCGACTCCGAGACTGTGCGACCATCGACAGACAGAAGACCATGTTACTGCCTCTGAGATTCGAGTCGACTCCCAGACAGCTCGAGTCGACTCCAAGACAAGCTTCACGTCAAAAGGCAGAAGACCAACTTTCGGAAACTGAGAGCCGAGTCGACTCCAAGGAAGTTCGAGTCGACTCCAAGACTGGATGAGCCAAAAGACAGAGAATCGGGAGTTCGGGCTCTGAGATTCGAGTCGACTCCCAGGATAGTCGAGTCGACTCGAGTGGACAAAATTCAAATTTGGATCCACGGGCTACAGAGGATGAGCCGACTCCAAAATTGCCAGGTCAGCGCCAGAAGTTGGCGAGTCGACTCCGGGTCAAGACGAGTCGACTCCCAGTCAAGACGGCAACTTTAATTCAAACTGGGAACAGTTGCCGAGTCGACTCCGGAAAAGCTCGAGTCGACTCCTGCTACAGCCGAGTCGACTCCTGATCGCGCGAGTCGACTCCAACCCACCAACGGTCACATTGTCAGGCTGCGCAGAGTGTGCAGAACGGCCAGAAAAAGCAGAGTAACGGCTAGTTTCCGTGGGGGTTGGCTTAAATAGCCACAGAAGACTGTAGCAAGAAAAAGAACACACATTCCACTCCTAGCATTCAAGTCTTCAAGCTCTCTAAGTGCTCTTCAACGAGAAAAAGGGAAGATCTGCATTTACTGCTCCACCAACATCTTCCCAGCATTCAAAGCTTCCTCCTCCTGCTTTCAAGTCGATCACTCTTTCAAGAGGAGACCGGAGTTCCAGAAGCCACACCTCTTCACCATCTTAAAAGCGTTTGAGGGCTTCTAACTCCTTTACGATTATATTGTTTTAAATCTGCTTTTTGAGAAGCTATCTTCTGTTTTCTTCTATCTCGTGTATTTACTTGATTCAATCGGGGGATTGAATCAAGGGGATTAAGGTTGGTTGGTGAGCCGGTTTAAAACCAACGAGTGTAAGGGTTTGATTGTGAGCCCGGGAAAACAATCGGGGTTGGTTCTAGTCGGTGAGCCTGGGAAAACCGACCGAGTTCGTTGTGAGCTCGTAAAACAACAAGTTCGGTTGTGAGCTTGCAAAACAACCGGCTGTAATCCAAGGGGGTTATAGTGAAATTCCCAAGTGAGACTTGGGGAGTGGACGTAGGAGCAAGGGTTAGCTCCGAACCACTATAAAACTTTGTGTTTGTAGTGCATTGTCTCTCATCTTCTTCCCCACACATTACTCACAGCACTTAGCTTTAATTAAATAACTGGATATAGTATTTAGTTAATCATCCACAAAGTTTTAATTAGCTAAGTTAATTTAAAAACCCAATTCACCCCCCCCCCCCCTCTTGGGTTGTCTATCTGGGCAACACATATAACTGCAGCATAAGTTGTCACTGACGAGTAGATAGACATCCATGTGACTATTATCTTTGGTCACACTCAGTACCTTATTCTCTAACAAGTACTTGCATAATCACTCCAGTGTCTCTACACCGTGGACTCGAGTCTCGTCCATCTGACTAAGTGATCTATGCACTAATCTCAGCGGATCGATCACCATCCCTCGTGATGGATCCATCGATCAGGAGCATTTAGAAATTAATCCCTAATGACACATGTCTCAAATTCTCAACTCTTTTAAATTATGTGTCATCATCTATTAATTTCTTGGACGATTCATGGACACATACAAACATGAATAAAAAATAAATTGCCCAATCTTATTTATTAATAAGTGTCAAATTACAAATTTATGCCCCAGATTATAAATATGCGTCAGCCACGTTGGCTTATAGGGCATACTTCTTACAATCTCCCACTTGCACTAAAGCTAATCAGACATATATTTAATTCCTAATTTTTCAAGATGGACTTCTAATTTCTTTTGACTCAGCTGCTTAGTGAATGGGTCCGCCACGTTATCAGTGGAGTCTACTCTCTGCACCTCTACATATTTCTTTCGAGGTAGTCGAGAATTAGATGAAATCGCCTCTCTATGTGCTTGGACTTCTAGTGAGACCTCAGCTCCTTAGCCAGTGCTATGGCGCCGTTGTTGTCGCAGAAAAGGGTTATGGCATCTGATGACATGACTCCTAGCTCTTTGACAAATTTTTTGTACCAAAACGCTTCCTTCGCAGCATCCGATGCAGCAATGTACTCTGCTTCCATGGTAGAATCTGCAATAATCAATTGTTTGAAATTCTTCCAATTTACCGATCCTTCATTGCATAAGAATACATATCCTAATGTAGACTTTCTATCATCAGGGTCAGTCATGAAGTCTGAATCAGTATATCCTTCTATCTTTAACTTTGTGCCTCCTCCAAAGATCAAAAACAGATCCTTAGTCCTTCTCAAGTACTTAAGAATATTTTTCACAGCTATCCAGTACTCCTCGCCTGGATTTGACTGATATCTGCTCGTGATACTCACAGCATGTGCTATATCAAGTCGAGTACATAGCATGGCATACATGAGGCTCCCTATTACCGATGCATAAGGGATCCTACTCATGCACTGAATCTCTTCAGATATTTTGGGGCACATCTTTTTGGAGAGATTTATCCCATGCCTAAGGGGTAACAATCCCCTCTTAGAGTTTTTCATGCTGAACCTCTTCAGCACTTTCTCTATGTACATTTTCTGTGATAGGCCAAGCATCCTCTTAGATCTATCTCTATAGACCTTAATCTTCAAAATATAAGATGCTTCACCTAGATCTTTCATGGAGAACTTCTTAGACAGCCATAACTTGACCGATGTGAGCATGAAAATATCATTTCCAATTAGGAGTATATCATCCATGTACAATACGAGGAATACTGTAGCCCTCCTACTGACCTTTTTGTATACACATGGGTCCTCTTCGTTCTTGATGAAATCAAACGATTTGATCACATCATCGAAACGAGTGTTCCAACTCTGAGATGCTTGCTTTAGTCCATAAATGGATCTTTGCAGCTTGCAGACCTTGTGATCACCATCACTGGAAGTGAAACCCTGAGGTTGTTCCATATAGATATCTTCCTCAAGATATTCATTAAGAAAAGCAGTTTTCACATCCATCTACCATATCTCACAATCATGATCAGCTGCAAGCAATGTTCGAATGGACTTCAGCATGGCTACCGGTGAAAAGGTATCTTGATAGTCAATGCCTTCGCGCTGACTATAATCTTTTGCCACCAATCTTGCCTTATAGGTCTCTACCTTGCCGTCCGAATCCATTTTTCTTTTGTAGATTCATTTACACCCAATAGGCACTATACCTTCAGGCGGATCAACTAAGGTCCATACTTGGTTAGAATGCATGGAGTCTATTTCTAATTTCATCGCATCCATCCATTTTTCGGAGTCGATGTCTAACATCGCTTCGTTGTAGGTCTTGGGATCATTACTATGATCTCTTTCTACCATGAGGAACTCTTCCTCTATTTCCTCTGTAAGCATACCTAAGTATCTTTCAGGAGGTTGGGAGATCCTACTGGATCTACGAAGTGGACGAGGTTATTCATGTATTGGCTCAATGTAAATAGGTTCACTAGGCTCAACTGCTCGTTGTTCTTCAGAGACTTTCTCTTCGAGCTCAATTTTTCTCCCACTGCCTCTATCAAGAATAAACTATTTTTTCAAGAAGATGGCATGTCGGCTTACAAATACTTTGTGATCTTCTGGGATGTAGAAATTGTATCCTAACGACTCTTTAGGATATCCAATGAAACGAGCACCAATTGTCCTTGACTCTAACTTGTCCGCCTGTTGTCCCTTGACTTGGGCTGGACATCCCCAAATCTTAAGATAACCAAGATTTGGTTTCTTACCATGCCATATCTCATACGGTGTGGTAGGAACGGACTTAGAGGAAACTCTATTCAATGTATAGATAGCTGTAAGTAGGGCATCTCCCCACAAGAGTAAGGGTAAGTCAGTGAAGCTCATCATGGACCTGACCATATCCAATAGGGTCTGATTCCTCTTTTCTGACACTCCATTGAGTTGAGATGTTCGAGGAGGTGTCCATTGTGAAACTATACCATTTTGTTTGAGATAATCGCGAAACTCTCCACTAAGGTATTCTCCTCCTCGATCTGATCGAAGAACCTTAATGAGTTTCCATGTCTGTTTTTCTACTTCAAACCTGAATTCTTTGAACCTTTCAAATGCTTCAGATTTTTGTCTCATAAGATAGACATAACCATACCGTAAGAAATCATCGGTAAAAGTAATAAAGTAGAAAAATTGATCCCTAGCCTGCACATCGTATGGGCCACACACATCAGTGTGTGCTAGGACAAGTATTTTAGTAAACCTCTCCCCGTGTCCTACGAAAGGTAATTTGGCCATTTTTCCTTGAAGGCAGGATTTACAAATCGGATATGACTCAGAAGTCAATGAACTCAAAAGTCCATGTTTCTCCAATTTGTTAATTATGCCTTCTCCTATATGACCAAGTCTGAGGTGCCATAAATACTTTTGATTTATCTCATCTCTAGATCTTTTAGATCCTATGGTACTCACTGTACGCTCAGATATGTTTACAGATACATCCATATGTAAGTGATAGAGACCGTCAATCATAAAACCACGTCCAAACAGTTTATTTTGCAAATAAATAGAAACGTAGTCTTTATTGAAATTGAATTCATAATGTTCCTGTGCTAGACAAGATACAGAAATCAAATTTCTGCTAGCACTAGGTATAAAATAATAATCTCTAAGTATCAAACTAAATCATGACGGTAAATGCAAAGGGAATGTGCCCACAGCAACAGCAGTAACTCTTGCTCCATTGCTAACCCTTAGGGTTACCGCACCTTCCGTAAGCCTTCTACTTTTCTTTAGATCCTGCATGGTAGTGCACAAGTGAATACTAGAACCAAAGTCTATAACCCAACTAAAAATAGAAGAAACTGTTAGATTAGTTTCAATAATGAGCATATTAGATATATCTTCAGAAGACGTGTCACCCTTCTTACTCTTTATGTTTTCCATATAGATAGGACAGTTCCTCTTCCAATGGCCGTCTTCATTGCAATGAAAATATTTTCCTTTGGGTTCGGCCTTCTTCTTAGGAACTTCCTTCTTCGGCTTTTTCTCGGACTTCTGCTTCTTTGCAGGCTTCTTCTTCTTCCCAGTAGACTTTCTCTTGGAAGGAGAAGCTAGCTCAGCAGTGAGAACTGTGCCCCTTGAACCTTTCGAGGCTCCCTCAGTTGTTACCAACATATTCAACAATTCAAGTTTGGTGCATTCAATTTTATTCATATGGTAGTTTACAATAAATAGCCCATATGAAGATAGCAATGATTGTAGGATCAAATCCGTTTGCAAATCCTTATGCATGGTCATGCCAAGCTTCTCAAGCTCCTCAAGATCCTTGATCATGGTCAAACCATGTTCATGGACGGACTGCCCATCACGCATCTTGGCTTTGAAGAGCCGCTAGGACACTTCAAACCTTGCTGTGCGACTCTGTTCACCATACAACTCTTGTAGGTGATCAAGTATGTCCTTAGCAGTCTTCATGCTCTCATGCTGGCATTGCAATTCGTTGGACATGGATGCTAAAATGTAGCACCTAACCTTATTGTCATCATCCAACCATTTTGCATGCGTCTCACGTTGCTCATTGGTTGTTCGGGTTGGTAACACTGGAAGTTCATGATCAAGAACATAAGCTATCTTTTCGCAACTCAAGACAATCTTCAAGTTGCGGAGCCAATCTTTATAGTTTGGTCCGATCAACCTATTGTTATCTAGAATTCGAACTATCGGGTTGGAAGCCATTGACATCTGCAGAGAGTAAAGATTCTAATTAGAAATTTGTATTTGACATTAATTTATTTTAGGGACTTTTAAAATAAAATTGGATCAAATTCTTTCACTATTTTTCGGATCTCTCACACTCCCCTAGTAAAGATACGGAAACCTGCGACTTAGGGTTTCTAGCGGGGTACTGCGGTCCCACCAATCTACATGTCACCTCATCTAACAGTTATTGGAGACACATAGACGATGAGCGTACAACTCTTGTACAATGCTTCGTAAGCATATTAAGCTAAGCTGGTCTCCAAGTCATAAGGACATTACCTAACAGCTATTGGATCCGTTCCTTGGTAACGTCAGACCCACCGTATATCCCGTGAAAATAAAGCTGTGATTGGGTCTTCACCTAACAGTTATTGGAGCCCAACCCCACCTTTACCCCACAACATCTCATGTTAATAGAGAGGTCCAATCCCCCGATGCAACTAGCCCACTGTATCCAGCCGAGACTAAACAACGCCGGAAAGATTGTAGCAACTCTACTACGGTGGAAGACCAATGGACTTAATATTGGGTAATCAGATCTTAGTGATTCCAACTTTGAGCTTTCCATAGGAGGTAATCGATCAATTGGCCAGGTAAGCAGGTGGGAGGCTCCTCTTACTCAGAGAGTAAGGTCCTAATTAAGTAACCACCTTTGAGCTTGCCTAGACACCAATTAGATCAATTAATCAAATATGGCTAGCTCAATGTATCGTTCACTCTCGATTGATTTAGGAAGGTTTTAGGTCTCTTGGGATTTACATCTAATGTAACCATCTACCCCATACCATATGTCATTCGATTTACATCTTATGTAAATGTCATATTGGTTCAGGTTTACATCCTATGTAATTATGAAACCCCTTCATATATTATGTGATTACATCTTATGTAAATGATATAATTGTTTCAGTTTACATCTTATGTAAATGTCCTATTATTTAAGAATTTTATTTACATCTCATGCAAATAAATTTTTGTTTAACTAATACATACATCTCATGCATACATTATTTTAAACATAACCTTAAACAAGTATGAACATTATGATTACCATATGCATCTCATGTATATTTTCAGATCTGAAATTTTAAACCTATTATGCTATTCTCTGGATTTTAGAACATGCATTACTTGATTTAAAATATTGTAATCTAATTGTAATTCTAAAATAAATTGCAAGATCATAGCAAATAAAAATCTGCATGCTAAAAATTTCAGCAACTTGAAATTTCAGCACGTAGAAAATCCAGCAAGCATAATTTCTTTAAAAATCAGATTAAAAAAATATTGTAATCAATCCTTAGGTCCTAATCATGCTCCCTGAACCATGGCTCTGACACCACTGCTGAGTTACGCCCCGTTCGATGCGACGTTCGCAGCGGAATTCGAACGGGATGTTGTTCATCGCATGAATGCGCCTCGGATCATAGAATTCAAAAAAAAATTTTGGATCCAAATCTAGAAGATCTTTGAATTCATTAGAAAGGAGGGATTAGGATCTGAGAAAGGTTGATTAAGATTCATAAAACTGAAACTAAAATTAGAAGAAATTAATTTAAAGATCTCATCTTAAAAAATTCTGCAGGTGAAGAACACCGCAGCCTGATGATCTATCTAGGTTCCTGTTTGAGTCACACAATTGTCCGGCCTCTACAGGTATCCACACGAGGATCTAATCATCGGAGATAGGATCTTACCGGAGTGCTAGCTCCTTGCAAAGACCTCTCATGACTATCATATAGATTAGAAGATAAAAATCTGCAGCATACCTCCTTAAAGAAGAACCCTTTCTTCTTCAACCTTGCTCGCGATGGAGAAAGAGGAAGGAGGAACCTTGCACGTGGATCTTCCTTGCCTTGCTACCATGGAAGAAGAGGAGGATGAAGACCCCTTGCTGCCGTGGAGAAGGAGGAAGAAAGAAGAGGAGGCGTGGAGAGGAAGAGGAGAGAATTCATTCATAACTTCTCCCTTGCTACCCTTTTATCGATTGGGTTTAGGGCTCCTCCTAATCTTATTAGGAGTATGGGACTATAACCCACCCTTGGATTAATGCCAAGTGTCCAATCTTTGTGCTCATAGATGCATGACATGTGTCTATTTAATCAACTGAATAATTTTCTAATCACATTAGGATTCCTAATCTCATTAGAAGAATTAATTGATTTGGGAGCATGCATCCTACGATGTCATGTGGACTTTAAAGTCCGCATAGTGTCAACCTGACTTAAGTCATATTCATCCTACGACGACATGTGGTCTTTAAAATCCGCACAAACCTTGGTTTAATCAAATTGACCCAATCATGAACGCAAATCAATTTGGGTCAAACCCAATTTATTTTGGCTCATTAAATCAGCCCAATTGCAATCTAATTGTAATCAATTCCACTTAATTCTTCTTCCATTAACTCACTAACACTTAGTGGGTTAATTCAATCACCAATCATATTGATGATTGATTTCTATTATGATTCCAAATCACAATTATGATAGTCTGACTAATTAAATCCTCTATGTGTGGATCCCGCAGGTTCTATTCTGACTGGTAGTGAGAAATATTGAGTTCTCCATCTCAATATTACTGAAACTCCTTTCAGTGGACTGAAACGATTTCAGTTCTACTCTTAGGGTTCACTGATCCCTAAGTGAATGCTTTCGAGTCTCACAATCCACTAGTGACACCTAGCAGTATGTGGTGGCAACCCAGCAGAATGGAATATCTGAATCTCTTGGTGCAGTTAGCATATGAAACAGTCCCTCTATCATGGATCCCGACATGACGGAGGTTATGGATATCTCGTCAAACCCCATCGTCTGTCATATGTCAAATTTATACGACTTCCAGTTCGAGATATGAAAAGTTCTTTTTCCAAAATACCTGGCCAGGAATTTATCCAACTCAGTCTCATAAATCACATAGGATCACTCCTAATCTATCAAGATCGATAGATCCCATCTAGATGCAACCCTATTCCAAAATGAACTTACTGCAGCCAATTCGCACTACAAGGACCCGAATGACTAGGATCCAAGTTCACATGCTCGTCAAACTACAGCAACCTCACAGTGAATAGCTGAAGCATCGCAGGTCAAAGGACCAGTCATACAACTGCAGCATAAGTAGTCACTGACGAGTGGATAGACATCCATGTGACTACTATCTTTGGTCACGCTCAGTACGTTGTTCTCTAAGAAGTACTTGCATAATCACTCCAGTGTCTCTACACCGTGGACTCGAGACTCGTCCATCTGACTAAGTAATCTGTGCACTAAACTCAGCGGATCGATCACCATCCCTCGTGATGGATCTATCGATCAGGAGCATTTAGAAATTAATTCCTAATGACACATGCCTCAAATTCTCAACTTCTTGAAATTATGTGTCATCATCTATTAATTTCTTGGACAACTCATGGACAGATACAAACATGAATAAAAAATAAATTGCCCAATCTTATTTATTAATAAGTGTCAAATTACAAATTTATGCCCCAGATTACAAATATGCGTCAGCCACGTTGGCTTCTAGGGCATACTTCTAACATATAGTTGGTTGGATTATACATATCTTCATTCATTTTATGCATTTACGTAGTGGTCATGCGCATCTCATTCTAAGTCCCAATTATTTGAAGGCTCCTCTGTTGCCCAAGGTGACAAGCCAAGAGGGGGGGTGAATTGGTATCTTTAAATTTTTACTATCTTAATTGAGTCAATTGATGAGTGAGTGAAGTTAAAACAATACACAATGCAAACACACAAGAAGTATAGTGGTTCGGTGCTCTTCTAAACACCTACGTCCACTCCCCAAGCGACCCCTTGGGAATTCACTATAATTCTGCGGATTACAGTTGGATTGTTTTCCGGGCTCACAATCCAAAAACTTTTACACTTTGGTTTTTTGGAATCACCAGGAACCTATGTTGGTTTTACGGGCTCACCAACGAGCCTTCACAATTGGTTTTATAGGTTCACCAACAAACCTACACCGTTGGTTTTACGGGCTCACCAACAAACCTTTACAAGGTAATTAAAAAGAAGAAGAAAGTTGAAACTCCTAGATGAGCAAATATAACAATTATAAGCTACAAAGAAGAGTTTAGAATATAGTTATCGCTTGATGAAATTTCTCTCTTCTTTGTCAAGTTTGCTTCACTCTTCAAGGGTTGATGGAGCTCTTAATGTTCCTTAGAATCTACTCTATCACTTCCTTTTGACTCTTTGAGTGAAGCACTTGGATGAAGAAAATTAGGACTCTTGTCTTTCTTGTGTAAGCTTTGATATTTTGCAAAAGGATATTTTCTCTGATTAATAGTGTCACTTTAAATAGTTTCCCTCATCCATTGGACTCCCCCCATTAGTTAGATTTCAAAAACTAGCTGTTATGCTTCTGCCCGTGCTGGGGTCGACCCAAACTTTCCTGGGGTCGACTCAAACCACTGTTCATCAGACTTGGGGTCGACTCAACTTTCACTGGGGTCGACCCAACTTTCACTGGGGTCGACTCTTGCTACATTGGGGTCGACCATCTCAGGAAACACAGAACCTTATATTTCAGCCGTTTTTCACTGGGATCGACTCAACACTTTTTGGAGTCGACTCAAGGTACAGTGCGGTCGACTCAAGTTCCATTGGGGTCGACCCTCTCAGGGATTCCAGAGAGACAACATTGAATGACACAGCCTCTGGGGTCGACTCAAGTATTCCTGGGGTCGACTCAAGGAAGGTTGGGGTCGGCCCTCTCAGTAAATTCCAGAGACTTATTTTCTTGAGGCTTGAAGATGGGGTCGACTCAAGCAAGCTTGGGGTCGACTCAACTACTGTTCATCCGTGCCATTTTTTTGCAGAAGTGTGCCTGATGGTTCCATGATGTGCCGGGGTCGACTCCACCAATCTTAGGCTCGACTCATTCCACACTTTGCTGCAACTTAAGGTTAGATTCATCCATACAATCAATGAAATATACTTCAAGCAATTTTGAATGTATGCCATGGTAGTGTTGCATACTCTTAACAATGAAAATTACTATTGTCCCCTTAAGAGTACGTTTTACTTGAAACTTTGCCGAATTAAAATTTAGAATTTACTATCCCTTTTCTATTGCAAATTTTATCTCATTATTAATCATTGAAATACATCTTGATCTCATTCTTCTAATGTACCGAGAGTGACGAACTCAGTAATGATGTATCATGTTAACTTGTAGTATTTAATTAGATATTCCCTCAATGGTTGTGTTAATCATCAAAATACCACTATCATCCTAAATCTCCCCCTTTTTGATAATTACAAAATATTGAGTATGAGCAGATTGATACTTATCTTAAAATTAGTTTTAGAAGAGCTCAAGTTGCTGAATTTCAGCTTTTCAAATTTGAGAGTGAAGTCTCCCCCTTTTTTATCCAAATATTGCTAATTTGAACTTTTGATTTTCTTTCCCTTTCTTTTATATTTGGTTAAAGATGAAACTTCAAAAATTTGAGATAAAGCAAGAGTTTCAGATTATGTATCGAGGTATAAGAGGTATGTGCCAAATTCTGAAATTTGATTGAAAGTTTAGACTTTAACATTTTTATTGTTACATATCGCTCCCCCTTAAGTGTATATTATCTCCTATTATAATTTTCAACCTTATTTGTAACTTATTGCAACTTCTTTCTTTCCTTACTTCTCCTCCTTTTTGTTATCATCAAATAGGTGCATGGCAATAGATAAGTAGACGCAGTAAATAATACAGTAAATAATAAACAGTCAAGTTTCATTGATCAAAATGGAACATTATAGTACATTAACGCCAAAAATACAATATTCTTCAATCAAAGTGCAAAGTACATGAACAAAGCAAAATACATATGAGAGCTAGATAAATCCTAGGCACTAATCATAATGCTAACATTAGCCTAGGGGGTATCTAAGGGCTGTGACCTAGTCCTCATTCTCCTAGTATAAGTGGCGAGGCGAGGTCGAGCCTGATGGGACTGACTCTGGCGTGGACCTCGCTGAGCTGGATGACTATGTATCGAAATCTCCGACTCAGCTGCTCGGGGCACAGATGGACCATGAGCCTCTCTCTCTCGCCGTAATGCTCCTACCTGCTCTCTAAGATCGCTAATCTCAGCAGTCATGATGTCCATCCTGCTCATCAATCCGTCAGAGAGAGTCCTCGTCTGAGCTGACACAAGCTCAGTCATCCTACTCCAAAACTCCTCTGTGCATCCCGTAGATACGGATTACGATGGGCCAGCCTCTAAAGATGCCGTAGGATGATCCTCAGGTACCTCAGCCTCAGGGATGGGGTCTCCAACCTCTGGTGCATCACCCTCTGGTGCATGTATCCCTGCTCCTCCACGCACCTATTGTCCGTTCACCTTCTCATAACCCATGCGAACTAGGGACCATGCAGTATAAGTGTTAGTAAATAATAGATGCCTGGAGATCTCGCCCTCCACTGATATATCATGCTGTCGGAAGACCAGGATGAGTATCATACCATAGGGCAGGAAAACTCTCGACTTGCATATAGCCTCTCTCATCTGCCTGATCATCATAGCTGGAAGGTTCAGGGGAATGCCCTGAATAACATGCTCCATAATGACCAAATCTCGCTCAGATATGTGATCAAATCTTCCACTCTTCGGAAACAAAATCCGACCTATAAAGTTGTGTAACAACCTCATCTTAGCTGATAGAGAGCTCGCTATCACATTTTCGGAATAGTCAAAATCATCGTTCCTAAAGATCAACTGTAGAGCTCTCAACTTGCTTTCCGGCCTTTCTGGAGTTGCACCTTTGCAGGGGAGATGGAGCAACTCACTCAAACTTTCTTCTGAAACCCTAACCCGTACACCTCGGACTTCAGACACAAGCCCTCCCATTCCAACTTTTAGGAAGGCATAGAACTCATGAATCAAGCCCGGGTAGGTCACCAAATCTAGGGAGCAAAGATACTCCCATCCTTGCCTTCAGATCCAATCCCCCAACCGGAACCCTTCTTGATCCAAAAATTCGGAGTGGATCCTTCTCCCCAAGGTTACCGGTCTCTCCGCATATTTAGCAAGTTGAATTGAAGGGGAAGGAGGTGGAGGAGGCTCAACACGTGTCTCACCTTGTGGGGGAACTGTAGATGAATCTCTAGCATGTCTATCTACAATGGTTCATTGTGAGACTCTTCCGGATCTCTTAGCAACGACTTGTTTGGGTCCTATTTTCACCAAATCCTTTCTTAGGTCTTGATCTAACAGTGTAGAGAAGCAATCTAGCACTGTTTGGAGATGATTAGAAGGGATTAGAAAGTGGAAAATAGAATTTTAGGAAGAGGACAAGATGAAACAGTGCCCTAAAATAGCTCACGGGCCCCTCTTTTAAAAATAGGGCCCCGCCGTTGGGTCGACCCCAGATTTTTCTTGGGTCGACTCAACGTGGGGTCGACCCCATTCTGGCTCGGATCGGCCCCAGTTCAGAAAATTTTCTTTCTCTTCCTTTTCCTTTTTTTTTTAAATTCTTCCTTTCCTCCAATCCTTACAAATTCTTTGTGGGACAATAATATATAAGTAAGGAATCTATAGATGACTAGTTTGTCTAATGTTTCATGGGTTTTTCGAAATGGAAGGAGAGTATCATGAGACAATTTGTTTCTTTTTATATCTCCTCAATCAAAAGGATCACATATGCCTAATTCCCTCCTAAGCATGCAAAATCTATCTTCACTTAAAGGTTTTGTGAATATGTCAGCTAATTGTTTCTCAGTACATACATGCTCAATACATATTTTCCCATTTTGCACATGATCTCTAATGAAATAATATCTTATTTCAATATGTTTGGCTTTAGAGTTGTTGCCCAGTAGATACAACCCAAGAGGGGGGGTGAATTGGGTCTTTTAAAACTTTTATGCTACTTCTAAAACTTTATGATTAACTATGCTAAGTTGTATAGATGCACAGTGAAAGTTAAACTTAGCAAGGGTTTGATGTATAGACTTCGACTTGATTAAATATGCTTGCAACTAAAGGATGTGCGGATAAGAATTAAGCAAGCAATTTATCTAAGTAAGTAAGTGTGTTAGTTAGACAATAACTAGAGGCATTACAAACACAAAGGACATATAGTGGTTCGGTGCACCCCAGCACCTACATCCACTCCCCAAGACCTCTTGGGAATTTCACTATAATCCTACCGATTACAGCCGGTTGTTTTACAAGCTCACAACCCAACTTGTTGTTTTACGAGCGCACAACGAACTCGGTCGGTTTTCCCAGGCTCACCGACTAGAACCAACCCCGATTGTTTTTCCGGGCTCACAATCAAACCCTTACACGTTGGTTTTACCCTCGGCTCACCAACAAACCTAAACCTCGTTGGTTTTCCCTTTGGCTCACCAACAAACCTTAATCCCGTTGGTTTTCCCTTTGGCTCACCAACAAACCTTACACCGTTGGTTTTCCCTTTGGCTCACCAACAAACCTTTAACCCCTTGATTCAATCCCTTGATTGAATCAAGTTACAAGATATTAAAACAAAGAATAAAAACAAATCAAAGCTTCTTAAACAAGCAGATATGACAATATAAACAAATAGAGTAAAAAGAAGCCCTCAAACGAGTTTTGAAGATGGAGGAGCTCGGCTTCTTCTTTACTTGATCCTCCTCTGATTTGGCATGAAGTAGAGGATCCCCGAGGCAGCACACGGATGGAGAGGAAGCTTTCAGATTCACTTGGATGCTCTTCTTCTCTCTATTTCGTTTTGGATGGCCCTTTTGTGCTTGTGGGAGATTTCCTTTGTAATCTCTTTGAGATCTCTTTCCTAGATGATCTCTCCCATTTCCATAAGTTCTCTCCTAGCTCTCTTCTTGTTTTTATAGCTTTTGATAACGTGGAAACAAGAATATAGCCGTTAGAGACAAAAATAGAGCCGTTGGAACCAGTCTGCACCTCCTGACAATATGACCGTTGGGATCGGAGTCGACTCGCGCGATCAGGAGTCGGCTCGCCTGTTGCAGGAGTCGGCTCGTGTTTTACCGGAGACGACTCGCCCACTGTTCCAAATTTGAATTAATGTGCTTGCCTCGACTGGGAGTCGACTCGTCTTAACCAGGAGTCGACTCGCCAACTTCTGGAGCTGACTTGGCAATTTCGGAGTCGGCTCATCCACTGAAGTCCGTAGATCCAATTTTGAATTTTGTCCTCTCGAGTCGACTCGACTGTCCTGAGAGTCGACTCGAATCTCAGAGCCCAAACTCCCGATCCTCTTGTTAGAAGTATGCCCTAGAAGCCAATCTGGCTAACACATTATTAATTCTGGGACATAATTTTGTACTTGACTTTATTATTATTGATTAATAAATGGGCATTCTTTTCATTCATATTGTTTATGTGTCTATGAATCGTCCAAGGAATTAATAAGATGATGATACATATTCTCAAGAGTTGAGAATTTGAGCCATGTATCATTGGTGATTAATTTCTAAATGCTCCTGATCAATGGATCATCACGAGGACGGTGATCGATCTGATCAGTGCACACATCGCTTTCCTTATGGATGGACGAGACTCGAGTCCACAGTGTAGGGACACTGAAGTGATAGTGCAGGTGCTTGTTAGAGAACAAGGGTACTGAGCGTGACCAACACAAGAAGTCACTTGGATGTCTATCCACTCGTCAGTGACTTGCTTGATGTTGCAGTAGTGTGACTGGTCCTTTGACCTGCGGTGCTTCAGCTACTCACAGTAAGGTTATTGTAGTTTGACTACACGTATACATGGTCTCTAGTCATATGGGTCCTTGTAGTGTAGATTGGCTGCAGTAAGTTCACTGTAGGAGTAGGGTATGCACTTACATGGAATCTATCGACCTTGATAGAAGAGGAGTGATCCTATGTGATTTGTTAGACTGAGTTCTAAGACCTTGGCCAGGGCAGTAATATAAAGTGGAGAAAGAGTTTTTCACTATCGAACTCGAGTCGAATAAATCTTGACATATGACAGACGAAGGGGTTTGACGAGTTATCCATGACCTCCGTCCTGTAGGGATCCACGATAGTAGGACTGTATCACACGATAACTGCACCTAGAGGTTCATCATTCTATTCTACTGGGTAGCCACTACATGCTGCTAGGTGTCACTGGTGGATGGTGGGACTCACAGGGATTATCTCGATGATCGATAAACCCTAAAGAGTAGAGTTGGAATCGTTCCAATCCATTGAAAGGAGTTTTCAATGATATTGTGATAGAGATCATAATATATCTCACTACCAGTCAGAGTAGAACCTATGGGGTCACACACACTAGAAGTAATGACCGATCTGATGGTTGAATCGTGATTAGGAATCACAAGTAATCAATTTGATTGATAATAAGTTGAAGAAGGAACAAAGGGAATTGATTAATTGGACTTAAAACAAGAGTCCTACTTGGAGTAGGATTCATAGAGTTCTAATTGGATTAGGACTAGAAATCCTACTCGGACTGGGATTCCTACTTGGACTGGGAATCCTATTTGGAGTAGGACTAGGAGTCCTACTTGGAGTAGGATTCATAGAGTCCTAATTGGATTAGGACAGGAATCCTACTTGGACTGGGATTCCTACTTGGATTGGGAATCCTATTAGGAGTAGGACTAGGATTCCTACTTGGAGTAGGATTCCTATAATCCTAATTAGATTAGGAGTTTTGAATTAAATTTGGATTCCTACTTGGAGTAGGATTCCTAGAGTCCTAATCGGATTAGGACTTCGAATTCAAATTAGAGTCCTAATTGGATTAGGACTAGAATTAAACAAGTCCTAATTGGATTAGGATTTCTTAAGTCCCAATTAATTATTAATCCAATGAATCAAGATGGCTCCTAATTAGATTAGGATTGAAGAGTTCAATTGAGTCATGGTTCATTCAAGTTCTAATTGGATTAGGACTAGCATAGATTGAACCCAATTGATTCATGATTTGGACTAAACCAAATAGGAGCCCTAGATGCTATTTAAGAGGAGGCTTGGGGGCTGACCTAATTCATATGTGAAGCCCTCCTCCTCTCCATCACGTGGCCACCCTCCTCTCCTCTCTTTTCAACCACCAACAACAAAGGGAAGAAAAGGATCTTGGTGGCCTCCTTCTTCCTCCACCGTTTGGTTCCAACGCAAGGAAGAAAAAGAAGGCTGCAGGGCTTCGTTCCTCTTCTTCTCTTCATCCTTCTTCTTCCTCCTTCCAAGCACAATCAAGGATTGATTGAAAGAGAGGATATCAGTCATCAAAGTTATCTCTGCAAGGGAGCTAGCACCTCGGGGAGATAGAAAGCTTGGATCGGTTTTCTGCTTCGTGTGGATACCCGTAGAGGCCGGGCACTTGAACGACTTCAAGCGAACCTTCATCCTAAACCACGATCATCAGTTTGCGGTGATCATCTACCCGCACAAAGGTGAAGATCTGATCTTCCTAATTGTTTAAAAAGTTTTAATCCTAATCCATCTACGAACGGTTTTTGAAATAACGTTCATGAGATGAACGTATGACCCCGTGCATGCCTCTTCTGCTGCATCTGAAAAATTTTTAATTTTCTGCGGCATGGGCGGGTTCCCAACAGTGGTATCAGAGCCTAGGCTTCGTAGATTATGATTAGGATTAAAAGGATCAAGGCATATTAGATCTGAAAATTAAAGGATTATGCCTGCTGATTTTTATGCATGCAGAATTTCAGGTTGCAGAATTTTTCTGCATGCTGAATTTTGGTATGCATTGATTAATGATTCTGTTATGTAATTAATATGATTACAATTATTTAAGAATCATCCCTTGCATGATCAGCGACTCATGAGATGAGGTAATCAATTAAGTTTCAGATCTGTAAATTAAAATTATGCATGTGATGCGAATGGTGATGATCATGGATGACCCTTTTGTGAATGTGCTGAAATGTTCTGCAATGCCTGAAATGTTCTGTGATGTTATGTGATAACATGTAAATCATTTTTCCAGATGCCTGCGAGCATCTTAAATTCATGTATTAGAGACCTGCGTGTCTCATCGAAAAAGGGTTGTAATTATTCTTTTATTTTGAATTTTATCTGGGATGTAATCTGTGATGTATGTTGCACGTCGATGGTTGATCGATGTATGCCTCCTACAAGCAAGCCTTGCGCGGATTGAGATCATAGGTTGATTGAAGATGGATCAAGGAGTTGATTACAATTGAACCTAAGGGATCAAGATCGAGTCAAGAGTTGAAGACGATCAAACCAATTGACGTGCATGTGCTTGTACTATGACCCATCCTAGATCCATGATCATCACCAGTTACATTTACTTTCTTATATATATGCCTGGATGTTTAATGTTTATGCCTATGCATAGCGGGTAGATAGTAGTGTGCATAAGATGCGAGTTGCCAATCGAAAGAGACCTAAACTAAAACCTCCTCAATCAAATCGAGAGTGAACCAACATGAACGGGTCATATTAGATTAATTGATCTAATTGGTGTCTAGGAAAGCATGAAAGGTGGTTACTTAATTAGGACCTTACTCTCTGAGTAAGGGGAGCCTCCCACCTGCTTATCTGGCCAATTGTTCGATTACCTCTTATGAAGAGCTCAAGTTGCAAACACTAAGACCTGATTAACCAATATTAAGTCAATAGGTCTTCCACTGTAGTAGAGCTGCTAAGGTCTTTCTGATGTTGATTTGTCTCGGCTGGATACAGTGGGCAAGTTGCATCGGGGGGCTGGACCTCTCTATAGACATGAGATGTTGTAGGGTAAAGGTGGGGTTGGGCACCAATAACTGTTAGGTGAGGACCCAATGATGACTTTATTCCTACGGTTATACGGTGGGTTTGACTTAACTAAGAAATGGGACCAATAACTGTTAGGTGAGGTCTTCATGGCTTAGAGACCAAGTAGCACTGCAACATGCTTGAGAAGCATTGTACAAGAGTTGTACATTCATCAATTTATGTGTCACCAATAACTGTTAGGTGAGGTGGCATGTAAATCGGTGGGACCGCAGTACCCACTAGAAACCCTAGTCGCGTAGGATTTCCGTTTCCCTACCAGGGGAGTGTGAGGGATTCGAGAAAATAGTGGGAGGTACATTTGTTCTAAAAGACCCTAGAACAAATTAGGATCAAGTACAAAATTCTAACTAGAATCTTTACTCTCTGAGGATTATAAAGTCAGCTTCTAGACTTTTAACTCATATCCTATAGAACAACCGTTTGACCAAACCCAATTATAAAGACTGGCTCAGCAAATTTCAAAAATAATTTTGAATTATGAAATTAGGGTATGTGCTAGACCATGGAATCCCTATGTTACCAATCTGTCCGATCACTGATCAGCGTAAGACGCATGCTAAAGTGGACGAACAATGACAATAAGGTTAGGTGCTGCATAATGGCATCTATGTCCAATGAATTACAATGCCAGCATGAGAACATGAAGACTGCCAGGAACATATTAAATCACCTGCAAGAGTTGTATGGCGATCAGAGTCGCGCAGCATGTTTTGAAGTGTCCAAGAGGCTCTTCAAGGCAAAGATGCGCGATGGACAGTCTGTCCATGATCATGGTTTGACCATGATAAAGGACTTAGAGAAGCTTGAGAAGCTCGGCATGACCATGCACAAGGAATTGCAAACGAATTTGATCCCACAATCCCTTCTAGCTTCATATGAACAGTTTATAGTAAATTACCATATGAACAAGATTGTATGCACCAAAACAGAATTGTTAAATAAATTGGTAACTACCTTAGGGGCCTTGAAGAGTTCAAGGGGCATCGTTCTCACTGTCGAGCTGGTTTCTACTTCCAAGAGAGAGTCTATTTGGAAGAAGAAAAAGCCTGCGAAGAAACAGAAGACCGAGAAAATGCCAAATAAGAAAGTTCCAAGAAAAAGGCCAATTGCAAGGAAAAATGTTTCCATTGCATCATGGACGGCCATTGGAAGAGGAACTGTCCTACATACATGGAAAAGCATAAAGAACATCAAGGGTGACAGACCTTCAGAAGGTATGTCAGATATGCTCAGGGTACTTAGGAACTGTTATCTGTTGCTAGCAGAAATTTGATTTCTGTATCTTAGCACAGAAAGATCTTTTTAAGACTGCTATTCCATTTATTTGAGAAATAAATTAGGTTCAATGTGGTTTTATGATTGACAGTCTCTATCACATACATATGGATGTATCTGTGAATATATCTGAGCAAACAGTGAATACCATAGGATCTAATAGATCCAAAAATGAGATAAAACTAAAGTATTTGTGGCACCTCAGGCTTGGCCATATAGGAGAAGACAGAATAAACAAATTGGAGAAACATGAGCTTTTGGGCTCATTGACTTTCGAGTCATATTTGATTTGTGAATTCTGCCTTCAAGAAAAGATGGCCAAGTTATCCTTTGTAGGACACAGGGAGGTCCACTGAAATACTTATCCTAGTACACACTGATGTGTGTTGCCCATTCGATATGCAGGCTAGGGGTTATAATTTTTTACTTCATTTACCGATGATTACTCACGATATGGATATGTGTATGATACACAAATCTGAAACTTTTGAAAGGTTCAAAGAGTTTAAATATGAAGTAGAAAAACATACAGAAAAACTCACTAAGGTTCTTCGATCAGATTGAAGAGGTAAATACCTTAGTGGAGAGTTCCGTGATTATCTCAAGGAGAATGGTATAGTTTTATAATGGACTCCTCCTGGTACACCTCAGTTCAACGGAGTGTCGGAGAGGAGGAATCGGACTCTATTGAATATGGTCCGATCCATGATGAGCTTCACTGATTTACCCTTGTTTCTTTAGAAGATGCCCTATTTTCAGCTATTTACTTATTGAATAGAATTCCCTCTAAAGTCCGTTCCTACCACACCATATGAGATATGACATGGTAAGAAGCCGAGTCTTGGTCATCTCAAGATTTGGGGATGTCCGGCCCACGTCAAGCGACAACAGGCGGACAAGTTAGAGGATAGGACAATTAATGCTCGTTTTATTGGATATCCTAAAGAGTCATTAGGATACAACTTTTCGTCCCAAAGGATCACAAAGTGTTTGTGAACCTAGATGCTATCTTCATGGAAATAGTTTATCCTTGACAGAGATAGTGGGAGGAAAATTTGAGCTTGAAGAGAAAGTCTCTAAACAGCAACGAGCCATTGTGCCTATAGAACCTATTTAAGCCAGTACACGTAGTACCTCCTCCACCTCGAAAATATAGTAGGATCTCCCGTCCGTCTGAAAGGTACTTAGGTATGCTTACAGAGGATGTAGAGGAAGTGTTTCTCATGAGAGATAGGGATCAAGGTAAGGATCTTAAAACCTACAACGAGGCGATGTTAGACATCAATTTTGAGAGATGGCTGGAAGCGATGAAGTTAGTGATGGACTCCATGCATTCCAGCCAAATCTGGATCTTAGTGGATCCACCAGAAGGTATAGTACCTATTGGGTGTAAATGGATCTACAAGAGAACATTAAGTTTGGATGGCTAGGTAGAGACCTATAAAGCAAGGCTAGTGGCGAAAGGTTATAGTTAGTGCGAAGGCATTGATTATAAGGATACTTTTCACCTGTAGCATTGCAAAAGTCCATTCGAATATTGCTTGTTGTTGCAGCATATCATGATACGATGATGGTGATCACAAGGTCTGTAAGCTGCAAAGGTTCATCTATGGACAAAAACAAGTATCTCGGAGTTGGAACACTCGTTTCAATGATATAATCAAATCGTTTGATTTCATCAAGAACGAAGAGGAACCATGTGTCTATAAGAAAGTTAGTGGGAGGACTATTGCATTCTTCGTATTGTACGTGGATGATATCCTTCAAATTGGCAATGATATTTCCATGCTAACTTAGGTCAAGTTTTGGTTGTGTAAGGAATTCTCCATGATAGACCTTGGGAAAGCATCCTATATTTTAAATTAAGGTCTATAAAGATAGATCTAAGAGGATGCTTGTCCTATCACAGCATATGTACATAGAGGGAGTGCTGAAGAGGTTCGGCATGAAAGACCTCTAAAAGGGGATTATTACCCCTTAGGCATGGGATAAATCACTCCAAGAAGATGTGCCCCAACACATATGAAGAAATTCAACGGATGAGCAAGATCCCTTATGCTTCGGCTATAGGGAGCCTCACATATACCATGCAATATACGTGATTTGATATAGTACATGCTGTGAGTGTCACGAGCATATATCAGTCAAATCCAGGCAAGAAGTGCAAGATAGCTGTGAAGAACAGTCTTAAGTACTTGAGAAGAACTAAGGACATGTTCTTGGTCATTGGGAGAAGATCAGAGTTGAAGGTAGAAGGATGCACATATATTGATGATAGAAAGTCTACATCAGAATATGTGCAATGGTAGTTCAATAAATTGGAAGAGTTCCAAACAACCGATCATTATAGATTCTACCTTAGAAGCTGAATGTTAAGCCGTCTCTAAGGGTGCAGTGGAAATCTTTTGGTTTAAGAAGTTCATTGCAGAGTTAGGTGTAATGTCATCAGATGTCATAACACTCTACTGCGATAACAAAGGCACCATAGCACTAGCTAAGGAGCCAAAGGTCTCACCAGAAAACGAAGCACATAGAGCAGCAATTTAACCTAATAAGCGACTACCTCAAAACGAAATAAGTAGAGGATCAGAGAGTAGACTCCACAGAAAATGTGGCGGACCCATTCACTAAGCAGCTAAGTCGGCAGAAAACTGAAGCGCATCTTGAGAAGATGGGGCTTAGGTTTATGGCTGATTGGCTTTAGTGCAAGTGGGAGATTGTTAGAAGTATGCCCTAGAAGCCAATCTGGCTAACACATTATTAATTCTGGGACATAATTTTGTACTTGACTTTATTATTATTGATTAATAAATGGGCATTCTTTTCATTCATATTGTTTATGTGTCTATGAATCGTCCAAGGAATTAATAAGATGATGATACATATTCTCAAGAGTTGAGAATTTGAGCCATGTATCATTGGTGATTAATTTCTAAATGCTCCTGATCAATGGATCATCACGAGGACGGTGATCGATCTGATCAGTGCACACATCGCTTTCCTTATGGATGGACGAGACTCGAGTCCACAGTGTAGGGACACTGAAGTGATAGTGCAGGTGCTTGTTAGAGAACAAGGGTACTGAGCGTGACCAACACAAGAAGTCACTTGGATGTCTATCCACTCGTCAGTGACTTGCTTGATGTTGCAGTAGTGTGACTGGTCCTTTGACCTGCGGTGCTTCAGCTACTCACAGTAAGGTTATTGTAGTTTGACTACACGTATACATGGTCTCTAGTCATATGGGTCCTTGTAGTGTAGATTGGCTGCAGTAAGTTCACTGTAGGAGTAGGGTATGCACTTACATGGAATCTATCGACCTTGATAGAAGAGGAGTGATCCTATGTGATTTGTTAGACTGAGTTCTAAGACCTTGGCCAGGGCAGTAATATAAAGTGGAGAAAGAGTTTTTCACTATCGAACTCGAGTCGAATAAATCTTGACATATGACAGACGAAGGGGTTTGACGAGTTATCCATGACCTCCGTCCTGTAGGGATCCACGATAGTAGGACTGTATCACACGATAACTGCACCTAGAGGTTCATCATTCTATTCTACTGGGTAGCCACTACATGCTGCTAGGTGTCACTGGTGGATGGTGGGACTCACAAGGATTATCTCGATGATCGATAAACCCTAAAGAGTAGAGTTGGAATCGTTCCAATCCATTGAAAGGAGTTTTCAATGATATTGTGATAGAGATCATAATATATCTCACTACCAGTCAGAGTAGAACCTATGGGGTCACACACACTAGAAGTAATGACCGATCCGATGGTTGAATCGTGATTAGGAATCACAAGTAATCAATTTGATTGATAATAAGTTGAAGAAGGAACAAAGGGAATTGATTAATTGGACTTAAAACAAGAGTCCTACTTGGAGTAGGATTCATAGAGTTCTAATTGGATTAGGACTAGAAATCCTACTTGGACTGGGATTCCTACTTGGACTGGAAATCCTATTTGGAGTAGGACTAGGAGTCCTACTTGGAGTAGGATTCATAGAGTCCTAATTGGATTAGGACAGGAATCCTACTTGGACTGGGATTCCTACTTGGACTGGGAATCCTATTAGGAGTAGGACTAGGATTCCTATAATCCTAATTAGATTAGGAGTTTTGAATTAAATTTGGATTCCTACTTGGAGTAGGATTCCTAGAGTCCTAATCGGATTAGGACTTCGAATTCAAATTAGAGTCCTAATTGGATTAGGACTAGAATTAAACAAGTCCTAATTGGATTAGGATTTCTTAAGTCCCAATTAATTATTAATCCAATGAATCAAGATGGCTCCTAATTAGATTAGGATTGAAGAGTTCAAATGAGTCATGGTTCATTCAAGTTCTAATTGGATTAGGACTAGCATAGATTGAACCCAATTGATTCATGATTTGGACTAAACCAAATAGGAGCCCTAGATGCTATTTAAGAGGAGGCTTGGGGGCTGACCTAATTCATATGTGAAGCCCTCCTCCTCTCCATCACGTGGCCACCCTCCTCTCCTCTCTTTTCAGCCACCAACAACAAAGGGAAGAAAAGGATCTTGGTGGCCTCCTTCTTCCTCCACCGTTTGGTTCCAACGCAAGGAAGAAAAAGAAGGCTGCAGGGCTTCGTTCCTCTTCTTCTCTTCATCCTTCTTCTTCCTCCTTCCAAGCACAATCAAGGATTGATTGAAAGGGAGGATATCAGTCATCAAAGTTATCTCTGCAAGGGAGCTAGCACCTCGGGGAGATAGAAAGCTTGGATCGGTTTTCTACTTCGTGTGGATACCCGTAGAGGCCGGGCACTTGAACGACTTCAAGCGAACCTTCATCCTAAACCACGATCATCAGTTTGCGGTGATCATCTACCCGCACAAAGGTGAAGATCTGATCTTCCTAATTGTTTAAAAAGTTTTAATCCTAATCCATCTACGAACGGTTTTTGAAATAACGTTCATGAGATGAACGTATGACCCCGTGCATGCCTCTTCCGCTGCATCTGAAAAATTTTTAATTTTCTGCGGCATGGGCGGGTTCCCAACACCTCTGTCTTTTGGCTCGTCCAGTCTTGGAGTCGACTCGAACTTCCTTGGAGTCGACTCGGCTCTCAGTTTGCGAAACACAGCCTTCTGCCATCTTGGTGTAGCGCTGCCTTGGAGTCGACTCGAGCTGTCTGGGAGTCGACTCGAATCTCAGAGGCAGTAACTTGGTTTTCTGTCTGTTGATGGTCGCGGAGTCTCGGAGTCGACTCGTGCAATGCGGGAGTCGACTCGAATCTCAGAGTCCCAAAAATGCTCTCTGACTTTTTCCTTGTGTTCCGCTGAGAGTCGACTCTTGCTTTCTTTGGAGTCGACCTACCAACCATCGGAGTCGACTCGCGTTCCACTGGAGTCGACTCGAATCTCAGACCCGAAAACTGCTCTCTGACTTTTCTGCCTGTGACTCCTAGGAGTCGACTCATACTTCCCCGGAGTCGACTCGGTAAACATTAGAGTCGACTCGAATTCCTCAGGAGTCGACTCGAAGACTATTCTTTTGAATTTTTTCCTTTGATTTTACTCCTCCAATTTGAATCCTTTGAACTTTAAGCTTGGGCCAATAAATTGTAGCTTTCTTCCAACTTGAGAGCTTTGGAGGCCTTCTTGTGTTCTCCCAACTTGCTATGTTCCTTGCAAAATAAATATCTTTCTCCTTGCAACATAAACATTAGTATCTATACTTCAAGATTTTGTGATCATCAAAATCAATCTATGAATCAATCTTTGGGTCATCAATCTCCCCCTTTTTGATGATGACAAAACTTGAAGTATATGCAATATAAAAAATATTGATTTCTAGAAGTAATACATAGCTAAGTTGCATGAAGTAGAAAACATATATATGTAAAAACATACTTCATGATAATGCTTTAGATTTAATCAGCTTAACACAATTATCATATTTAAGTTTTAAGCTGATTTGTATTCAATTCAAAGTAATAAAGCATTATGAGTATATATAGCATATACTTAGATATTTCTCCCCCTTTTTGACAACATCAAAAAGATAGTGAAACATTAAGCACAAAGATCAGAGCAGAACACATCGAGTGTGAATTCAAGAGGTTTTCTAATTTGATACCACAGATAGTTTTCTAATCAAGTGTAGGTGGAATCTTCCTTAGGTTAATTCAAGAAGTACTACAAATGATATTCAAGGAAAAACATGAGTGGAAATCTAACCTCTCTTCACTGAGTATGAAAGCTTGTTCGTTTAAGACCTTTTGCCCAATCTATTAAGTATTTTATCAACATGAGAGCAATTTAATTAATTTTCAGAGTAAAAGATCAAAACTTATATATTTGGAAAAACATATCATCATGTTGGATCATTAATTCTTAATGACTTCAAAGTTCTTATATGATAATAAGAGCATTGGGGCACAAATACCAAAATATGAGTTTATGCAATTTTTGATACATCTTTGAGCTCTTTTAAAGACTTTCTTTTATTCCTTTAGAAAATAAGCATAATTTGATACATAAAATAATGAATTGGCACACAATTTAAGTTTTAAAGATCAAGTCAATTAGGACTCATTAGTGAATATCAAAATAGATTTTCTAAAAGATACTCAAGAAAATTTTACACGTTATTCTCCCCCTTTTTCATTAAGTTAGAGGCTCTTTAAGCTCAACTTGCAATTTGGTTTATGATTTATGCATAAGATATACTAACCAAATAACAGGCCTCAAGGTGTATCATAAAGATTTTCAAGGATCAAAATCAAATAACCAAATACTAAGAACAAGAATGTCAAGGATCAAAATCAATTCTTTTCAAATAAACTCCCCCTATTTAAATATAATCTTGCAATGATTTCATCCTTAAAGTGTGTTTTCAAGTGATTAAAAATTTGACTTAATTCTACATTCATTTACTTTGTTTTTCATTTATAACTTTCTTATGCTCTATACTCTATTTGCTCCCTATCCGGTGGAGTTGGGAAGGGGCACGAGGTACTACCACTAGCCTCCCTCTTGTGCCGTCCCTAATATGCCCTACACCGAATAGTTGGGTCAAATAGTGCCGGGTACTACCACTAGCCTCCCCATTGGCACCATCCCTATGATGAGCAATATAGAAAGGTTAAAATGTTTACTTCAAAACCTCCCTGTTTAAGTGTAATTAATTATGGATTTTATCTCTTCCAAAAGAATGCTCACACAAGTCTCACAAATGTGTCGAATATATTAAGTTTGTTTTGCTTTTCCTTAAGGTTGAAGTGTTTGCCTCTACTTGGATTTTACTTCTCTTGAATAATATCCATTTTCTTTTCTTTATCTCTCTCTCTTTTTGTTATTCTCAAGTAATTTTCATGAGAGAGCAGAATAGAGAATTAATCTTACGTATCATATATATGTATATCATGCAAACAACATTTTCATTATGCTCAAGGATTCATAACTTCTCACAAGTTATTTTACATCAACATTTTAAGCATATACTTGTGTATTTCATGGTTATGACATAGGCAAAGATATATTTTAGTTTGGGCAAACCATGAAATAATTTCTAAAAGTATAAGTCAGTCAATACACATATAGACATGATATCAAAAATTAATAATTAAAGAATTTAATCATGCCATAATAAGATTTAAGTTACTGACTTTGCTCAACTAATTTGTGAGAAAGGTATCTAAATTACCTATTCATTATATGTTCTTCAAGCCAAACTAGATTTCTTATGTGTGAACTTTTGGCTGAAGAAGATCCTCTCTCTTGTTTGCATGTGAATGTTTAGTGTATCTTACATGAAGATATCCTTCAAGTTGAAATTTCTCATTTTTCTTTCTTGAAGGAAGGTTATTAGTTTCTTTAAGATACAAAGCATTCATCCAACATATATATTTTTTAACTAGATGACTCAATATAAGATATGACAATAGTTGCATGTTGAGTCACTTTACTCAAGAGATTGCCTAAATATAAGCAAGCACATATCATTTGAACTAAAGAGATAGATTCATTAACCAAGATAGTTCAAGTCAATTTAGTTTAGATTCTATTTGCTTAAGATAATTATCAATAAGATATGTTAACTATGTTTTAATCAATTTATCTTAAACATTTGTTTCTATCAAAACTCAGATTATGATTTATTTGTTATCAATAAAATATGATTAATTAAAGTTAGATTGAAGTCTTGCACAATGTCACATAATGAGCATACAATCTGGTCTACTAGCTGTATGATAAAATAATTATTCTATCATGCTTCAATACAGCTTTAACACAATAGATCTACTTTGCTCATCCTTTTCAAATTCTACAAGATGGGGTCATAGATATACCTTCTTCATGCCAATCTTCTATAAGAGTTTTCTTGTGGACTAACGTTGGTCAATGAAGATCCCCTTTCCTGTTTGTCTTAATTTGGAGTTTGAGAGAAGATGTTAATTCATTCATCATATTTCAAACTCACTTTGCAATATAACTCTTCATTAGTAGAACCAAAAATGATGTCATCAATGCATACTTTGAGCAAATAAGATATCACAAATTCATCTTTTTGATGCATAGATTTATCACTATTACTTTCTATCAAAAAGGTTGCTTAAGCTTTTATATATCATGCTTTTGATGCTTGTTCTAAATCACATATTGCTTTATCATATATGTAATGTGTATTTTTAAATATGGTGGTTATTTTTCATAGATCTTCTTTTTAATGAAGTAACCACATAGGAGTGAATTCTACACATTTATTTGACAGAATATAAAGCTCATGAAGCAAGCACATGATAATGATGATCTTTACTTCTAATCATGCAAGAATCTTTATCAAGATCTATTTCCTCTTTTCTTGATTTAGTCTTTTAGTAGTCATCAATTTTTCTTCATTAAGTGCATATGTAAAAGATTAACCATATAATTTGATTTTAGTATTTTGATAATAAATCATTAGTCTCATAAAGAATAAAATGAATTGATATTTCTGCAACTAAAATCTTTTCATTGAATATTCTATATGCATTGCTTAATGAATGATATCCAAGGATAGACATATCTCTATCAGATTTGGCATTATTTTCCTAATAACATGTACGACTGAAAAATATGAAAGATATGCAATGGTTCATTTTCCATTTTTCAGAAGATCAAAATTTTCATCAAAAATAGAAATCATATGTATGACAAGCAGTGATGATAGTCTTTTAAAAATTATTTAAGTAGATGACTATCATACATAATTGTCTTTTTCATTTCTTCAAGAATTCTATTAATCCTATTTTGCTTATGGTGTCCTTGGTGCTGAAATCATTGGATTTAATATTATTTTCTGTATAACCTTTATCAGGATTTTGGTTTTCAACACTGTGCCATGATACTCTTTATCTTCACAGTTTGGAAACCTTTATCATTTGAACCACTTTTACAAGATTTAGTAAATATAGAAAAATACTTCAGTATTATTTTTCAAGAATAAATCCAATGTAAGCTTTTGAAAAACTTGGAGATGGAAACAACATCTTTAGATTTAGAAATGATTTTTGTTTGTTTCCTTAGTTAGCATGCATAGCAAAACTTTGACCTTTAAGTAGATAATCTAAGTAAGCCTATGGCAAGGTCTTTTGAGATTAAGTACATACTAGCATGAGTTGATTTTATATGCCAAGGATGGTTTCTTTAATCTTGGTATTCATAGTGCATATATTCAAAAGCATACCAAGTACACATTATCATATTGATGATCAATAAAAATAATGCCATGGATAAAAATTCTTAATCAAGCATATAGAGGGTTCATAGAGTTATTTTTAATGAATTAATTAATCATTTAGCAACTTATCCAATAGTGAGTGGAGCATACAAAAAAAATGAAGTGATTTGAATATATTTTCTTTTCATACCCAAAAAGACAAATATCACTTATATCACAAAAATGATTAATACTTTCAAGTTATGTTTTAATCAACTAATAAAGTAATTTCAATACGAGAAGATGTAAGAATTACTTATTTCATCCTTTCTTTCATTTAAATCATTCTTTTTAATTACATTTTAAATTCAATTCTTTAACACATGTCTAGAGCACCCATTGTTTAGATAACATCTTTCATTAGAACCTTGGATAGCTAGACATGCTTGCTGAAAGAATAATCATATTTTCAACTTAGGAACCCAAGCTCTTTTGGGTCCTTGTAGGTTAGCTATAATTGTTCCTTTTGGAACCCATATTCTCTTAATAGCTATTTTGTCCATGAATTTACAGATTTTAGGATTACAAGGAATGTATTTCTGTATCCTCTTGTTGAATTTAACAAACTTAGATCGAACATGAGTAGTAGGAAAACTTTTAATTTTCTGTTTCTCCCTTTTTGGTTCATCAAATTTGTAATGTATAGATTTAGGAACAACAGAAGAGATTTTACTTAGCTTTTGTTTATAAGAATCTGTTTTAGAGTAATTAAAAACTGTTTTAACAAACATATTCTTAAAAGGTTTTTGGGTGTACCAAGGTTGATATCCTAATGTAACTTTATCAAATTCAGCTCCTTGATTATTTATCATTAGGTTCAATTTTTCAGAGCTGAGGGTAAATCTTTCAACAACAGGTTTTAATCTGTCAACTTCTTTAGTTAATCTTCTGTTATCTTCTGAAAGTAACTCATTGTTTTTCTTAAGTTTATCATGACTTTCAGTGAGAAGTTGATCTCTTTGATTTAGTTCTTGATTTTCTTTAATTAAGATTTCAGTTTTACTGGTTAGTTTCAGTTTTTCATCTATTAGAATTTGATTTTCAATCTTCAAGTTTTTGTTCTTACAAATAAGTTTCTTATATTCTAAATACAAATCAGAAAAGGCATCATGAAGTTCATCAAATGTAAAATTGCTTTCAGTTTCAGCATGTACCTCTTGTGCCACCAAGCATGGATTTTCAATATGATACTGCTCTCCTTCTACACATGATGTTTCAGATTTGTTAGTGCATTCATATTTGTCTTCAAGCATATTCCATATTTCTTTAGCAGTCATGCAAGAAGATATGCAATTAAACTCATTCCTATCTAATGCACAATATAAAAGGTTCATGGCATCAGCATTCAATTGTGCTAAATCCTTTTCATTAAAAGTTTGAGAGAGTGTGTGAAGATCATTTATTATGATTTTCCATAAATAATAGTTTTGTGATTGAATAAAGATGCGCATGCGTATTTTCCAATGTGTATAGTTTATGCCATTAAATAGTGGTGGTGTATCAATTGATTGTCCTTCTCCTAGAAAACTATCTATTTGAGTTGTCATGATCTTTGGCTCTAGTCGGTTAAGACTACAAATAATATTTGAGCACCTGCTCTGATACCACTTGTTGCCCAGTAGATACAACCCAAGAGGGGGGGTGAATTGGGTCTTTTAAAACTTTTATGCTACTTCTAAAACTTTATGATTAACTATGCTAAGTTGTATAGATGCACAGTGAAAGTTAAACTTAGCAAGGGTTTGATGTATAGACTTCGACTTGATTAAATATGCTTGCAACTAAAGGATGTGCGGATAAGAATTAAGCAAGCAATTTATCTAAGTAAGTAAGTGTGTTAGTTAGACAATAACTAGAGGCATTACAAACACAAAGGACATATAGTGGTTCGGTGCACCCCAGCACCTACATCTACTCCCCAAGACCTCTTAGGAATTTCACTATAATCCTACCGATTACAGCCGGTTGTTTTACAAGCTCACAACCCAACTTGTTGTTTTACGAGCGCACAACGAACTCGGTCGGTTTTTCCAGGCTCACCGACTAGAACCAACCCCGATTGTTTTCCCGGGCTCACAATCAAACCCTTACACGTTGGTTTTACCCTCGGCTCACCAACAAACCTAAACCTCGTTGGTTTTCCCTTTGGCTCACCAACAAACCTTAATCCCGTTGGTTTTTCCTTTGGCTCACCAACAAATCTTACACCGTTGGTTTTCCCTTTGGCTCACCAACAAACCTTTAACCCCTTGATTCAATCCCTTAATTGAATCAAGTTACAAGATATTAAAACAAAAAATAAAAACAAATCAAAGCTTCTTAAACAAGCAGATATGACAATATAAACAAATAGAGTAAAGAGAAGTCCTCAAACGAGTTTTGAAGATGGAGGAGCTCGGCTTCTTCTTTACTTGATCCTCCTCTGATTTGGCATGAAGTAGAGGATCCCCGAGGCAGCACACGGATGGAGAGGAAGCTTTCGGATTCACTTGGATGCTCTTCTTCTCTCTATTTCGTTTTGGATGGCCCTTTTGTGCTTGTGGGAGATTTCCTTTGTAATCTCTTTGAGATCTCTTTCCTAGATGATCTCTCCCATTTCCATAAGTTCTCTCCTAGCTCTCTTCTTGTTTTTATAGCTTTTGATAACGTGGAAACAAGAATATAGCCGTTAGAGACAAAAATAGAGCCGTTGGAACCAGTCTGCACCTCCTGACAATATGACCGTTGGGATCGGAGTCGACTCGCGCGATCAGGAGTCGGCTCGCCTGTTGCAGGAGTCGGCTCGTGTTTTACCGGAGACGACTCGCCCACTGTTCCAAATTTGAATTAATGTGCTTGCCTCGACTGGGAGTCGACTCGTCTTAACCTGGAGTCGACTCGCCAACTTCTGGAGCTGACTTGGCAATTTCGGAGTCGGCTCATCCACTGAAGTCCGTGGATCCAATTTTGAATTTTGTCCTCTCGAGTCGACTCGACTGTCCTGGGAGTCGACTCGAATCTCAGAGCCCGAACTCCCGATCCTCTGTCTTTTGGCTCGTCCAGTCTTGGAGTCGACTCGAACTTCCTTGGAGTCGACTCGGCTCTCAGTTTGCGAAACACAGCCTTCTGCCATCTTGGTGTAGCGCTGCCTTGGAGTCGACTCGAGCTGTCTGGGAGTCGACTCGAATCTCAGAGGCAGTAACTTGGTTTTCTGTCTGTTGATGGTCGCGGAGTCTCGGAGTCGACTCGTGCAATGCGGGAGTCGACTCGAATCTCAGAGTCCCAAAAATGCTCTCTGACTTTTTCCTTGTGTTCCGCTGAGAGTCGACTCTTGCTTTCTTTGGAGTCGACCTACCAACCATCGGAGTCGACTCGCGTTCCACTGGAGTCGACTCGAATCTCAGACCCGAAAACTGCTCTCTGACTTTTCTGCCTGTGACTCCTAGGAGTCGACTCATACTTCCCCGGAGTCGACTCGGTAAACATTGGAGTCGACTCGAATTCCTCAGGAGTCGACTCGAAGACTATTCTTTTGAATTTTTTCCTTTGATTTTACTCCTCCAATTTGAATCCTTTGAACTTTAAGCTTGGGCCAATAAATTGTAGCTTTCTTCCAACTTGAGAGCTTTGGAGGCCTTCTTGTGTTCTCCCAACTTGCTATGTTCCTTGCAAAATAAATATCTTTCTCCTTGCAACATAAACATTAGTATCTATACTTCAAGGTTTTGTGATCATCAAAATCAATCTATGAATCAATCTTTGGGTCATCAAGAGTGCTGAACCGGATTTTTCGTAAGGTTAATGGCACTAGTGTTATCACACTTTATAGAAATATTGTCTAGTTTAATTCCATAGTCCTCTAGTTGTTGCTTGAGCCATAGTACTTGAGTACAGCAACTCCCGGCAGCTATATATTCGGCCTCAGCCGTTGACAATGCTATCGAATTCTGCTTTTTGCTAAACCATGATACTAAGTTATTTTCTAAAAATTGACATGTTCCACTAGTGCTCTTCCTATCTAATTTGCAACCAGCAAAATCTGCATCAGAATATGCAAGTAAATCTAGATAGGAGTCCTATGTTTGTGGTTGCTCTCAAATATCTAAGGATTCTTTTGACAGCACTTAGATGTGACTCCTTAGGATCTGATTGGTATCTAGCACATATTCCCACACTAAATACTATGTCTGGCCTACTAGCAGTAAGGTAAAGCAAAGATCCAATTAAGCCTCTATAAAGCTTTATATCAATAGTTTTTCCTTTTTCATCTTTGTCTAGCTTACTAGTGGGATTCATTGGGGTGCCTATTTTCTTGTGATTTTTATTCCCAAACTTCTTAATATTTTCTTTGTATACTTAGTTTGATGAATGAAGATACCTTCCTTAGTTTGCTTGATTTGTAATCCGAGAAAGAAATTTAGTCCTCCTATCATACTCATCTCGAATTCTTCTTGCATTAATTTAGTAAACTCTTTGCAAAGATTATCATTAGTGGTACCAAAAATTATGTCATCTACGTATATTTGAACTACTAGCAGATTTTTGTCTTTTCTTTTGAGAAAAAGTGTTTTATCTACATTTCTCCTACTGAAATCATTATTCAGTAGAAATTTACTTAGTCGATCATACCAAGTCCTAGGTGCTTGTTTCAATCCATATAATGCCTTATGTAATCTAAACACATGATTTAGCAATTCATGATTCTCAAAACCAGAAGGTTGTTCTACATATACTTCTTCCTCTATAAAATAGTTTAAGAATGAACTTTTTACATCCATTTGATACAATTTGAAATCCATGAAGCATGCAAAAGCTAGAAGTAATCTAATAGCTTCTAATCTGGCCACGAGAGCAAATGTTTCCTCAAAATCTATTCCTTCTTCTTGATTGTATCCCTTAGCTACAAGTCTAGCTTTATTTTTTATGACTATCCTATTTTCATCTAATTTATTTCTAAAGATCCATTTTGTTCCAATTACAGAGTTATGCTTTGGTCTCTCAGTTAATGTCCATACATTACTTCTTTTGAATTGATTTAATTCTTCTTGCATAGCATTTATCAAATTTATGTCTTTTTTAGCTTCTTCATAAGTCTTAGGTTCTAATTGTGAAACAAAAGCAGAATAATCATTTAAATTTCTAAGAGATGATCGAGTTCTTATCCCTTGAGATGGATCACCAATGATTAAGTCTTTAGGGTGTCCATGTGCATATCTCCATTCCTTTAGTAAGTCTTGAGATTGTAGTGGCATGCGTTCATTTTTCTTTTCTTGATTTGGCACGTCATCAAGATTCAATTTTTTAAAGTCAATAATTTCTGCATCATCATCAAGAGTATTTTCTTTCCTAGGAGACTCACTATCAGACTCATCAAAAATGATATTAATTGACTCTTCAACTACAAGAGTTCTTTTGTTGAATACTCTGTATGCCCTGCTAGATGTTAAGTATCCTAAGAAGATACCTTCATCTGACTTGACATCAAATTTACTTAGATCGTCTTTGCCATTGTTTAAAATGAAACATTTACATCCAAATACTCTAAGATATTCAGCAGTTGGTTTCTTATTCTTCCAAAGTTCAAAAGGAGTTTTCTTGGTTATAGGTCGTATTAAAACCTGATTTAGAATATGGCAAACAGTAATTATAGCTTCAGCCCAAAAGTACTTTGGAAGATTTGACTCGCACAACATTGTGCGTGCCATTTCTGCCAAGGTCCTATTTTTTCTTTCAACAATCCATTTTGTTGAGGCATTCTAGGTGCTGAAAATTGATGGGAGATACCATTTTCATTATAAAATTCTTCAAAGTGTTGATTTTCAAATTCAGTTCCATGATCACTTCGAATTGCTATTAAGGTGAGCTTCTTTTCAGTTATGATATTTTTATAATATTTCAAGAATGCTGAAAATGCTTCACTCTTATGTGCAAGAAATAAAACCATGTATATCTTGAGAAATCATCTACTATGACTAGTCCATACTTTTTCCCTTCTAAACTTGCAGTTCTAGTCGGCCCAAATAGATCTATGTGTATGAGTTCAAAGGGCCTAGTGGTTGATACTATATTTTTTGATTTGAAGGATGATTTTATTTACTTTCCCAATGAGCATGGTCCACAGATTTTGTCTTTTTCAAAGATTAATTTCGGCACATCTTTTATCAGATCCTTCTTGACTAGTTTTGATATTAAGTCCATACTAGCATATCCTAGTCTACGGTGCCAAAGCCAACTTGTTTCACTTTTCCTTTCTTCATTAGTAATTAAGTATAATCCATTTTTCTTGCCTAAATCATGAAGATCTACCATGCCTATGTCCCATAAGTACAACGCTATTACCTTTTGGATTTATAATTATGCATACTGAAGCTTCAAATGTGACTTTAAGATCTTTATCACAAAATTAACTTATGCTAAGCAAGTTATGTTTCAGACCATTAACTAATAAAATATTTTCTATAAATGTGGATGGGGTAATATAGATTTTACCCTTTTCAATGATAAGTTCTTTTCCATTATCTCCATAAGTTACTACTCCACCCTCCTTAGATTCCAAAATGACAAATTATTCTATATCACCTGTCATGTGTCTCGAACAGCCGCTATCTAGATACCATAATTTATTCCTCTTATTAGCTATAAGACACTCCTGCAATCAAAGTCAAGAATGTGCTTTAGGTACTCAAACTATGTTGGGTCCTTTAGGGTTAGTACTTGATATTCCTTTTGGAATCCAAATTTTCTTGAATTTTAGCTTATAATTATTACTCAATTTGTTGTAGCTAGACTTTCTATAGTTACATTAATATGCTTTATGTCCTAATTTATTTCAGCAATGACAAGTTATACTTTCATTTTTGGCTTTCACAAATATGTTCTTTAAGTATTTTTGTTTCCTATTTGTTTTATATCCTAATCCAGCTTTATCATATACAGCTTTTTGACTATCAAGAATCATATTTAATTTAGTTGAGCTAAGTGTAAACTTGTTCACTAAGGATTTGTATTTTTCAGCATCTTCTTTTAACTTGACATTTTCAGCAATTTGACTTTTGGTTTCATAGAGACCGGTGGCATCTGACTTTCAGTTGAAATAAAGTCAAGACAAGAAGCTGACAGGGCTGACTGCAGGCCCACTAAGATCGGAATGGAATCTGATTTTATTGAGCAGCGCCTGTTTCAAAGCAGAGGAAGGTCTTAAAAAGTCCTATGTATGCTTAGTGGGAACGGAAACCTGGTGAATCTCCTACTTAATGTTTCATAGTCATTAGATAGTTTTGGCTTTTCTTTGATAAGAGATTGATTTTCATCTTTTAGAACTTTATTTTTATTGATTAATTTCTTGTGTTCTTTCATGAGTTCTAAAAATGAATCATGTAACTCTTCTACTATAAAATTACATTCAAGTTCAGAATCTACCTCATCGTCATTGGCCATATAGCAGATTTGGGCCGTCTCTTGTTGATCTTCCTCTTCCGAACTTGACTCTTCACTTTCACTCCATTCAGCTATGAAGTTCCTTTTCTTAAGTTTTCTTGCCATCCATTTCAATTCCGGACAATTTATCTTGAAATGCCCGGACTTGTTACACTCATAGCAAATTGGTGTTTCCTTTTCCTTTTCTTTGTCCTTACCCTTTTCTTTGCTTGAGCTACCTTTGAGGAAGGGCTTCTTTTTATAAAATTTTTTCTTTCCTCTCATGAACTTTCTGAATTTTCTTCCAAGCATAGCCATTCCTTTTTCATCATATTCCTCCTCCTCATCAGATTCTTCTGATTCAGTTTTCTGTTTTAGAGTAGTAGACTTCAAGGCAATGATCTTTTTTTTCTTGACCTCATCTTCTGAATTTTGCCTCATGGTCAACTCATGGGTCATGAGTGATCCTAGAAGTTCTTCCAATTGCAGTGTATTGAGGTCCTTTGCTTCTTGAATTGCTGTTACCTTGGCCTCCCAAACTCTTGGTAGAGACCTGAGAATTTTTCGCACTAGTTCAGAGTTAGTATAAGACTTTCCTAAGCTCTTTAGCCCATTTATGATTTCCGTGAATTGAGTAAATATTTCAGTTATGGACTCAGTGAATTTCATTTTAAACAACTCATACTTATGTACTAATATATTTATTTTTGACTCCTTGACTTGATTAGTTCCTTCATGTGTGACCTCCAGTTTATCCCAAATTTCTTTCGCGGAGATGCATGTAGATATTCTATTGAATTCACTTACATCTAGTGAACAGTAAAGTACATTAATTGCTTTAGCATTTAGTTGTGCTAGTCTTCTATCACTCTCATTCCAATCCATTTCTGGTTTGGGAATGATTGTGCCCTCTATACTAATTATGGGTGTGTGTGGTCCTCTAGTTATGATATTCCACAATTCATAGTCTAGAGCTTGAATGAATATCCTCATCCTAGCTTTTTAGTATGTGTAATTAGTGCCATTAAACAGAGGAGGTCTATTTATGGATTGCCTCTCGCTCATAGAACATCCTACTTGGGTTCTCATGATCTTTGTTTCTTGATTATGAAATCAACAAATTCTATGTGAGCACCTTGCTCTGATACCACTTGTTTTTCAAGGTGACAAGCCAAGAGGAGGAGGGGTGAATTGGTTTCTTTAAATTTTTACTATCTTAATTGAGTCAATTGATGAGTGAGTGAAGTTAAAATAATACACAATGCAAACACACAAGAAATATAGTGGTTCGGTGCTCTCCTAAGCACCTACGTCCACTCTCCAAGCGACCCCTTTGGAATTCACTATAATCCCGCGGATTACAGTTGGATTGTTTCCGGGCTCACAATCCAAAAACCTTTACACTTTGGTTTTCCGTGATCACCAAGAACCTATGTTGGTTTTACGGGCTCACCAACGAACCTTCACAATTAGTTTTACGGGTTCACCAACAAACCTACACCGTTGGTTTTACGGGCTCACCAACAAACCTTTACAAGGTGATTAAAAAGAAGAAGAAAGTTGAACTCCTAGATGAGCAAATATAACAATTATAAGCTACAAAGAAGAGTTTAGAATATAGTTATCGCTTGATGAAACTTCTCTCTTCTTTGTCAAGTTTGCTTCACTCTTCAAGGGTTGATGGAGCTCTTAATGTTCCTTAGAATCTACTCTACCACTTCCTTTTGACTCTTTGAGTGAAGCACTTGGATGAAGAAAATTAGGACTCTTGTCTTAATTTCTTGTGTAAGCTTTGATATTTTGCAAAAGGATATTTTCTCTGATTAATAGTGTCACTTTAAATAGTTTCCCTCATCCATTGGACTCCCCCCATTAGTTAGATTTCAAAAACTAGCCGTTACTTACTGTTGGGAGGACAAAAAGTACTTCTGCAGAACTAGCAGTTATGCTTCTACCCGTGCTGGGGTCGATCCAAATTTTTCTAGGATTGACTCAAATCACTATTCATCAAACTTGGGGTCGACTCAACTTTCACTGGAGTTGACGCAACTTTCACTGGGGTCGACTCTTGCTACATTGGGGTCGACCCTCTTAGGAAACACGGAACCTTATATTTTAGCCGTTTTTCACTAGGATTGACTCAACACTTTTTGGGGTCGACTCAAGGTACAGTGGGGTCGACTCAAGTTCCATTGGGGTCGACCCTCTCAGGGATTCCAGAGAGACAGCATTGAACGACACAGCCTTGGGGTCGACTCAAGTATTCCTGGGGTCGACTCAATCTGGGGTCGACTCAAGGAAGGTTGGGGTTGGCCCTCTCAGTAAATTCTAGAGACTTGTTTTCTTGAGGCTTGAAGATGGGGTCGACTCAAGCAAGCTTGGGGTCGACTCAACTACTGTTCATCCGTGCCATTTTTTTGCAGAAGTGTGCCTGATGGTTCCATGATGTGCCGGGGTCGACTCCACCAATCTTAGGCTTGACTCATTCCACACTTTGCTGCAACTTAAGGTTAGATTCATCCATACAATCAATGAAATATACTTCAAGCAATTTTGCATGTATGCCATGGTAGTGCTACATACTCTTAACAATGTAAATTACTATTGTCCCCTTAAAAGTACGTTTCACTTGAAACTTTGTCGAATTAGAATTTAGAATTTACTATCCCTTTTCTATCGCAAATTTTATCTCATTATTAATCATTGAAATACATCTTGATCTCATTCTTCTAATGTACGGAGAGTGACGAACTCAGTAATGATGTATCATGTTAACTTGTAGTATTTAATCATCAATGGTAGTGTTAATCATCAAAATACCACTATCATCCTCATCCTCGATTGACGAGGGCCTTCGTCGTTCCTTCTTGGCTTCCTATTGGGCTCTACTAGATTATCCTGAGCTTGCTTATTATTCTTCTTTTTGTCGGGCTTACCCCTAGCTGACTCGCGTTGTGCTATCATAGCCTCTTCAGCATTGTTGTACTTGTCACCCTAGGGCTGGAGCTCGGTTTAGTCTCAGAAACCTCTTCTCTAGAGAGAAAAGGAACAAGGATGTCTTCAGTCTAGTCCTCATTATGGACATGGCATCCGAGTGGTTTAGGTCGCGCACTTCCAACTAGCCTCATTAAAGCGGCTGACGTAGTTCCGTAAAGACTCCCCTCCTTTTGCCTAATGGCAAAGAGGGTGTTTGAACCCTTTCTTTGCTTCCTACTGCTCATGAAGTGGACAACGAACATTCTGCCGAGCTGCTCAAACGAGTGAACGGAGCTCGACTACTGCATGGTGTACCATAACCAGGCTGTCTTTCGCAGCATAGTGGGAAAGGCTGTGCACAATATTAAATTGGTGAACCTCTAGAGTATCATGAGAGCTTTAAAACTCTCTAAGTGAACCAATGGGTCCGTGGTACCATCATAAGTTCCAGCTACAGCATATTGAAGTAAGAAGGAATGGGTTCCTTCATTATTCTTGCCGATAATGGAGATTCGGTGGTGAAATCCATGCCCCTCCCTTACTCAGTTTGGTACTTCCTTAGGGCCTCAAGACGTCAGTCCAACTCCTTGAACTTGCAATCAAGGTCAGCCTCCCTCTTAGAGGCCTCCTTGGATCGATGAGGGGAGGAGTGACTAGATACTAACTCTTCTTAGGGAGAGAGAATCAAAAGACCAGTGCTGAGTATCTTATACAGGGCTTCGCGGTTGGGAATGGCGGCTACGTGGGGCCTTGCTGGGACTTCAAGGATGGGCATGCTAACTTTATGGAGCCCGTTGTCCACTTTGGAAAGGGGAGTGATCACCCGGGTGCACTGGGATTTCATGTTGGCATGGCTCTTGAGCTTCTTGCAGCCATTGCTCGTCGGCGGCTGACTGCACCAAGTTCTGGATAGCAACGGTCAGTGCCTGAACCTACTGCATGAGTAGTTGAAATTGCTTAGGGGTTACAATTAAAGCCGCTTGCGGTTCTGATGTGATGGGTCTTTCTGTGGGTTCTACAAAGAGCCATTAGACTCCTCTGGTATAGTTGGCTAAGCAATAGAAGGTGTTGGTTGTCCACTATGAGACTTTATAGTGACAAGTTATTTGCTTTTTGAAGAGGAAACCTCTTGTAATGGGATCACGGCCCTTCAACTGGCACCAATCTATTATCGCTGAAAATCGACCTGACCTAGATGCTAAGTGGGAGAGATGCTGGAAGGCTCGGTCGAGAGCTGCTTGGGTTATGCGAGGCTACGATTTGGAGTGGAAGGTTGTGTCTAGGATCCTGGTCCACGACCGAGCACCAACTTGAAGGGACCTTGGACACACAAATACATAAATACATGTGGTGTATATATTGTTACGTTGCACACACAAATATATATAAACACCACCACATGCATGCAAGCACACTCTCAAAGTATATATATGTACATAAGTACATATGTACACTTGTATGTTTCTTTTCCCTTCTGTTTATTATTAAGATCAAAATTCTGATTTCAATTGATGGTTAATTAATTATTTAATAAAATCTAATTTGATATTGGCCTTTAGTCCATTAGATTGTTTCCATATGAGATTATATCTACCTTCTTTTTCTTTGGAAAGTTTAATCTTTATAGATTTGCCTATACCTTGTAGAAAGGATTATTCCTCCTTTGCTAATTATTTAAAGTGTTATGGAACTTCTTTCAATTTAACATGTGCAATGTGCATGCTACCACTTCTTTTCACTCTTCATAACCATTATGGACTTATTTGGCCGCTTAGCTATGCATTAGGGGAGAAGCCCCATTTCACGTATCCTTTTGGTATTATTGTACTATGAATATATTACTCATATATGAGTTTAGGTTCATGCCATCTATGCATTGCTTCCCAGTTGTGTAATAACATATCACTCAGCAGAGAAACTACCTGCCACTGAACCAAAGTAGAGATCATATAGTTGACGACTTTCGTTTATTTTTAGCATATCATTACATTTTCTGTATGTTCTAAATTTGTCAACCCGTGTCTGCAGATAGATCTTATTTAAAATATGTCTTAATCCCCTAGATTTGCAAAATAGTAGCCAATAATATTAAATATTTGCGACCACGAACTAGAAATAATAAATGTTTTCTATATAGCACATTGATTCCACTAATAATGACATCCATTCCCCATGAAACATTTGTTTATTAGAACATCTATATTAATTCTTCTATCTGACAACCATTCGATGGAATGCTTGCCATTTAATTAGTTATGGAAGGACATAGACATACATACAAATGCGGTGACATTGTTAATAAGAATAAATTTAACATGGATTAGTATAAATAATCTTTTCATTTGTAGTAATTAAAATTTTGTTTTCTTATCAAAGGAAGTAGTTAAGATTGATGTTCCTTTACAGAAAAAAAGAGAAAATTAAGGCAATATTTGCCTTAAAAGATATTCGTTCATCCAAGGAACTGGTATCTATTTTGTTAATACCAGCAGTAGTTCGGTGATGTTTGGATTTAATTATAGAGATTGGCCAGCTCATGGGAGAAATTTCCGAAAGAAACCGACCACAAGTTCCTTAAAGTAAAGCCTTTTAAGGTTTGCAGCACCTCTTTGTCCCAAAGAGGACATCAAAGAAGGTAGATCTTTCTCGACTGCTTCAGTTCAGCGTGGAAAAAGAAAAAAAAGAAAAAAAGGAAAAATTATATATATGTGCGAGCAAAGGAATGGACCAAGCTAATCATAGAAGAAACCCTTTCATGATTTAAATTTATTTATAAACGTGAGAATACCCAAGAAGAACAGTATCAAAACAGACCCTAACCAAAAGCATCCATTAGTCAGTCTAGAATTACTCACTGAAAGCAGAGGACTCGATTAAGACTGAAAACACTAGCACTAGCGGTAGGAGCAGCAGTAGAGATGCATCTTCACTTAAAAGGGAGGTAGCAGGGGTCAAGCCATGGGTTGGTATGGTCTATGTAGGGCTGCATCATCCCCGCGCCACCACCATAGATCATGTTGTCATTAGGGTTCATGACGTCCATGAACCAGCTCGGTCTCTCGAGAGCCTCCATCGCCGCCTCCATCGGCGTCTTCTCCTTCATCACCGGCACCGGTCCCTCCACCGGCGGCGCCGCCGCCGCCGGCACTACTTGGCTCGACGCCTCGACCCTCTGCGAAGCCATCTGCGCCCTCAGCATCTCGATCCGCTCGTGCACCATCTTCATCTTCATCTCCACCATCCATGCAAGGCTCGTCACGTCCTGCATGCCGGCGTTGTGCAGGCTCCGCCCGGCGAGGCCTTCGTACATGAGCATCGTGGTCTCGAGCTCGCGATTTTCGCGCTCCTGCCTGCGTAGCTGGTCCTGCAGCTTCGTCACGCGCTGCAGGAGGAATCCTTCCTGGTCCATCATCTTCTTGGACTGCTCCATCTCCGGCATGCTCCGGAAGCGGGCGACGACTTGCGTCGCCTCGGGGACCGACGGCCACATCACCGGGAGGGGCTCATGGGGGCTGTAGACTACGAGGCAAGCTTTGACGTCGCAGAGCGTCGAGAGCTCACTCACCTTCTTCACCAAGCCCTTCCTCCTCTTCTTCAAGGTGGCCCTCCGGTGGGAGTCGTTGGCGATCCATGCCAGGTTCACCTTCTTCCTAGCCATGGCGTCACAAGTAATTGTAGTGGGCTATGGGAACGATTTGCACCGTACTTATGGAAGAAAAGAGGAGGAAATCAGGAGATTTGGTGCAATTTAGATTTGATTAGGCGTGATGACTCATGGGTGCAATTAAGGTAAGAAATCATTGGGAGGATCTGGTGGTATTATTAGGAAGGCTTTGTCCGTGGAATCACCGGACTTTGATTGATTATATGTGTATCTTGCAGCGAATAATCAACTCATAATCTTTTATAACATAATTATGTGGGTTTAAGACTTGATTAGATGTGCATATTGCCTTTCATTGAGACATCTTTCCAATCTCATGCACGAGAATCCCGCTATGAATTGAATCCATGTATAGTGAGTCTTCTGTTATTTCGTGGAAAGATTTGGTAATAATGCTCCAATGGATCCAAAATAAAACGAAAAGAAGGACAAGAGTATTTATTAGACAGTCCAAAAAAAATCCTGACCTATTCATTAAACAGGCCAGAATTTGAAACCTAAATATATTCTATTAAATAAATATTAAGATTGCAAATAGGTTGGATTCACCTATGACTTAGGCCCTGTTTGGGGGAGCTTTTGGAGGGCCAGAAAGCACTTTCTGGCCCTCCAAAAGTACTTTTAGATGAAAAACTATGTTTGGTAAATTTTTCAAAAAGCTGTTTCAGCTTTTGCGGGAAGCTGAAAACAGCTTTTGGGAGGAAGCTCCAATTTGGAGCTTTTGGGAGGAAGCTGTTTCAGCTTTTTCGGATAGCTGTATTTTTGACAAAAATGCCCATATTAAAATATAATAATTACATAGCTTGTCCCTTTATAAACCTAAAAATTTGCTGGAGCCAAGAACCCTAGCCGTCAGACTCCCTTCTGTAAGAAAAGATATTTTTTTTTTCAATTTTTGTATGCATCTCTTGAACCACATTTTAGAAGAAAAATTTTTTTTCAATTTTTTTTTTCAATTTTTTTCAATTTTTTTTCAATTTTTGTATGCATCTCTTCAGACAGCTCTACTTTCAACAGCTCTACTTCCAACAGCTCTACTGCCAATAGCTCCCCCAAACAGGGCCTTAACCTGTTTCGATCCGATCCGACCTGTTTTAAAGGATCATGGGGCCTGATTAGATTTTAAAATTGGATACAATCCATTTTCGAGATCGGATTTGGGTTTTTTGAATTCTGACTCGACCCCATCATTTGAAATTTTGGCAATGTTTGGGTTTCTAATCCTACAATCCGATCTGATCCGAACCCGGTAAACCATTTGGCCCTGCGGGCCACAAAGGTGCAAGCCTAGCCGCCCAGCCCTGGTACATTACAAAATGACTCACTACAGTGACTCAAAATTTCTAATTTTGATGCATGGAGTCGCGGAACTGTAACAAAAAGTTGGTAGCATATTTTTGTTGGCTGCTTCTTAGTGAGCCTAATTCTATGGATATCTATCAGATTCAACCTGCAGGCCACTTGAAACATGTATAGTCTATTTAATTTCATCAATCAGCAGATCTTATATGTAATGAAAATTCTGTGCATCCAAATTTCAGCGATTCATCAATGGGTACATAATTATCCACTCAGGCATTCAACAAATGAATTGAAGTTTTCTTACGCAATTTCGCAACCTATCTTTCCACAACGTCTTCAGAAAAAATATTTGCCATATTGTTCACAAAGTTATACTTTGAAACGACAATACCGAAAACAATGCCAACCAATTCACCTTGTTTTTCTCCTCGGTGTGAACAGTTTCTTTAATAAAGAAAACAAACACCAAAAATCTATGCAAAACTAGTTCCAAATAAATAATAATAGTCTCGATATTGTTGATAATGGCATGGTGTAGGAAATCCAAAAGCTAATATATTACGTTTTCTGAAAAATTAGGTCTCGTACAACTTATGCGTTTCATTATTACAGAGGTTAAAACTAATTTAGAGATAAAAGCATAGAACATGATATGATATTGGATTAGAAGTGTGAAGGTGATTCATGGCTTGCTTATTAGTGCATAAAAATTACCTTAAATCATAATGCGGAAACTAATCCAACAGGTATATATGGACCTGACTTGGATCCGATTCAGATCCAAATTTTTTGGGTTGGGACCAGATTATACATGGATCCAACCCAACCCAAATAACCAGTTGGGCCAAAATTGTCGTCGTGGATCCGACCTGACCTAATCCGATTTTCTATTGGGTTGGGTCTGGGTTTCATATTAGGACCCGAACAAAAAACTGGATTGGGTTGGGTCACTCATGACATGTTCCAGCCCGACCCATTTGTATCCTTATTAAACAGGTAACCCGACTTGATTTGTTTAACCTATTTAAAAAACAAGTAACCTATTGACACAATCTAACCTAATTTGTTTAACAATCCTACCCGACCTGACCTGTTTAACCTATTTAATAATTCAACCCGACCCAACTTATTTAACCTGTTTAATAACCCAGCTCTTTTGGACATGAAACATTGATCACCATTCAAACAAACATAAAGGAACAAAAAAGCTTAGAAAAAGTGGAGATCAATAAACAATATTATCACTATGGAAACAAGAATGTAAAAGAACAAATACTTTGTGAGGACCCGTGCGGGCGTGTGTTTAGTCCCACATCGGTTATTCGCTGAGTAGATCTTGGGTACTTATACAGGATCAAGGAACCCAAATAATACCTTCCGGCTAGCCACTTTGGGTGAGGTCCTGAGTTGTTACAAATGGTATCAGAGCGGACCCGGCCCATAACCTATGTGGACTAAGGGACACTACAGCACGGATCTATTGGGACTGACCACGGGCCAATCGTGGTGTTTTTGATTAGATTTGAATAGATATGAACCCTTAGCCTGACGAGGACGTCAGGGCTTGAACGGGGGGAATATGTGAGGACCCGTGCGGGCGTGTGTTTAGTCCCACATCGGTTATTCGCTGGATAGATCTTGGGTACTTATACAGGATCAAGGAACCCAAATAATACCTTCCGGCTAGCCATTTTGGGTGAGGTCCTGTGTTGTTACATACTTAAACATCAATAAACATCATTATTCCATGTTTGCACAACATGCTCAAAACCAGCATAGATTAATAAAGAATTTTTGACAAGTGAAATAGTTACTACCTCAAGTCCCACAAGAACCTCATGGATCTCACGTTCATTCATATCAGCAGTTGCAAGAGGATGAAGAACATCAATCAAGAAGCAACAACTAATTTAGTCAACAGAATCAGTTTCCAGGCCGACGCGATGTTCTGGCTCTTCCATCAACCGCTCCCCTAAAGACATGTTCTTGCTGAGATTGCTAAAACTTTTTACCTGTGGGTAACAAACTAGTAATTCACCAAAGAGTGCTAGTAACAAATGCTCGCTTGACCCCCAAACATCTAATTCAGGTTCTTTCATTAAAAGCATCAGAGAATAACTTGCCACTGGTTTGCAGACAAAAAATACATGCTCTTTAGGGCTTTCAGTGTTAATTGCTTCGTTTCAATTAACAGTGTTGGAGCGTTCGTGAGTCTATTGTGTCTCCCCTAGAAAGCATCCTGCAATCAAAATCTTGAAAGGAATCTTGCACATTTCCCAAAAACAAGGACATAAAATATCAACAAACCAAGCAATGAACTATTCATATAATATTTTCTGGATTGTAGATTAACACTTTGTAAAAGTTAGTTCTTAACATAATATTGTAAAAGTTCATGGTTCTCTAGTATCAAGTGGTCGACAAATCTGGAGCCCTCGTAAATCTAGTGATCTCATATATACGAAGGCAAGAATTACTTGATTTTCTCAAGATATAAATTTTGCTATATGTTTCTAATTTCCAGCAACAATGAAATTATAGAAATCAATACCCTGCAGATGGAACAGACAACTATCGCCCTTGGGTTCTCAACGACTTGGATGTTCCTGCACCAACTGGGGACTCCAGAAATAGCAAGTTGGCCTTTGAATAATAAATGAGAGGAATTATAGTTTTATTTTAGAGGTTTATGATTTATAAGAAAAATAAAATTTAGCCGTTCATGATAAGGAACACAAGGGATAAGGAACACAAGGGAAAAATTGTTCTATCTTCTCACTTTTTGATCAGCTCTTTGTAGCTTGGTGCTTATCCTTTTGTTCTCTGTTTTCGGGGATCCAAACTTTGCAGACAAATTTTCAATCTAGAGAAATAGCAACATCTTATAAATAACAATGTCTTACTCGTTAAACAGAGTATATAGAATGAATATAATATAAGATAATCTGAAATTATAATCAGGACATACCTGAAATTAAATCCCTCATGGAGCATGAACCTAAATTCTAATCATAATTATAATCCTAAGCTGTCCAAAATAAAATTTCCCAAAAGAAACTATCAAATAGCTATAAATATCAAAAGAAACTATATATATCAACCACTCAATAATTAATAACTACCCCCATGAGTCCATAACAATATCCATAGCCAAAGCAAAACAAAAAAGAGTCAGAAACTATGACAACATTCATATTTACACCAAAACCAAAAAGGGGTCCCATACAAAATACAATATAGCATGCCCAAAATACATGAGCAACATAAGTCCAAAAAAATATCCATGACCTTGGTCAACTTTCTTTTCGCATTGTTTCCTACTTCAACTTCCCAATTAGGTGAACATATAAGCACAAAAGATGACAATGTTAGTAAAGAAAAACAATAGGAAATGATGAAACCAAAAAATATTAGCATGTATTAATCAGTAAACCATAATTCATCTTACTGTGCATTGGCATCAATAGTGGTCAAGCATTGAATTGATTGGGCTTCATTTAGAAGCTTGAGTTCATGACATCTTCTACAATCTCATCTATTTTTTATTCCAAAATATCTACATTGAAATATTGCAATAATTAATAACAAATTTATTCAAAAAAAAATTACAATGTAATTAATGACATATGTAACTGTTTTTCAAACATACAATCTTGAGTGCAAATCGAAGCCTCACCAATATCCATTTTAAGTGCACTAGAATACTTATCAAGTACTCACCCACCAAAATTGAAAACATATTCAAAGGTGGCTGTAGATATTGGAATAGTTAAAATATAGCACACCATAAAAAAAAATCTGGATATCGAAACTAATTGGCTTTTCAAAAATCAAGAATATCCAAATTGTATGCCCTATCAAGTCTATGCTCATCTAGATATACTTCCGATTGAGACTTCTGTGCGGTAGTCACAAAATCAAAACTTTCAAATATATCAAGTTCCTACATTATTGAAAAAATAAAATGAGTTATTTATCGGAAGCAATATCATATACAAGTACAATACTATTATTTTGATAAAAAAGTTTTATGTTACCATTAGAGCATCCACTTTTCTACATGATTTAGCAACCTCATAAGAAGTATCAATCTCCATGTCTCCATAAGTTGATGTGCTAGTAGTTAGAGCTTTAGAAGAAACAAGAATATACTGATTAAAGAGAGTACAATTATGGATGCACATGCTCTTTAGACAATCATATCCATTCAACTTCTTATAACAAAATTCCACAAAATAAAATTTATATGGAGGATCCAAAATGATTGCACTGGCTAAGATTAAGCTATGATTTTTTCAATATTTTTCAAATTTTTCATACATATTCTATGCTATTCTTTGCATGAAAGCATGCATACTCTGCGCCTCTTACCTTAAAGTATGTTCAACTAAGATAAATATCATATTTACTTACCTTAAAGTATTTCCCCACGTACTGGTTTGGGTGGGATGATGCATCATATGAACCCAGAAAATGACATGTAGGTTCACTTATCAATTGAAAATAGTTTTAAAAGAAGCCATGGGAATAAATGAAATTCATTTACTTTCCATTAAGTTGTGATTGCAACGTAGTAGGTGAAAGATATATGTAAGGCCATGGTAAGAAACTTAAACAAGGAAAAAGTTGAACAGCTGAAACTAGGAGAATTGTACTCCAATGGGGTCTCTTCTTATCCAGAGAACAAGAATATGTAATGGGAAACATGATCCGAAAACTTTTATCAAGATGAGCTTCCTGGATATTGTAATCTGAACTACTGTTTGATCCTCCATGATAAATATCATAATAGGAAGCAAATCAGCTGTTAATTCAGAATCGCAAGAGCTAGACAATGAAGATGGGAGAAGCAATATTTGTTGACATATTCCTTCTTCAGTTTGCTTTGTTTTGGACTCGCGTTGGTGTCAAACCTCTATTTACTGCAACACCATTTCCTTATGTACATTGCAACAAATACACAGCTGCTCACATTTGATTCAAACTTGCTAATAAAGCAGCAATAATAAAAAGGAAAAGAAGAGCTTAAGATGGACCAGACATAACCACTGGGCTGATGTATGGTAGGTAAAAATTGTAATTAGATAAGGTGAAAGTAGGTGGTAAGCAAATTACACTATTGAAGTCAAGAATAAAACCATTCTTCATCTATGGGTACTATTGTTGGTGAGGACGGCTTGACCAAGGTGCTGAGCGGGAAATATGTTGGAGGGCTCAGTCGAGAGCTACTTGGGTCGTGCGAGGCTATGATTTGGAGTCAAAAGTTGTGTTTAGGGTCCTGGTCTGCGACCGAGCTTCGACCTAAAACAACAAAGACAAAGAAATCCTCTTGCTAGTGTGTGTCCGACAGAAGACCCTTCAACATCTAAGTTAGGGCGACACTCAGAGAATAGAAGAGAGTCTTAGTGGTCTATCACAGCACCAAAGCACTTACCTGAAAGGCCTCCTAGAGAGTGGATTGTATAGGCGAAGATGAGCACCTATCGCCTAGAAATTCGGGCACATGGGTTAGCTAGGATTGACAAGCCTCCTCATATTCCGAGAATTAGGTGCAAGCGTTTTGCATGCGGATCATGCCTTCCCTATTTCACTAGTGTGATTTCAGAAGATGCTCGAAATTATGGTCGAGGTGTTGCTAGCTATAAGGCTTTTTTGAAATTTAAAGAGCCTTCCACGTGTTTCTAGACTTGCCACATTGTAGAGTTTGGTTGTCTATTCGGAGGCTTCGTGGTGGGCGTTGGTTGGCCGACCCTTCATATGAGCAGTGGTCAGTCCCAAGGCACATAACTTGCCCCCCACTTCTATAGCCGAGCCAAGGCCGCTGGCCTTAGTTGTGGAAGTAGTTTAATTGGTAGGGTTAACTAGCAAAGGTTGCCCGTGAAGCCAGATAATCATCATGCCACATTTTTGTAGCCATCCTTCCGATACCAGCGTGAAAATTTTCTAGATTCTTCATTTATGAGAGGCGTGGCCATCCGTACCGTTCCCAAAGCACTGCAATTATGAAGAGGATGTTTGCATGCTAAATAGACGCTTGGGGAGTTCGGTGGGGATCTGAGAGGTCGCTCGAGGGCCAATGCTTGGGCGACACATCGCCAAAGTTGGTGCGGCGTCGTATCAGCATAGGTCACTCAAGTTCCTTATAAGTAGAACGGAGGACTACCACAACCCTTCTACCTCATTCCTAAACCAAAACTTAGAGGAAAAGAGGGTAAGTGTAGGGTTGTGCGGGTGCTTCTTTTGTGCCTCCGTACCTAGATCCATCTTCTTCACTCTTTGCTAGGGCTTTTCTCTGGTTCTCAATGGTAGTTTTGGACTTTCGGCTTGCTTTGGGTCTTTTTTCTTTCTCTCATCTCGTTTTATTTTTTTTGTGCCTATTGCTCATGGATTTATCTGCTGGAGGTTGGTCTACCAATACCATATGGGTAGGTTAGGGTTCCCTCGATTGAGTCTCTATGGCCTTAGGAGGATCCCACCCTACGGTGGTCTTAGATTCGAATAACAAGAGAAGTATCTTAGGGGAACTCGACCTCGATCGGATTTGAACTATATTTTTAATTCCTCAAAACTTCACCCTTGAGTTGTCTGGTCCTTCAGATTAGGTGATTTCCCCTGAAAAGAATCAGGCCACCTTGTACAAGGAATCTCTAAAAGCGGGTATGAGGCTCCCAATCCTCCTAGTCATTGTCGAGTTGTTAGCTAAATATCAACTCATCCTGGCTCAACTCGTCCCAAATACTTGGAGGATGATAGTCAGATTCTTTTGCTTCATTCGGCTTTAAGGGATTGTCCCTACTGCAGATGTCCGAGCATCTTTCCAAGTAAAGGCTCATCTCTAAAATAAAGGGTGGTGGTATCTTTCTTATAAAAAGGGTTACAATGTCTTTTCTCTAGGTCCTTCACCCATTCATGGTTAGAATGGCTATTTTTTTTCTGACTTCTGCGGCTTCTTGAGGCTTCCCGACATGGTAGAGGACAACCGAAAAGCAGGTGTTGAGCTTTTTTCCTCTTTTATCAGATGAAGAGTAGGAGTCAGTTGATGCCCTTCACTAGATAAGGGCTCTAGCTTTGATCAAGCTACTTCGGAAGTCTGTTTTCGTAAATGTCGGCTTGAGCCCTGCCTCCATTGTTAGTACACTTTTTTGCCTCACTTTTCTTTTTATTGATATTGCTCTGCTGATTGACTTAGTTTTTTTTTGTGCTTGCAGCGATGAAGTTCTAGAGAGGCTAGTCCCTTCTCAAGTAGGAAAAGGAGGAGGTTGACGATAAGCTCATCTATTGCTGAGGAAGCGTCTTGTGTTGCATTGGGCTCCGCTACTAGAGCCAAGGAGAGGCTCACTAGGGGAGAATCGTCGGAGGTGGAGGTGATTGATATCCCTCCTATCTCTATATGTTCTTCTGCCTTGGCGGCTGCCCAGGGAGCTCTCCCTGCCAGTACCTTTGAGTCCATTCTGGTGGCCGCCCTTGTAGCTGCTCCAACTTTTGCGACAACTCTAGAAATCTTTTCCACTTTGCCATACATAGCCCTTCCTTCATTGACCCATCTTGGATGGCCTCATCCTTCTACACCTACCCCTCATGCCACTGCACCTCGGGCGGCGACATATGAACCAACTTTCGCCCCAGCCATCGAGGGCACTCATGCATCTACATCTTTATTTCAGCCTACCCCACAGAGTGTGAAGCTGGAGATCTCTGCCCAAATTGGTCCGTGAGGACTTCTGATTTAGCACTTTGTCGGGGTAACCCTCGAGTCATGTGAGACATGGTCCGAAGGTTCTTGCTCCCTGAGGATGAGGATAAACTATGCAGAAGGCTACTGGAAGGCATGCTCACCTCGACGTGCTGCACTACAATCGAGGTAATAGGGTTGACCCTACCCTTTTCGAGCCTCCCCCTCATTCTTCTTCTCTCTCTTTTTCTATTTTTTAGAGGGTGATTGTTTTCCTCTTCATATCATCTTCATAGGGGATGTGCGCTGCTCGGGTGCTCTCGAGGGCATCTAGTCTTATTGATCAAGATCGTAGGTCACCAACCGCCACCTTTGAGAGACTGAGCATAGTAGGGCCCCCACTTAGGAGGAGCGTGTTGACCCTCTAATGGATTTTGATGAATACAAAATACTAGAGCATAATTCCCTTTATCTTAACAAGTTATTTGAGGATTTCAGTTGGTTAATTAAGAATATTGTTAAGAAATGTCTAGGCAAGTTTCCATGATTTTTAAGAACTTATTGAAGAATTTTTGAGATGAAAGAAAAAGTTCAAGGACAGCCGAGACGTCTCCGGGTTGTCTCCGAGACGTCTCTGGCACAAACAGGAAGAACTGGCACGTCTGGAGACGTCCCCGGTACCTGCGGAGTCATCCCCGCAAGTAAAAAGCAGAGCGCGGAGACGTCCCCTGAAAAAGCGGAGTCGACTCTCTCAGAGAATTCCAGAAGACTTGTTTTTTGGAGATATAACGGCGGAGACGTCCCCGTAAAGCGCGGAGACGTCCCCGGAGCGCGGAGTCGTCCCCGAAGAAGCGGAGTCGTCCCCATGCAAAAAGCGCAAACAAGCGGAGACGTCCCCGTAAAGCGCGGAGACGTCCCCGGAGCGCCTGGGACGCGACTAACAACTTTTTCAGGTTTGATTTGAATTTCAAACGTCTCTTTTTTATGTCTAACGGCTATATTTGCTTTTGGGGCTATAAAAGGGACCTCTTAAGTGCTTCTCAACATCTTCTTACCAACCCAATACAAGATCATTCAAGAGAGAAGAGAGAAAAAGAGGTTCAAGAGAGTTAGTGCATTCAAGTGAAGAAATCAAGCGCCTTCAAGTTTTCCAACAGATTTCGTGCTCAACTACTCTCTCCCGTTTGGCATTCAAAGCTCACATTCAAGCCAACGCGATCCACATCGGAAGAACCATCATCTCCCACGCTTCCAACGGCTAAAAGGGTTCTTGCGGGTTCTATTGTTTATATTGTTATATTTGCTTGTTTAAGAAGCTTTGATTTGTTTTAAATCTTTATTCTAATATCTTGTAACTTGATTCAATCAAGGGATTGAATCAAGGGGTTAAGGTTTGTTGGTGAGCCAAAGGAAAAAACCAACGTTGTAAGGTTGTGGTTGGTGAGCCTTTGGGAAAACCAACCGGGTTGGATTGTGAGCCCGTGAAAACAATTGGTTGGTTCGAGTCGGTGAGCCTGTGAAAACCGACCGAGTTCGTTGTGATCTCGTAAAACAACAAGTTGGGTTGTGAGCTTGTAAAACAACCGGCTGTAATCTGTAGGATTATAGTGAAATTCCCAAGAGGTCTTGGGGAGTGGATGTAGGTGCTGGGGTGCACCGAACCACTATATGTTTGTTGTGTTTGTGATGCTTTTTGTCATTGTCTAACTTGCTCACCTACTTACTTAGATAAATTGCTTGCTTAACTCTTATCCGTGCATCCTTTAGTTGCAAGCATATTCAATTTACGTAATCAAGTCTCATTCAATAAATCAAACTGTTGCTAAGTTTAAATTCCACTGTGCATCTATACAACTTAGCATAATTAATCAAAAAGTTTCAAAAGAAGCATAAAAGTTTTAAAAGACCCAATTCACCCCCCCTCTTGGGTTGTATTTACTGGGCAACAAGTGGTATCAGAGCGGGTGCTCAAATATTATTTGTAGTCTTAACCGACTAGAGCCAAAGATCATGACAACTCAAATAGATAGTTTTCTAGGAGAAGGACAATCAATTGATACACCTCCACTATTTAATGGCATAAACTATACACATTGGAAAATACGCATGCGCATTTTTATTCAATCACAAAACTATTATTTATGGAAATTCATAATAAATGACCTTCACACACTCTCTCAAACTTTTAATGAAAAGGACTTAGCACAATTGAATGCTAATGCTATGAACATATTATATTGTGCTATTCAAGAAACAAAGTTTAATGAAATTTCTGCATGCTTATCTGCTAAGGAGATCTGGGATACTTTAGAAAATATTTATGATAAATCTCAGACTAGCTCACATGTGCTTCAATTACATACTAACAATAAGACTGCAGAAAAAGGTGTTGAATCTCCCTCACTCGAGTCGACTCCAAGTATCTCAGAGTCGACTCTCAAGCTCACCGAGTCGACTCCAATAAGGTCCGAGTCGACTCCGAGGCAAATCAGCTTCCTAAAGACAAAGAAGAAGAGGAAGCAAGAAGAAAGGAAGAAAGAGATAAAAAGGAAGAAAGCCTTGACCAAGAAAGAGTCTAGCAAGAAAATAAAAGTTAGGAGCAACAATGATGATATTAGCTCCAAGGAACTACAAGAGGTAACTAACGTGTGCTTTATGGCACAAGAAGACAAGGTAAAGACTGAATCTACTCTTACCTCAAATGATTTTCAAGAAGAATTCTCTTATGATGAATTATTAAATGCTTTTCATGATTTGTATAGTGAATGTAGAAAATTAGTTGTGAAGAATAAAAATCTTAAGAAACTAAATCTGAAAATTTCAAAAGAAAGAAATTCTAATGATGAAATACAAGATTCTGAAAATAAAAGCTTAAGGTTAAATTTAGAACAATTGATTCAGAAAAATCAAAATTTAATTAAAGAAAATCAAAACTTAAGCGAAGAAATTAACCAATTAAGATGTTTTATTAACAAATTCACTGTAAGTTCAGAAAGATTAAAAATGATGTTTGAAAGCCAACATGCTGATTTTGATAAATCAAAATTTAGCTTGACTCCTTCACTTAGCCATAAATCTCTAGAGAAAAAGGTTATCAATTCACCAAGCAAACCATTAAATAAGATAACTTATTTCAAACATGAAAAGAATGGGCATAACAACTTTACCTATCGTTCTAACACAATTAAATCAAATGGTAAAGTTATTACTATTAAACAGATTTGGGTTCCAAAAGGAACCATATGTCCTAACTCTCAAGGACCCAAGCAAGCTTGGGTACCTAAAATGAAAATATGAGGATGTAGACATAGATGTGCCAAGATACCCATGGAACAAATAGATTCATACAAATGGGTGTTCTAGACACATTGAAACTTAAAACTTACTTATGAAAAGTAATTTTAAATAAACATAATAATTATAATAATAAGGAAATTAGTAATCCTTGCATCTCATCATTATTTTTGTTTTAGTATTTGATTAAAGTATGAATTGCATGTGTTGATCAATTTTGTGATATAGAAAATACTTTTGGAAATATAATCAAATCACTTCATTTTATAGGATACTTTACTCACTATTGGATAAAGTTGCTAAATGATTAATCATTATTAAGATTAATTCTATGAATTCTCTATATGCTTGATTGAGAGTTTTTATCCATGGCATTATTGTTTATTGATCATAGATATGATAATGTGTACTTGGTATGCTTTTGAATATATGCACTATGAATACCAAGATTAAAGAAACCATCCTTGGCACATAGAATCAACTCATGCTAGTATGTACTTAATCTCAAAAGACCTTGCCATAGGCTTACTTAGATTATCCACTTAAAGGTCAAAGTTTTGCTATGCATGCTAACTAAGGAAACAAACAAAAATCATTTCTAAATCTAAAGATGTTGTTTCCATCTCTAAGTTTTCAAAAGCTTACATTGGATTTGTTCTTGGAAAATAAAACTGAAGTATTTTTCTGTATTTACTAAATCTTGTAAAAGCGTTTCAAATGATAAAGGTTTGCAAACTATGAAAGTAATGTATCATGGCATAGTTTTGAAAACCAATTTTATGTTAAGTTGTGCACAGAAAATAATATTAAATTCGATTATTTCAGCACCAAGGACACCTTAAGTAAAATAGGATTAATAGAATTCTTGAAGAAATGAAAAAGACAATTGTGTATGATAGTCAACTACTTAAATGATTTTTTTAAAAAAAAAAAAACTATCATCACTACTTGTCATACATATGACTTCTATTAGACCTATTTTTGATGAAAACTTCTTGTAATCTTCTGAAAAATAGAAAATGAACTATTGCGTATCTCTCATATTTTTCAGTCGTACATGTTATGCTTGATATGTTCTCTTGAAAAGTAATGCCAAATCTAATAAAGATATTTCTATCCTTGGATATCATTCATCAAGCAATGCATATAGAACATTCATGAAAAATTCTAGTTGTAGAAGTATCAATTCATTTTATTCTTTATGAGACTAATGATTTGTTATCAAAATACTAAAATCAAATTATATGGTTAATCTTTTACATATACACTTAATGAAGAAAAATTGATGACTACTAAAAGATTAAATCAAGAAAAGATGAAATAGATCTTGATAAGATTCTTGCATGATTAGAAGTAAAAATCACCATTATCATTTGTTTGCTTAAGAAGCTTTATATTCTGTCAAATGAATGTGTAGAATTCACTCCTATGTGGTTACGTCATTAAAAAGGAGATCTATGAAAAATAACCACCATATTTAAAAATACACATTACATATATGATAAAGCAATATGTGATTTGGAACAAGCATCAAAAGCATGATATATAAAAGCTTAAGCAACCTTTTTGATAGAAAGTAATAGTGATAAATCTATGCATCAAAAAGATGAATTTGTGATATCTTATTTGCTCAAAGTATGCATTGATGACATCATTTTTGGTTCTACTAATGAAGAGTTACATTGCAAAGTGAGTTTGAAATATGATGAATGAATTAACATCTTCTCTCAAACTCCAAATTAAGACAAACAGGAAAGGGGATCTTCATTGACCAACGTTAGTCCACAAGAAAACTCTTATAGAAGATTGGCATGAAGAAGGTATATCTATGACCCCATCTTGTAGAATTTGAAAGCGATGAGCAAAGTAGATCTACTGTTTTAAAGCTGTATTGAAGCATGATAGAATAATTATTTTATCATACAGTTAATAGACCAGATTGTATGATCATTGTGTGCCCTTGTGCAAGACTTCAATCTAACTTTAATGAATCACATTTTATTGATAACAAATAAATCATAATCTGAATTTTGATAGAAACAACCGTTTAAGATAAGTTGATTAAAACTTAGCTAACATGTCTTATTGATAATTATCTTAAGCAAATAGAATCTAAGCTAAATTGATTCTGAAAATAAAAAAAAATGAATTGATCTTGATAAATCTTCCTATTGCTTCACATGCTTGTCTTTGAACCATCTTGGTTAATGAAACTATCTCTTTAAGTTCAAGTGACATATGCTTGCTTATATTTAGGCAATCTCTTGAGTAAAATGACTCAACACTCGATTATTGTCATATCGTATGTTGAGTCATCTAGTTAAGAAATATATGGTATGAATGTTTTGTATCTTGAAGAAACTAAAGATTTTCCTTCAAGAAAGAAAAGAATTTTGTTAATAATGCAGGATCTTTAAGCAAGAAAATGAGAGATTTCAACTTGAAGGAAACCTCCACATAAGATACAATAAACATTCACATGCAAACAAGAGAGAGGATCTTCTTCAGCCAAAAGTTCACACATAAGAAATCTAGTTTGGCTTGAAGAATATAGAATGAATAGGTAATTTTAGATACCTTTCTCATAAATTAATTGAGCAAAGTCAATAACTTAAATCTTATTATGGCATGATTATATTCTTTAATTATTAATTTTTGATATCATGTCTATGTGTGTATTGACTGACTTATACTTTTAGAAACTGTTTCATGGTTTGCCCAAACTAAATTATTTCTTTGCCTATATCATAACCATGAAATACACAAGTATATGATTAAAACTCTGATTTAGAATGACTTGTGAGAAGCTACGAATTCTTGGGCATAATGAAAATAGTGTTTGCATGATATACCTCTATACGATACATTTCATTATTTCTTTATTCTGCTCTTTCATGTAGAATAACTAAATGAAAGAGAAATAAAGAAAAGAAAATGAACATTATTCAAGTGAAGTAGAGATCTAAGTAAAAGGAAAATACTTCAATCCTAAGGAAAAGTAAAACAAGCATAATATATTCGGCACATATGGAAGGGATAAAATCCATAATTAATTACACTTAAACAGGGAGAATTTGAAGTAAACATTTTAACCTTTTTATATTGCTCATCATAGGGATGGTGCCAATGGGGAGGCTAGTGGTAGTATCCGGCACTATTTGACCCAACTATTCGGTGTAGGGCATATTAGGGACGGCACAAGAGGGAGGCTAGTGGTAGTACCTCGTGCCCCTTCCCAACTCCACCGGATAGGGAGCAAATAGAGTATAGAGCTTAAGAAAGTTAAAAGAAAGACAAAGTAAATGAAAGTATATAAGAAGAATCAGGTCAATTTTTTAAACACTTGAAAACATACTTTAAGGATGAAATCAGTGCAAGATTATATATAAATAGGGGGAGTTTATTTGAAAAGGAATAGATTTTGATTCTTGACATGCTTGTTCTTAGTATTTTAATGCATGACTCAACACATGATATATTTTGCATATGGTATGATGTCTTGATTTATGGGTTCTCAATATTTTGTAATGCTCCATGCTTGGACAACTTGATTGAATGTTTGGAATATTACATAAAATTTTTGTTTGGCATTATTGAAAAGAAATTTTCAGATTGGTTGTTAACAATCATCATTAAAACCTGAAAGTTGAATAAAGGAGAAGAGAAGGATATCTCTATTTAGGGAAAATAAATTGATTTTGTTCTATCCTTCAACTTGCCTAAATTTGGTATATAATGTTCAAATTCGTACCAAAACTCAACATTTAATACAAAGATTCTGAATATGCTCTTATATGTTTGAAATATGTATTTTCAATCGTAATCATTTAAGATGAGCTATAATGTGGAAGATACATATCTCAAAGTATGATTTTGAAAAACAGAATTAATTTTGATGCCTTTGGTGATTGCTCCGATACGCATCCGAAACATATCATTTCTTATCTTCAAAGTATACTAATATTGGTTCAAATGATGTGTCTTTCGATGATCTTGATTGCAAACAAAAATTTCTAAATATATGATTTTATTTTGATATTAAAAAGATTTATTGTGCTTCATGAATACATTGCTGAAAAACTATGATTAAGAAATTGAGTTCTATAAATATATATATTTCAATAATCATCTATATGTTTTTCTCTCCTACATTATTAAACACTTCTATCAATAGAGTGAATGATCTTAAAGCTAGAAATATTTCAGCTCACTCAAATGATTCTAAAAGAAAGAAAATGTAAATGCGGTTGAAAGAAACTAAGCTTCAAATGAATCATTTTCTGATTAATATTCCTATACATTTTCTCTAAGATTAAGAGAAAGCATAACTTGTTCGTAAAGGATTAGAAAGAGTAATTACTACAAATTTTGAAATAATACTAGATTACTCTACATTCTCGATATTACAGAATTTCAGTGTTATTCACGTTTATCACTAAAATCTGAAATTCAACAATTAAAAATGATTAAAGAAGAATGCATCTTTTGAGGGGGAGCTTTAGATATTCAGTATCCTATCCCAAAGACACTTTATTTTGATGCATGCTTTGAATTTTATGGATTGATTTTGATGAACCTCCTTATATTGCAAGACATGCTTTAATTACCTTGAGATGAGTTCTATAAAGGTTGTCTTATCTCAAACCTTGAGTCTTATGAAAAAAAAAACTGAAACTTATAGAAAATATATTTTTGAGATTGACAATTTTGTTGAACATTATCTTAGGATTCTAAACTCTTAAATGGAATGATCAATTGAGGGGGAGAAAGAAAATTTCAGAAGGAGAGGTCTTATTGGACTTAATTGCATAAATCTATAGCTAAAGGAGAGAGAAAGAATACTAAATGAAAAGTAATCCTAATACTCTCCAATATGTATCATCTGAAACTTAAATCTGAAAATCTTTATGATACACCTTGAGGCGTGTTATTTGGTTAGTATATCTTATGCATCACTCATGAACCAAATTACAAATCTTAAGAGCCTCTAATTTAATGAAACAGGGGGAGAACAATGTCTAAATTTTCTTGAGTATCTCTTAGAAAATCTATTTTGAACCTCACTAATGAGTCCTAATTGGCTTGCTTTTTAGAACTTCAATTTTTGCCAATTCATTATTTTATGTATCAAATTGTGCTTATTTTCTAAAGGAATAAAAGAAAGTCTTTAAAAGAGCTCAAAGATGTATCAAAAATTGCATGATTTCATATTTTGGTATTTATGCTCCAATGCTCTTATTATCAAAAAAGAACCTTGAAGTCATTAAGAATTAATGATCCAACATGATGATATGTTTTCCAAGTATGTAAGTTTTGATCTTTTACTTTGGACTTAATTATCATACTCTTTTACACATGATGAAAATTAATTAAATTGCTCTCATGTTGATAAAATACTTAATAGATTGGGCAAAAGGTCTTAAATGAACAAGCTTTCATACTTAGTGAAGAGAGGTTAGATTTCCACTCATGAATTAACCTAAGGAAGATTCCACCTACACTTGATTAGAAAACTATCTGTGGTATCAAATTAGAAAATCTCTTGAATTCACACTCGATGTGTTCTGCTCTGATCTTTGTGCTTAATGTTTCACTATCTTTTTGATGTTGTCAAAAAGGGGGAGAAATATCTAAGTATAAGCTATATACTCATAATGCTTTATTACTTTGAATTGAATACAACTCAGCTTAAAATTTAAATATGTTGATTGTGTTAAGCTGATTAAATCTAAAGCATTATCATGAAGTATGTTTTAAATATTTATGTTTTCTACTTCATGCAACTTAGCTATGCATTAGTCCTAGAACACAATATATTTTATATTGCACATACTCCAAGTTTTGTCATCATCAAAAAGGGGGAGATTGTTGACCCTCTAATGGATTTTGATGAATACAAAACACTAGAGCATAATTTTCTTTATCTTAACAAGTTATTTGAGGATTTCAGTTGGTTAATTAAGAATATTGTTAAGAAATGTCTAGGCAAGTTCCCATGATTTTTAAGAACTTATTGAAGAATTTTTGAGATGAAAGAAAAAGTTCAGGGACAGCCGAGACGTCTTCGGGTTGTCTCCGAGACGTCTCTGGTACAAACAGGAAGAACTGGCACGTCTGGAGACGTCCCCGGTACCTGCGGAGTCGTCCCCGCAAGTAAAAAGCAGAGCGTGGAGACGTCCCCTGAAAAAGCGGAGTCGACTCTCTTAGAGAATTCCAGAAGACTTGTTTTTCGGAGATATAACGGCGAAGACGTCCCCGTAAAGCGCGGAGACGTCCCCGGAGCGCGGAGTCGTCCCCGAAGAAGCGGAGTCGTCCCCATGCAAAAAGCGCAAACAAGCGGAGACGTCCCCGTAAAGCGCGGAGACGTCCCCGGAGCGCCTGGGACGCGACTAACAACTTTTTCAGGTTTGATTTGAATTTCAAACGTCTCTTTTTTGTGTCTAACGGCTATATTTGCTTTTGGGGCTATAAAAGGGACCTCTTAAGTGCTTCTCAACATCTTCTTACCAACCCAATACAAGATCATTCAAGAGAGAAGAGAGAAAAAGAGGTTCAAGAGAGTTAGTGCATTCAAGTGAAGAAATCAAGCGCCTTCAAGTTTTCCAACAGATTTTGTGCTCAACTACTCTCTCCCGTTTGGCATTCAAAGCTCACATTCAAGCCAACGCGATCCACATCGGAAGAACCATCATCTCCCACGCTTCCAACGGCTAAAAGGGTTCTTGCGGGTTCTATTGTTTATATTGTTATATTTGCTTGTTTAAGAAGCTTTGATTTGTTTTAAATCTTTATTCTAATATCTTGTAACTTGATTCAATCAAGGGATTGAATCAAGGGGTTAAGGTTTGTTGGTGAGCCAAAGGGAAAAACCAACGTTGTAAGGTTGTGGTTGGTGAGCCTTTGGGAAAACCAACCGGGTTGGATTGTGAGCCCGTGAAAACAATTGGTTGGTTCGAGTCGGTGAGCCTGTGAAAACCGACCGAGTTCGTTGTGATCTCGTAAAACAACAAGTTGGGTTGTGAGCTTGTAAAACAACCGGCTGTAATCTGTAGGATTATAGTGAAATTCCCAAGAGGTCTTGGGGAGTGGATGTAGGTGCTGGGGTGCACCGAACCACTATATGTTTGTTGTGTTTGTGATGCTTTTTGTCATTGTCTAACTTGCTCACCTACTTACTTAGATAAATTGCTTGCTTAACTCTTATCCGTGCATCCTTTAGTTGCAAGCATATTCAATTTACGTAATCAAGTCTCATTCAATAAATCAAACTGTTGCTAAGTTTAAATTCCACTGTGCATCTATACAACTTAGCATAATTAATCAAAAAGTTTCAAAAGAAGCATAAAAGTTTTAAAAGACCCAATTCACCCCCCCTCTTGGGTTGTATTTACTGGGCAACAGAGCGGGTGGCAATAGAGAAGAGGAGGGTGGAGGCGAAGGCACGAGCTTGCCTCCTAGGTGCTAGGGCTAAAGTTATCGAGGCCAAATTAGGTCGGATAGTGGCATGGTTCTGGGGGATGTAGCAGGATATTAGCGAGGAAGGGGCCCACATTAGGAGGGAGGCTGATGAGAAAATCGCTCGCCTGAAAGATGCGGTCACTGCAGCTGAATTCCAAACCTCTCAAGCCGAAGACAGGTTTGCCTGGAGAGTCAATAAACTACTCCTTAAGGTTGATCTCAGCTCAATCACTTTCTCCGAGGATTGCCCTATCGAAGGAGCCATCTTCCAGATGACGGAGAGTGAAGCTGAAGAGGAGAAGGAAGAAGAAGATGAGAAAAAATAGAGGAGAGGGGAAAAGAGTTATTTTCTAGCTTGGATGTTTATGAGCTATAATTTTGTATCTTTCCTTTTGCTTTTATCATTCTTGTAATCCTCCTTTGAATGAATGATGCTCTCTTTTCATTTTATATCTGCTTGCTTGATTGTCTAGTCTGGTTGATAAACTTTTGCTCGACAACTTACCTAGTTTGGGCAGGCTATTCGGTGCTTTGACCATCACGTTGTCCATTTCTGACTTGAGACAAGGTTGCCCAAGGCTGGTCGATGAGGGTATTGCGGCATGTGTAATGGTTGCCTATCCCCAGTCATTGTGCAATGGGGATCTATCCGTTTTCTTGAGAAGGCATGAGCATTGTCATGTTGATCAATGCTTGGAGCCTGAGATACACTCCTCTAGTGGGAATTTATTGAACTATATTTGAACGACTTCTTGGGATGATGCCACCTCAGCAAACGGTTCATGAAAAATATTTCTCGGATTAAATGTGGGTCACCTAGGACCTAGATACTAGGCACATGGATAGCGATCGAGCTTGCGTGCCCTGATCTTAGCCATGTACACTTTCTATATATAGAGCTGCGATTTGCCTTCTAGGACAATGGGTCGATCCTTGCAACACTTCTTGCTTCCTCTCTTCTTTGAGTGTGCGTGAGGGGTCGTTCAATCTTTGGATGCATTATAGCCTTCTCTAATGAAACCTCTAAGAGGTCGTGGAATGATTTGTGGAAGTTGATGGCTTACTCATCCTCCTCTGGAGCAAGCTTCCTGCTGAATAAGGTGTGTTTGGCCGGTAGAGGCAAAGGTAGAGCTGAGAGTAAAAGTGATCCAAGAGAAAGATGCAGACCTCAAGGTTGTTGCACTAGTAATGAGATCGCAGGTCACACCTCTGCACAACATGGAGGATGAGAGAGAGGTCGCTTCTGTGAAAGAATGTGAATCTTCAACCGTTTCTGAATGTGAAGAAGTTGAATCTTTGCCAAGGGATACTCGGCTGAGGATCCTCATGTTGCCCTATAAAGGGACTGTAGTAGAAGGTGACCGTCAGACCCCTTCTGGATAGTGTAGTCAGCAGAGGTTCAGCTGCCTTTGAACTACCCACAATAAGCTATCACTTTTGTATTCTTTCATGTTTTTAAGCATGTACACAGCTGCTAAGTTGGTACCGCTATAATTGGAGCAACGAGTGATTAGAGGGTTCCTCTTTATCCAACTTCTTCTACTCCTTTTCTATCTCTCACTTTTATGGTGTATGCATGCACAGTGGTTGGGCTCACCATCACGGAGCTTTCTTCCTCTGTTAGGGATTACATTCCAGGATTGGCATTAAGAGATGTTGCGAGACTTGCCTCCCTACCTCAATGGTTATTAGCAGCGTCCGTGGGCCGCCAGCACCAGAAGAGGCTGCTAATATCATAGCAAGGGTTGGCCATCTTAGAATCCGGCGGCTCATTTTGGGCCACTTTGTCGGAATCTCTAAGTAGGTTGTAGGAACTGAAAGCTTCACATAGGCTATTCCAACTTACAAAGGTCGATTAGCTCGTCAAGTCTTCAGCGTGAGGGCTGAAACTTTCATGTGGGTTGTCCCAACCTAGTGAGGTTGGTTAGATCGTCAAGTTTTCGGTATGAGGGTCACAATCTCTGCTTGGGCTATTTTGACCTGTGGAGGATGGTTAGCTTGCCAAACAAAAAGAAATAAAAGATGAAATTGAAGTTGTGAGCATTAAGGAGCACAAAGAATCACTCTAGGACATCGTGGTGCGGGCTCACTTGTTCGCTTTGCTCTGATTGTAGGCAGAGGTGTTGGGCAACGTTAAGCCGTGCTGGTGGGATGGGCCTCGATATCCAGAGATCCATGGCTAGATGAATCTCCTCTCTCTCATTGTTTCAAGCCTCGAACATAATGGAAAAAGTCAGCAAAAGGGACGCCCTTGCGATTGATGATCTCGACGGCATTGATCCATGGATTAGCGAAGCAAGTCGATGTTGGGGTATGTGGAGACCATTGGTGATGAAGAGAATTGAAGGAGAATCAATTCTGTATAATTCTGTCTGGCGGACTGTCGGAGTCGACTCGAGCTACAGTCGAGTCGACTCGGGAACAGTCGAGTCGACTCGGAAACAGTCGAGTCGACCCGGAAGGAGAAAGGCCAGAAGACCGAGAAAACCATGTTTCTGTCTCGACTGTCAGAGTCGACTCGAGCTACAGTCGAGTCGACTCGAGTCGACTCGAGCTACAGTCGAGTCGACTCGAGTCGACTCGAGCTACAGTCGAGTCGACTCTAGATCGTGCCAGTTTTGTCCAGACGTGCCAGAGTCGACTCGAACCACAGCCGAGTCGACTCGGGCTCGCGAAAAATCGTACGGATGATTTTCTTTTAGTATTTTTGGTGGCATTTCGACGGCTATGATCATCTGAAGGTCTTGAGACTATATATAGGACTCATGAGAGCCCTAGGAGGCGAGATATTCAAGGATAATTTTTGAGAGAGACTCTTGTTTTGTGCGGCTAGGGTTCTAGAGAAGAAGAGGATTGGGATCCTACTTCTTGTGCAAAGGAAATTCTGTGTGAATCTCTTGTAGAGCGATCGCGTGTGATCGTTCGGGTGTGTGCTATCTCTGTAATCTGTTCATCCTAATTGAGATTTGGAGCGGTGGAGGACGTAGGCTACTTGTAGCCGAACCTCGTTACATCTTTGTGTTTGCTTTGCTATTTTCTTCCTATTTCTTCTTCTTTTGGTTTGATAATCCGCTGCGGTGCTCAAGTGTTTTACCCTATTGATACCACGGGGTAATCTTTTGCCCTTCGTAGCGAAAGCGAAGCGGTGATCCTTGAGTCCGGTATCGAGGGAGCGAGAGAGTGCTTATCCGTTTGCTTCTCTCTTTGCTTGTCCGACGTTGGTGGTTGTACCGGTGTGAGTGGGTTCCGGTGCGGGTCGCTGCCAACAAGTGGTATCAGAGCTATTGGTATTCTGCAATGGCGGATGAAGGGAAGTTGCGAATTGAGAAGTTCAATGGCACGAACTTCGGATTTTGGAAGATGCAAATAGAGGATTATCTTTACCAAAAGGATCTCTATTTACCTCTTGGAGGTAGAGCGAAGAAACCAGAGAATATGTCCGATGAAGACTGGGAGGTCCTCGATCGGAAGACGCTCGGCACCATTAGATTGTCACTTGCATCCCAAGTGGCATTCAACATCAAAAACGAGAAGACGACGATGGAGTTGATGGCAACATTGTCGCGGATGTACGAGAAACCCTCAGCATCAAACAAGGTATTTCTCATGAAGAGGTTGTTTAATCTTCGTATGAAAAATGGCGGCAGCGTAGCAGAATACTTCAACGAGTTCAACGGACTCACGGCCCAGTTGGAGTCAGTGGAGATTAGTTTTGACGATGAGATTCGGGCATCGCTAATCCTCTCCGGACTGCCTGATAGCTGGGAGGGCCTGGTGATGGCGGTGAGCAACTCTTCGGCGACGGGGAAGTTGATCTTTGATGACGTTGTGGGAGTGCTTCTGAGTGAAGAAGCAAGAAGGAAATCTTCTGGAGCTACGGAGTCGTCTGGAAGTGCACTAAACATCTCTAACCGGGGAAGACAAAAGAAGGACGGTCGATTTCGAAGCGACTCGAAGTCGAGATCCAGCAGGTCTCGAGCACCTCAGAACAAGGGAGCGAAGTGCTGGAACTGCGGGAAGATGGGGCACTTTAGGAGGGACTGCAAATCTCCTAAAGGGAAGCAAGGCGACCACACCGAAGGAGTCAGCAAGGATCTGGCAAATCTTGCTGAAAACGGTGACATGGATGCCCTCGTTCTATCTTTATCTACCGGTGACGAGTCTTGGGTGATAGACTCAGGCGCGTCTTTCCATGCTACATCCCAACGGAAGCTTCTTGGAGGATATGAGAAGGGAGACTTCGGCAAAGTCTACTTAGGGGATGGAGAGCCTTGCACCATACAAGGAAGGGGAAGCGCGGAAGTGAAGTTGATTTCTGGATCTTCACTTGAGCTTGAGGACGTACGGCACGTGCCTCAACTGCAGAGGAATCTGATTTCTGTTGGACAGTTGGCGAGCCAGGGGTACAAGACTATTTTCACAGCTGATCAGTGGAAGATATCCAGGGGTTCGTTGATGGTGGCTAGTGGCAAGAAGGTTGGGACACTTTATATCGCCAACGGCACGAAAAACTCTATTGGAGTTGCTGCAGCAGATGTGGACGCCAAGTTATGGCATTGCAGACTTGGGCACATGAGTTATCAGGGACTGGAGGTGATGCACCAGTTGGGAAAGCTGCAGGGTCTCAGGAGTGTTGAGATGGACTTCTGTGAGGATTGTATTCTCGGAAAGCAGAAGCGTGTTTCATTCAACAAAGAAGGTAAACCTCGGAAGCAAGAAAAGCTAGATCTCGTGCACACGGATGTGTGGGGGCCTGCACCGGTTTCTTCCATTGGTGGATCTCAGTACTATGTTACTTTTATTGATGATGCTACCAGGAAGCTTTGGGTGTTCTTCTTGAAGCACAAGTCAGAGGTATTTGGGGTCTTCAGGAGATGGCAGGCAATGGTAGAACTCGAGACAGGAAGGAGGTTAAAATGCCTGAGATCAGACAACGGTGGTGAGTATTGTAGCAGAGAGTTTGAGGACTACTGTGCAGAAGCTGGGATCGTCAGGCAGAGGACAGTTCCAGGGACACCACAACAAAATGGAGTTGCTGAAAGGATGAACAGAATAATTAATGAGCGTGCCAGGAGTATGAGGATACATGCTGGATTGCCACAGCAGTTTTGGGCAGAAGCAGTTAACACTGCTGCCTACTTGATCAACAGAGGGCCATCAAAGAAACTTGAATTTGGAATTCCTGAGGAAGCATGGACAGCGAAGAAGATTGATTTGGCGCACTTACGAGTATTCGGTTGTACCAGTTATGTCCATGTTGATTCCAATCAAAGAAGCAAATTAGACGCCAAATCAAAGAAGTGCATTTTCGTTGGATACGGAGGTCAACAGTTTGGGTATCGTTTTTGGGATCCCGAACACAGGAAGATCATTCGTAGTAATGATGTGGTATTTAATGAGAAAATGCAGCAGAGCACTGAATCAGAAACAAAACCTGTTGAGCCGTGTTTTGTGGATCCTGAAGAGGAGTCTACAAATTCTGGTCAGAAGACTCAGTCAGAGCAAGAACCTGAAGTATTGGCACCCTCTCCACAACTAAGAAGGTCCACTCGTAATACTCATGGGAAGCCTCCTCAAAGGTATGATGGGACTCTTAGTTATTTGCTGCTCACAGATAATGGCGAACCTGAATGCTTCACGGAGGTATTGGAGGTTGATACCAGGAAGGAGTGGGAGTTGGCCATGGATGATGAGATGGAGTCATTGGAGCAGAATCAAACGTGGGATTTGGTGGATCTGCCCAAGGGGAAGAAAGCACTGTCAAACAAATGGGTTTACAGGCTGAAGGAAGAGCAGAATGGGAAGAAACGGTACAAGGCCAGGCTGGTTGTAAAAGGATTTCAGCAGAGAGCAGGTATCGACTTCACGGAGATCTTTTCTCCTGTAGTCAAGATGAGTTCTATTCGGGCGGTGCTGAGCATGGTGGCAGTAGAGAATCTTCACTTAGAGCAGCTTGATGTGAAGACAGCTTTTCTTCACGGAGATCTCGATGAGGAGATATATATGCAGCAGCCGGAGGGATACATTGCAGCTGGCACGGGTGACTTGGTTTGCAAATTGAAGAAAAGCCTCTATGGTTTGAAACAGGCGCCCAGGCAATGGTATCTCAAGTTCGATAGTTACATGCTTGAGATAGGATACAGGAGATGTCAGGAGGATCACTGTTGCTACTTCTGGGACTTCGGTACATCTTATATTATCTTGCTATTATATGTTGATGACATGTTAGTTGCAGGAGCTAGCATGCATGAGATTGCAAAATTGAAGCTGAAGCTGTCAAGAAAATTTGCAATGAAGGATCTAGGAGCAGCGAAACAGATCCTTGGGATGCGGATCAGCAGAGATAGGTCTAAACATATCCTTAGACTATCTCAGGCGGAGTACATCAGCCGAATACTCAAGAGATTCTGCATGGAGGGTGCCAAACCTGTTGGCACACCAGTAGGTGCCCACTTAAAGCTTTCAAAAGGACAAAGTCCGAAGACGCGGGTGGAGGAGCTCAATATGTCAAAAATCCCGTATGCATCGGCGGTGGGGAGCTTGATGTACGCTATGGTCTGTACGAGACCTGACATTGCTCAAGCAGTGGGAGTTGTGAGTCGCTTTATGAGCTGCCCAGGCTTGGAGCATTGGCGTGCGGTCAAATGGATACTGAGGTATCTGAGAGGCACGGAGCACATATCAATGTGCTATGGAGGTTCTGAGATCCGGTTACAGGGCTTTGTGGACTCAGACATGGCAGGGGACTTGGACGGCAGGAGGAGCACGACAGGGTACTTGTTCACCCTGGGCAGTGGAGCCGTCAGTTGGATTTCCAGGTTGCAACCAGTTGTTGCATTGTCGACTACGGAGGCGGAGTATGTGGCAGCCACAGAGGCGTGCAAGGAACTAATATGGCTTCAGGGTTTGATGAAGGAGCTTGGGAAGGAGCAGAAGGATTGCATGTTATATTCAGATAGTCAAAGTGCAATTCATCTGGCAAAGAATTCAGCTTTCCATTCAAGGACGAAGAATATTGACATACGGTACCACTTTGTGAGGTCATTGCTCGAGCAGGGACTCGTCAAGTTGGAGAAGATTCATACAAGTCAGAATCCTGCAGATATGTTGACGAAGGTCGTCACGGTGGAGAAGCTGAGGAGTTGTTCAGCTTCTGCTGGTCTTCATGCTTGAAGACGTTGAGGAGGCATTGTACCTATCTCACTAGGATGATTCAGTTTCAGTGGGAGCACAGAGGAGAGCCAAGTAACAAGAGGATATACCCAAGGTCTCCAAGTGGGAGATTGTTGGGATATGTGGAGACCATTGGTGATGAAGAGAATTGAAGGAGAATCAATTCTGCATAATTCTGTCTGGCGGACTGTCGGAGTCGACTCGAGCTACAGTCGAGTCGACTCGGGAACAGTCGAGTCGACTCGGGAACAGTCGAGTCGACCCGGGAGGAGAAAGGCCAGAAGACCGAGAAAATCATGTTTCTGTCTCGACTGTCAGAGTCGACTCGAGCTACAGTCGAGTCGACTCGAAGCATCGTCGAGTCGACTCGAGCTACAGTCGAGTCGACTCTAGATCGTGCCAGTTTTGTCCAGACGTGCCAGAGTCGACTCGAACCACAGCCGAGTCGACTCGGGCTCGCGAAAAATCATACGGACGATTTTCTTTTGGTGTTTTTGGTGGCGTTTCGACGGCTATGATCATCTGAAGGTCTTGAGACTATATATAGGACTCATGAGAGCCCTAGGAGGTGAGATATTCAAGGATAATTTTTGAGAGAGACTCTTGTTTTGTGCGGCTAGGGTTCTAGAGAAGAAGAGGATTGGGATCCTACTTCTTGTGCAAAGGGAATTCTGTGTGAATCTCTTGTAGAGCGATCGCGTGTGATCGTTCGGGTGTGTGCTATCTCTGTAATCTGTTCATCCTAATTGAGATTTGGAGCGGTGGAGGACGTAGGCTACTTGTAGCCGAACCTCGTTACATCTTTGTGTTTGCTTTGCTATTTTCTTCCTATTTCTTCTTCTTTTGGTTTGATAATCCGCTGCGGTGCTCAAGTGTTTTACCCTATTGATACCACGGGGTAATCTTTTGCCCTTCGTAGCGGAAGCGAAGCGGTGATCCTTGAGTCCGGTGTCGAGGGAGCGAGAGAGTGCTTATCCGTTTGCTTCTCTCTTTGCTTGTCCGACGTTGGTGGTTGTACCGGTGTGAGTGGGTTCCGGTGCGGGTCGCTACCAACAGTCGATGCAGATTGCGACTGGCAATTTAATCTTTGTTGTACAAACATGCTGTGCCACTCGAATGAACACTTATCACTCCTTGCCAATTGTTCAAGAGAAATACTCCTTGAGCATGGAAACACTTGAAGAATCATATAGCATAGGAAAAGAAAATAGTTTTCTAACAAACTTGACAAGAAACATAACAAATCTTAAAATATGGTGATCCACTCGCAAGTTGATACTCCATGCAGCTGAAGTAAGCGTGCAAAATCTTCACGCAGCTGAAGGTTGGTTAAGATTAGTTTGGCTTGTACTCCATCGGTGGTGTGCTGACTCCGAGCACTCGGGGATCGAGCATTCTATAGTGAAGTTAGCCAATGCTTGGGCCTTAATAAAGGATCTAAGTTAGTATTGGATGTCAAATTCTCCAATCTCCACCACCTATTTAACCAACCTCCCGATGAATCCAACCTTTACAAAATTTGCCTTAGCAGTTGGTCGGAGAGGACAATGATAGAATGAACCTAAAAATATGGCCGAAATCTTCTGGCTAAGATGATGAGGGTGTAGTCCACCTTTTCCAACTTGGGGTACCTCATTTTTGAATTTCTAAAAATCCAACTTACATAGTATATTGGCTTTTGCAATCTGGCTTGCTTGCGAACCAAGATTGAACTCGCGGCCCACGAGGAGACAACAAGGTAAAGGCATAGCATCTCATTTGAGGTTAGCTTGGAGAGGAGTAGCGGGCCACTAAGGTAACTCCACAATTGCTCAAATGCAGCTTGACTCTCCTCCGTCCAGCAGAAGTCTTTTTGCTGTCTTAGGACTTTGAAGAAGGGTAAACTCGACTTGGTCGACCTTGCGATAAACCTGCTCAAGGTTGCAATGCGCCCAGCAAGGCGCTATACCTCCTTTTCATCTTTGAGGGAAGCCATTTTTAACACAGCTTGAATTTTCTTGGGATTTACCTCTATCATGTGCTAAGTCACCATGAATCCAAGAAACTTTTTTGAAGAAACCCCAAATGCGCACTTATCTAGATTGAACTTCATGTGGTATTTTTTCAGGATTTGAAAAGCCTTATGCAGGTTAGCAACATGGTACATAGTTTTCGGCTCTTTACTAGCATGTCTTCAACACAGACTTCTGTATTGCAGCCTATTTGTTCCCTGAACATCTTGCTGACCAAGCACTGGTATGTGGCTCCTGCATTCTTCAGTCTAAAGGGCACGAGTTTATAGTAGTAAAGCCCTTTGTCCATGATGAACAAGACCTTCTCCTCATCCTTTGGTGCCATATTGATCTTCTTATAGCCCGAGAAAGCATCTATAAAGCTAAGCAGCTGGTATCCTGAGGTGGCATCAATCAATTGATCGATCTTCTATAAAGGGATACTATTCTTTCGGCATGCTTTATTAAGATTAGTATACTCGATGCACATCCACCACTTCGCCTCCTTTACCAAGACAACATTGGCCAGCTAATCAGGGTGGTCTACTTCTTAGATGAAACTAGCGTAGAGAAGTTTGTCAACCTTTTCATCGATAACCTTTTGTCTCTCCAAGGCGAAGCTCCTTTTTTCTGCCGGACAGGTCGGTGAGCCAAGTACACACTTAACCTTTAAACAATAACCTCTAGGCTTATGCCCAGTATGTCGGAGGCCGACCAGGTGAAGACGTTAGCATTTTCCTGAAGAAACTCTGTGAGTTGGGTTGTAGCCGTGTCAGTGAGGTGGGCTTCAATTCGCACTATATAGCCTAGATATATCTCATCCAAGAGTACCAAAAGGAGTTTCTTAGTCATCTTTTCATACTGTTGTGTCTGGTTGTCTCGAGCATCAAAGCCTTCAATAGGCAGCATCTTCTTTGACTTCTTTTATTTGAGAGTGGCTACATAACACTATTGTGCAAGTGTTTGATCACTCCAAACTTTTTCTACACCAATTTTGGTCCGAACTTCATCAACAGATGGTAGGTAGAATTTACAGCGCGCAGACTATTTAGCTCGAGCCGCACCAAGATGGCATTGTAAGTAGGTTGGACCTTGACGACCAGAAATTCTAGTGCTATAAGGGTTTGCTACAGGGCCTATCCTCCTTTGACAGAAAGGGTGATGATGCCTTTCACTGGGACCAGATCCCCAAAAAAAATGACCATAAGGGAGCTAATCTTTCTGAGCCGATCAGTTGACAAGTTCATTCTAGAAAATGTGATGCGAACCCATAAAGATTAGATCCTTAGACCCCACGAACAAGATGGTATTCTAACCCCAAGAAAGCTAAAACCAGATTTGGATGATCCACTAGAACCCTTGAATATGAAGAAACAAGGACCCAAAGTGCTGAAACGCCACAAGGTTGATCAATCCTTGATAAGTTTAAGCAGTTCAATGAAGAAAATAAGAGAAAGCTTCTCTCAAATCTGAAATTCAGAACAAACTCATTGTCTTCCATTCTTTACATGACCTCTAATATAAATACTAGTCTTGGAACACCCCTCCAAGCATGAAAAATACAAAGCATTAATTAACTACCTTGGAACACCCCTCCAAGCATGTAAAACACAAAGCATTAATTAACTACCTTGGAACATCCCTCCAAGTATAAGAAACACAGCATTAATTAACTATCTTGGAACATCAAGCATGGGAAAGACAGAGCAACTAATGAGAAGTTTCAAATGATGAAAAGTCTTCATAAATTCGTGCAACCCATTAAATAAAGATAAAAACACCATGTTGAGCTCAAATTAATGAAGTCCAGGTTCAAATGAATCAGCCCATGTATGATATTCAGCAAGACTTCTTCATTTATGGTAGATTTGGCCTAAGTGTCATCAACAGCTCTCATCTTCTACTTGAATGATATTGATGACTTCTTGTGAATCTTCTTGTGAATTGCTCAAGCCCAACTTTATAGCTGTAGATCCACTCGAAGCTTGCCTAGCCCATATATTTAGAACAAGCTCAATCAGAGCTTCTCTAAGTCTTTTAGCCTGGGACCTTGTAATAGGCCCACTTGGAATGTGCAAAGGATCACTTGATATACTTGACTCAGCTTGTTCCTCTTGATGAGTCGCATCATTAGGATGAGGGAAGGAGATGAGTAGAAAACTGCATTCAAAACTAAGCATGGACTTTATGAATGGTTAGTAACGCCGTTTAAACTCACTAATGCACCAAGCACTTTTATGAAGTTAATGAATCATGTTTTGCGTGCATTCATGAGGAAGTTTGTTGTGGTATACTTTGATGACATTTTAGTATACATTAGAGATTTTGATTTACATATGCATCATTTACGATGTGTACTTGATGTGCTAAGGAAACAAAAATTGTATGCTAACCACAAAAAATGTAGTTTCTGCATGAACAAGGTTATTTTTCTTGATTTTGTTGTAAGTGCACCAGGAATAGAGGTTGATGACGAGAAGGTAAGGGCAATTAAAGAGCGGCCAACACCTAAGAGTATAACCGAGGTAAGAAGTTTTCATGGTTTAGCTAGTTTTTATAGGAATTTTGTCAAGAATTTTAGCACACTTGCTGCACCTCTCACTGAAGTCATTAAAAAATTTGTTCATTTTAAATGGGACAATGAATAGGAGCATGCATTTAATGTTATTAAAGATAGGTTATGTCCTGCATCTGTATTAGCCATACCTAACTTTGATAAAATTTTTGATATTGAGTGTGATGCCTCGGGAGTTGGTATAGGAGCTGTCTTGATGCAGGAGATGCAGCCTATTGCTTATTTCAGTGAAAAGTTAAAGGGGGCAACCTGGAACTATCCAACATACGACAAGGAGCTTTATGCACTTGTGAGGGCGTTAGAGACTTGGCAACACTACCTTTGGCCCAAAGAATTTGTCATTCACACAGATCATGAATCTTTGAAGCATCTTAAGGGTCAAGAAAAGTTGAACAAAAGGCATGCTCGATGGCTGGAATTTATTGAAACCTTTCCGTACGTCATTAAATACAAGCAAGGTAAGGAGAATATCGTTGTAGACGCCTTATCCCGAAGGTATGTTCTTCTTACTTCTCTAAATGCAAGGTTGCTTGGTTTTGAGTATGTCAAGGAATTGTATGCCAATGATCATGACTTTGCTGATGTGTTTGTTGCTTGGGAAAAGGAAGCATTTGCTAAATTGAGGATGATAGTGGTATTTTGATGATTAATACAATAATCAAGAGTATATTACAAGTTAATTCGATACATCATTTGTAAGTCTGTTACTCTCAGTACATTAGTATAATAAGATAAAGATGCATTTCATTGTTTATATGGATGAATCTAACCTTAAGTTGCAGCAAAGTGTGGATTGAGTCGACTCCAAGGTTGATTGGGTCGACCCCGGCACATCAAGAAAGCATCTGGCACACTTCTGCAAAAATGGCACGGATGAACAGTAGTTGGGTCGACCCAAGCAAAGAATGAGTCGACCCAAACCTCAAGCCTCTCAAGCCTCAAGAAAACAGTTCTCTGGAAATCCTGAGAGGGTCGACCCAAATGAAACTTGAGTCGACCCAAACTTGAGTCGACCCTAAGTTAACATGAGTCGACCCAAAGGCAATGACATTCAAAAATAGGTTCTCTGAAAACCTTGAGAGGGTCGACCGAAGTGGAAGTTGAGTCGACCCAACTGAACCTTGAGTCGACCCAAAAAGATGTTGAGTCGACCCAAGTGAAGGAAGGCTGAAATGCAAGGTTCTGTGGTTCTGAGAGGGTCGACCCAAGTAAAGGTTGAGTCGACCCAAGTGAAAGTTGGGTCGACCCTAGTAAAAGTTGAGTCGACCCAAGCACGGGCAGAAGCATAACGGCTAGTTCTGCAGAAGTACTTTTTGACCTTCCAACAGTGAGTAACGGCTAGTTTTTGAATTCTAACCATTGGGGCTTGTCCAATGGATGAAGAAAACTATTTAAAGTGGTACTATTCATAAGAGAAAACATCCTTTTGCAAAATATCAAAGATCACACAAGAAAGACAAGTGCCCTAATCTTCTTCATCCAAGTGCTTCATTCAAGAGTCAAAAGAAAGTGGTTGAGCAGATTCCAAGAGACATTAAGAGCTCCATCCATCCTTGAAGAGTGAAGCATTCTTGACAAAGAAGAGAGAAGTCTCATCAAGCGATAACTATTCTCTAAACTCTTCTTTGTAGATTATAATTGTTATATTTGCTCATCTAGGAGCTTAAACTTTCTTACTTCTTTTATTAATCACCTTGTAAAGGTTTGTTGGTGAGCCCGCAAAACCAACGGTGTAGGTTTATTGGTGAACCCGTAAAACCAATTGTAAAGGTTCGTTGGTGAGCCCGGAAAACCAACATAGGTTCGTTGGTGAGCCCATAAAACCAACATAGATTTTTGGTGATCCCGGAAAACCAAAGTGTAAAGGTTTTTGGATTGTGAGCCCGGAAAATAATCCAACTGTAATCTGCGGGATTATAGTGAATTTTCAAGGGGTCGCTTGGGGAGTGGACGTAGGTGCTTAGGAGAGCACCGAACCACTATACTTCTTGTGTGTTTGTATTGTGCTTTGTTATATTTTACTAACTCATCAATTGACATAAGTAAGATAGTAAAATTAAGAGAAACTAATTCACCCCCCCCCCCCCCCCTCTTGGCTTGTCACCTTAGGCAACAAGTGGTATCAGAGCAAGGTGCTCCTATAGTATTTGTTGATCTCACAATCAAGAGTCAAAGATCATGACAATCCAAGTGGGATGTTCTATGAGTGAGGGGCAATCCACAAATAGACCTCCTCTATTTAATGGCACAAATTACACATACTGAAAAGCTAGGATGAGGATATTCATTCAAGCTCTAGACTATGAATTGTGGTATATTATAACTAGAGGATCTCACACACCCACAATTAGTATAGAGGGCACTATCATACCCAAACCAGAAATGGATTGGAATGAAAGTGATAGAAGATTAGCACAATTAAATGCTAAAGCGATTAATGTACTTTACTGTTCAGTAGATGTAAGTAAATTCAATAGAATATCTACATGCATCTCTGCAAAAGAAATTTGGGATAAACTTGAGGTCACACATGAAGGAACTAATCAAGTTAAGGAGTCAAAAATAAATATATTAGTACATAAGTATGAATTGTTTAAAATAGAATCCACTGAGTCCATAACTGATATGTTCACTCGTTTTACTGAAATCATAAATAGGCTAAAGAGTTTAGAAAAGTCTTATACTAACTCTGAATTGGTGCAAAAAATTCTCAGGTCTCTACCAAGAGTTTGGGAGGCCAAGGTAACAGCAATTCAGGAAGCAAAGGACCTCAATATACTGCAATTGGAGGAACTTCTAGGATCACTCATAACCCATGAGTTGACCATGAGGCAAAATTCAGAAGATGAGGTCAAGAGAAGAAAGACCATTGCCCTAAAATCTACCACTCCAAAACAAGAAACTGAGTCAGAAGAATCTGATGATGATGATGAATTTGATGAAGAAGGAATGGCTATGCTTGGAAGAAAATTCAGAAAATTTATGAGAGGTAAGAAGAGATTTCATAAAAAGAAACCCTTCTTCAAAGGTAGCTCAAGCAAAGAAAAGGGTAAGGACAAAGAAAAGGAAAAGAAAACACCTATTTGTTATGAGTGTAACAAGCCCGGGCATTATAAGATAGATTGCCCGGAATTAAAGTGGATGGCAAGAAAACTTAAAAGGAAGAACTTCATGGTTGAATGGAGTGAAAGTGAGGAGTCAAGTTCGGAAGAGGAAGATCATCAAAAGACGGCCCAAATATGTCATATGGCCAATGACGATGAGGGGTGTCTTGCAGCTAATAAAGTGGATAAACGATGCTATCTAGATAGCGGCTATTCAAGACACATGACCGGTGACGTAGACCAATTTGTCACCTTGGAATCTAAGAAGGGTGGAGTAGTAACCTATGGAGACAATGGAAAAGAGTATATCATTGGAAAGGGTAAAATTTTCATTACTCCATCTACCTTCATAGAAAATGTCTTATTAGTTAATGGTTTGAAACATAACCTACTTAGCATAAGTCAATTTTGTGATAAAGGATTTAAAGTCACATTTGAAGCATCAGTATGCAGAATCACAAATCTTAAAGATAATAGCATTGTACTTATAGGACAAAGGCAAAGAAATATTTACATGGTAGATCTTCATGAATTAGGCAAGAAAAATGGATTATGTTTAATTACTAATGAAGAAAAAAAAATGAAACAAGTTGGCTTTGGCATCGTAGACTAGGACATGCTAGTATGGAATTAATATCAAAACTAGTCAAGAAAGAATTAATAAAAGATGTGCCAAAATTAATCTTCGAAAAGGACAAAATTTGTGGACCATGCTCATTAGGAAAACAAACAAAATCATCCTTCAAATCAAAGAATATAGTATCAACAACTAGGCCTTTTGAACTCATACATATGGATCTATTTGGACCCACTAGAACTGCGAGTCTTGGAGGGAAGAAGTATGGACTAGTTATAGTAGATGATTTTTCAAGATATACATGGGTTTCATTTTTGGCACATAAGAATGAAGCATTTTCAGCATTTTTGAAACATTATAATTATATCATAAATGAAAAGAAGCTCACCTTAATAGCAATTCGAAGTGATCATGGAACTGAATTTGAAAATCAATACTTTGAAGAATTTTGTAATGAAAACGGTATCTCACATCAATTTTCAGCACCTAGAACGCCTCAACAAAATGGGGTTGTTGAAAGAAAAAATAGGACCTTAGCAGAAATGGCACGCACGATGTTGTGCGAGTCAAATCTTCCAAAGTACTTTTAGGCTGAAGCTATAAGCACTGCTTGCCATATTCTAAATCGGGTTTTAATACGACCTATAACCAAGAAAACTCCTTATGAACTTTGAAAGAATAAGAAACCAACTGCTAAATATCTTAGAGTATTTGGATGTAGATGTTTCATTTTAAACAATGGCAAGGAGGATCTAAGTAAATTTGATGCCAAGTCAGATGAAGGTATCTTCTTAGGATACTCCACATCTAGCAGGGCATACAGAGTGTTCAATAAAAGAACTCTTGTAGTCGAAGAGTCAGTTAATATCATATTTGATGAGTCTGTAGTGAGTCTGCTAGGAAAAAAAATATTCTTGATGATGATGCAGGAATTATTAACTTTGAAAAATTAAATCTTGATGACATGCCAATTCAAGATAAGGAAAATGATAGCGTGCCGCCACAATCTCAAGACTTGCCAAAGGAATGGAGGTATGCATATGGACACCCTAAAGACTTAATCATTGGTGATCCATCTCAAGGGGTAAGAACTCGATCCTCTCTTAGAAATTTAAATGATTATCTTGCTTTTGTTTCACAGTTAGAACCTAAGACTTATGAAAAAGCTGAAAAAGATACCAATTGGATAAATGCTATGCAAGAAGAATTAAATCAATTCAAAAGAAGTAATGTATGGACATTAACTGAGAGACCAAAGCATAACTCTGTAATTGGAACAAAATGGATCTTTAGAAATAAATTAGATGAAAATGGGGTAGTTATAAGAAATAAAGCTAGACTTGTAGCTAAGGGATACAATCAAGAAGAAGGAATAGATTTTGATGAAACATTTGCTCCCGTAGCTAGATTAGAGGCTATTAGATTACTTCTAGCTTTTGCATGTTTCATGGATTTCAAATTGTATCAAATGGATGTAAAAAGTGCATTCTTAAACGGTTTTATAGAGGAAGAAGTATATGTAGAGCAACTTCCTGGTTTTGAGAATCATGAATTGCCAAATCATGTGTTTAGACTACATAAGGCATTATATGGATTGAAGCAAGCACCTAGAGCTTAGTATGATCGATTAAGCAAATTTCTACTAAATAATGACTTCAGTAGAGGAAATGTAGATAAAACACTTTTTCTCAAAAGAAAAGACGAAAATCTGCTAGTGGTACAAATATATGTAGATGACATAATCTTTGGTGCCACAAATGATAATCTTTGCAAAGAGTTTGCTAATTTAATGCACGGAGAATTCGAGATGAGTTTGATGGGAGAACTAAGTTTCTTTCTTGGATTACAAATCAAACAAACTAAAGAAGGTATCTTCATTCATCAAACTAAGTATACAAAGGAAATACTAAAGAAGTTTGGGAATGAAAATCACAAGGGAGTAGGCACTCCAATGAATCCTACTAGTAAGCTAGACAAAGATGAGAAAGGAAAGAGTATTGATATTAAGCTTTATAGAGGATTAATTGGATCCTTGCTCTACCTTACTGCTAGTAGACCAGACATCGTGTTTAGTGTAGGAATATGTGCTAGATACCAATCAGATCCTAAGGAGTCACATTTAAGTGCTGTTAAAAGAATCCTTAGATATTTAAGAGAAACTACAAACATAGGATTATGGTACTCGAGGGACTCCTGTCTAGATTTGCTTGCCTACTCAGATGCTGATTTTGCTGGATGCAAATTAGATAGGAAGAGCACTAGTGGAACATGTCAATTTTTAGGAAATAACTTAGTATCATGGTTTAGCAAAAAGCAGAATTCAGTAGCACTGTCGACGGCTGAAGCTGAATATATAGCTGCCGGCAGTTGTTGTGCTCAAGTACTATGGCTTAAGCAACAACTAGAGGACTATGGAGTTAAACTAGATAACATTCCTATAAAGTGTGATAATACTAGTGCCATCAACCTTACTAAAAATTCGGTTCAGCACTCTAAAGCCAAACACATTGAAATAAGATATCATTTTATTAGAGATCATGTGCAAAATGGAAACATATGTATTGAGCATGTATGTACTGAGAAACAATTAGCTGACATATTCACGAAACCTTTGAGTGAAGATAGATTTTGCACGCTTAGGAGGGAATTAGGCATATGTGATCCTTTTTATTGAGGAGATATAAAAGGGAGCAAGCAGTCTCATGATACACTCCTCCCATTTCTAAAAACCAATGAAACATTAGTCAAACTTGTCATCTATAGATTCCTTACTCATGTATCATTGTCCCAGTAAGAGTTTTTTGTAAGGATTGGAAGAAAGAAAAATTTTTAAAAGGAAAAAAGGAAGAGAAAGAAAAATTTCTGAACTTGGGTCGACCCAACCCAGAATAGGGTCGACCCAACGTTGAGTCGACCCAAGAAAAATCTAGGGTCGACCCAACGATGGGACCCCACTATTAAAAGGGGGATCCGTGAGCCATCTAGAGCACTGTTTTCACTTTGTCCTCTTTCGAAAACCCTATTCTCCACTCTCAAATCTCCTCCAATCATCTCCAAACAGTAGATTACATCAAGATCTTGAAGAAATGGGACCCAAGAGAGCCGTAGCCAAGCGATCCGGGAGAGTTTCACGGATCACCCATGCGGATAGGGCTGCTACAGAGCCGTCTACAGTGTCTCCACAAGGTGAGACACGTGTAGAGCCTCCTCCTCCTCCCTCCCCTTTAGTTCAACTTGCAAAATTTGCGGGGAGACCGGTTACCATGGGGAGAAGGATCCACTCCGAGTTTTTGGATCAAGAAGGATTCCGTTTGGGGGAATGGATCCGAAGGCAAGGATGGAAGTATCTTTGCTCCCTAGATGTGGTGATCTACCCAGGATTAGTCCGTGAGTTCTATGCCTTCCTCAAAACTGGAATGGGAGGGCTTATATCTGAAGTTTGCGGAGTAAGGGTTAGAGTCTCTGAAGAGAGTTTGAGTGAGTTGCTTCATCTCCCCTGCGAAGGAGCAACTCCAGAAAAGCCCGAAAACAAATTGAGAGCCTTGCAGTTGATTCTTGAGAATGAAGACTTCGATTACTCTGAAAATGTAATAGCAAGCTCTCTTTCAGCTAAAATGAGGTTGTTGCATAACTTCATTGGTCGGATTTTATTTCCTAAGAACGGAAGATTTGATCTCATTTCTGAGCGAGATCTGGTTGTTATGGAGCACATTATTCAGGGCATTCCCCTGAATCTCCCGGCTATGATACTGACGCAGATGAGAAAGGTTATATGCAACTCCAGAGTCTCCCTGCCTTATGGTATGATACTCACCCTGATCTTCAGACAGCATGATATTGACAGTCAACTTTAAAGACCACGCAATAGCACGTATCTGATAGGATAGTGATTACGGGTATCGATCCACAGGGATTGGGGTATAGTTGTTTTTCTTTTAAAAAAAATAAAATATTTAAAAAGGAAGAGTTGGTGAAGAAAATTAAACTAAGGAATTTTAATAAAGCAAAATGCAATTAAAAAGATATCAGTTTGGGGGAAATCTAGGGCAAGGAATTCACCACTAACATCGGAACAAGGATTAATTATATTTTAATTTATTCTTGGATAAACATGCAAATTGGCTACAAGCCTAATAAGCATTTGAATAGAAATTCACAAAAGTAATTTAGGCATAATCCATCTTTAGTTTAGCATGAAATGTCTACCCTAATCTAAGGTGGTAGCACATCGCATCTTTCTTAAGTATGAACTATCTTATTTTTACTTCAATGATCATGAAGAGCAGTTGTATAAACTTCATATTTAAAATCACAGAAATTAAATATGAGATGAAATAAAATATTCATTAGAAGCAGAATAAGGTTTATACAACTCCAAGAATAGAAATTAAAAATATAAAAACCCTTGGCCCTTTGTTAGGGCTACATCCGGCCCTGGAGAAGAGATCAGCCCTGCATGGAGAATTGAACAGTTGCACTGCAGGGGGACTTCATAATGATTGGCTCTTTCCTCCCGTCGGCTCTCTCCTCTCTTCTCTGTTTCCTCTTCTTCTTCCCGTGGGACTCGCCTCCGAGAGCTTGGATGGGGCCGAAGGGAGATGAATCCTCTGTTTCACGCTTGGCCCTTTTTATAGGCTGTAGCTCTTCTTGCTTCTCTCCTTTGTGGTTGATCCGAATGGTGAGAGGATAAGGATCGAGTGAAACTGAAATTTGTTGCTGCGGGAGATCCGGACGCGGGAGAAGTTGGAGCTGAATTTTGGAGGTGACGTGGAGATTGGAGCTCTGTTTCGAAGCAGAGGAGGTCGTGGAGGAAGCTCACGGTTGAGAAGATGGGATCCGTAGCAGGGGAGTTGGATGATGCTGGATACGGGATAACGATAGAACTGATCGAGTTGTTGGGATGAAGTTGATCCAGAGGAGAGGAATCTGATGACGTTGAGATTCACGGAATGCTGGGATGGAATCGTGAGATGAGTAGAGGCTTTGAACGCGGATGGGATGAAGGCTGATGGATTCGGCTGAAAGTTGGATGGATCTGTGAGCAGGGGATGAGCTGGGAGATTTGTTGCTTGATTTGATTCGCTGGGTTTGGAGCTTATCCCGTGGGATATTGGGAAAGGATCTCGGCTGACAGTTGAGATGAAGCTCGTGGGATAAGGATGAATCAGTTGTTTTGTCCGAGCGGGATGAGAGCGGGATTTGAGTTCATCCTGTGAGCGTTTGAGAAGATTTCGGAGGAAGAGGTTGTGGACGACGGAATGGCTGGGATTGATTTCGGAAGAGATTAATCCAAAACAGGGGAATGGAAGATGGCTGGATAAGGATGATCGCAGAGTACTCGGACGTTGGGATTTGAGGTTGGGAACGAATGGATTGGTTTTGTTCGTGGGATGCCAAACGGTAATGAAGGCTGATCTTGAATGACTGAAGCATAGAATGAGCTGGGAGCTGGAAGGAAGGCTTTGTTTGGATTCCGAAGAAGACATCCGGATGTTGGAGAATGGGAAGACGTTGGAACTGCTGGGATACTCTGTGATGACGCGGAGATGAAGATGTTGGGAACGGAAGATAGCTGGGACGTTGAGGATGTTGTTCACGGTTGGAAAACAGGGGATTTAAAAGATGAGGATGAAGCGGATGATGGGATGAAGATGGAGGAGATGAAGCTTTGGAACGGCTGGCAGCTGGGACTTGATCCTTGTGAACGGTGGGATGTTTGACTTGCGGCTGGCAGTGGGATGGGAACGTATCACGAATGAACTGCAAGATCTTGGAGGATACTGAGCCGTTGGGAGGTGCCAGATTCGGCTGGGAAAATAAGTTTGATTGTGCGTGGAGGATGAGATTGAATACCAGCGGCTGTTGGCTTGGTTCGTGGACGTGGAAGAAACAGGGGAAGTGAAGTTGGGATCTCGGGAAGATGGGGTCTTGGCTCTGTTTTGAAATACTCACGGGATGGGGAGATGAGTTGGTTGAAGACGCTGGATTTGGTGAAGTTGGGAAGGACGTGGGAATTGAACCGTTTGAAACAGGGGAATTAATCCTATTTGGCTAGGCCAATGACTAGAATTCTCTGAGATCTGTGCAACTATAGATGAATAGATGATATACTTTGAGATCTGAGAAATAAATGATTGAAAAGTGTGGGAAGTGAAGTAGGTGAAATTGTGAAGAAACGGGAATTAATGGGAAGCACTGGGTTTTGGAGGAGAGTTATTGGAGTCGACTCTGGAGGATGCTGCAGTGTCCATAGGCTTTACCTAATTGAGCTCGACTCGACCTGCATGCATTAAGCTTAATTAATAAATAATCAAATCAAACTTGAATTACCTTGGATAATTTATTAAAATGCAATCATGAAGGTAATACATTTTTTTTGGTTGAATTTACAAATTATGTGAATTAAAATAATGATAAGTGCTATGAATAAGATATTAATTTATGCATTATTTAGCACTTATCACACCCCCCAACCTACATTTTGCTAGTCCTCAAGCAAAATAAAAACTAACTCACTTTCGCAGGAATCGCGATTGCATTTACCGTATGCAATAAGGCTTTAAACCCCTAGGTGGCCCTAGTGGACGAGTTTTGTCTCGTGAGGGTTTCCGGCTCAGATACCCACAAACTGTTGTCTCTACTCAAAGAATTTATTGTTTTATAAAATCTAATTTTAAATGCATAAATGCCAAGAATTTCAAAAGCACACAAAGTTTTTTTACTAAGTCAGCCCAAATCCTAGGTCAAGATGCAACTTAAGTTGAAGTCATTAAGTTTCCGTTAGAGAGTTGTAAGGCTAATTTATACTTGGGTGCTCGGTGATGTCTGGACCATACACAAGCTAAGGCTTTAGATCTCCAAAATACTGCTAAAGCTAGTAGTTTCCAAAAATTGGTCAGATAAGACCTAATCACTGATTCAAAATCATTCTATCTTGCAGGATTTCGAGAGTTGTGGATGTTTACTTTAATACCTCATGGGCTTTATCTGTAATATTCCAGTTTACTCGAATTTTTACAACGATGGCTTTCACACTATTGTCTTTTTCAAGGTCAATATTATTTTTTTTTCTTTTTTTTTTCTCTTTTTTTTTTTTGAGATTTATAAATTACGCACTTTTACTCTTGTAATGATTCCTCCGTGTAGCGAGCACTCAGTCAACACTCCCACACCAGATGGCGTAAGGTGTTGGGCATCAAGACTCCCCTACGGACCTATGCTCGGGTTCATCATCACAAGCTCGCTGACCTTTGACAATAGGTAGCCCTTTTCGATGTACCTGACTAAATTCACTTCTCTTTTTTTTTTTTTTTAATAGTGAATTAGATAGGTATGATTCATCAGGACTCAAGGTTGCTACCAGACTTAACAACATCATGTTGAACCTAACCCTTAGAAGTGCATGCCATGTGTGTTGTGAAATTCCAAAGTAAAAATTATCTTACAAATTACTAAAAGAACTTTTAATAAAAAGAACTCAAATTGACTTATTCTTGACTAGTTATTGGGCTTTTTAGATTTTATATACTTTGTGTGTTTATCATTTCAGCACTAAAGCATAGAAATTAGGTTTTTTTTTTGAAATTCATTTTTTTTTTTTGAAATTAACTTAAAAATGTGAAAATACAAAAAATTTCTTCAAAAATTCGAATCCTATACCCCCCAACCTAGATCAGACATTGTCCTCAATGTTTTTTTTTTTTGATGAAATTTTTTTTTTGAATATTATATTATTATTTTTATTGTTTTATATTTTTTTATTTTGGACGAAAATATGATGCATATGGAGGATAGAAGCATTTTACCGTAGTTGCATCAGTAATATAAGGGATCCTGTTAAGAAAATAAAAAAATGCGACAAGAAAATATGCAAAAATTAACCTACGAGAATTGGGTTGCCTCCCAACAAGCGCTAAGTTTAACGTCTTCAGCCAGACGCAGTGCATCCTTATCAAATCATACCGGGTTCATGCGGAGTTCTCCAAGGAAGAAAATTCATGGGAAACTGATTGTCGGGCAGAAAATTGACTGCTTCTATGGTCTTTTCTATAGTAACGTCAAAATGGGTCAAGCATGTTTTCAGAGGTTCATCTACCAAAATATAGGGAAGGGCTTCTTTTAAAAGATCGTCCATTTTATCTATTAGGAAGCACTCAACTTCCTTTGCAGGTTGATCAGAGGCACGAAATATATTTAACTTGACCTTCATATTTCCAAAGGATATATTCATCACCCCAGTTCTACAATTTATACTCGCATTGGCTGTAGCTAAAAAAGGACGCCCAAGGATCACGGGGATTTGTTTCTTAGGATTAGGCTCATGTTCCATATCAAGAACGATAAAATCTACTGGAAAATAGAATTTGTCTACCTTGACAAGAACATCTTCAATTATCCCACGTGGTGTTTTTACAGATCGATCAGCCAATTGAAGGGATACCGAGGTTGGTTTTAACTCACCTAACCCAAGTTTCTCATAAACTGAGTAAGGTAAAATGTTGACACTTGCCCCTAGATCTAAGAGTACTCGATCAATAAAATTATTTCCTAAGACACAGGAGATGGTGGGAGCACCAGGATCTTTGAATTTCGGAGGGATGTTGTGTTGGAGAATAGAACTCACTTGCTCAGTTAGGAAGACCTTTTTAGGTACATGTGTCCTAGATTTTCGCTTTTGGGTACAAAGATCTTTGAGAAATTTGGCATAAGATGGAACTTGTCTAATAGCATCAAGAAGCGGGAGGTTGATTTTGACTTGTTTGAAAACCTCCATCATCTCCTCTAGTGAAGTTCCTTTCTTGCCAAAGGGTGCATTAAGAGCTTCAGGAAATGGAGCCTTTGGGATGTGAGTTTTGGCCGAAGGTGGACTAACTGAGGAAGAGGAAGGTTTTGGATTTTCATGTGATACATTTCTCTCCTCCTCTTTACCTTCCTTATTGTTTCCCTCCCCAATCATATTGTCTACTACACGTCCACTCCTTAGGGTAGTCAAAGCATTGGCTTGTTCATGATGAATTGTATTTGGTTGATTTTCTTGAGCCATGTATTGTCCCCTAGGATTACTCACTGGTTGGCTTGGAAGCTTTCCTTCCTCTTGCTTGTTCAGTGCATTAGCTAGTTGCCCCATTTGGGATTTTAGCTTGGCGATAGATTGCGTGTGAGAGTGCACCAATTGTGTAATGGTTTCCAAACCTTGAAGGGAGGTCAACACTTTCTCCTCAAAGGCTGTGTTTCTTTGGGGTGGAGGAGGAGTGTGTTGAAATTGAGTCGAAGGACGGTAGGGATTAACATTCTGGAATGGTTGAAAGTTTTGGGAATAAGGTTGGGAAGTATTGGGAGTCTGCTGCTTCCAGGAGAAATTTGGATGGTTGCGCCACCCCGGGTTATAAGTGTTAGAATACGGATCATTACCCGGTCGGGATTGTGTTTGGGCAGCATTTACTTGTTCTTGCACAAATTCGGGGAATTGTGCTGCCGAAGGACACTCAAAGACAGTGTGAGATGGACTAGAACAGAGAGTACATACTTGTGCTTGATGAAAGTTTGGAAGCTGTTCTTTAGACATTAGTTGGTCCAATTTGCGGGATAATGCATCTACTTTCTCAGATAGACCTATGGACTGGCTAACTTCATATATGGTCCCTTTTCTTTGAGAACTCGGGGGTGCTTGACGAGCAGAGGAGGCATGGTGGAGAGAATTTTCATTAAGGTTCTCAAACAATTGCCATGCCTCATGTTCACTTTTAAGCATGAAAGTACCCCCACAAGAAGCATCAACCATTTGACGATTTCGTTCGGATAGTCCGTCATAAAAGCATTGCACTAATTGCCATTTGGGTATTTGATGATGCGGGCATTTTCGGAGTAAATCTCTAAATTTTTCCCAAGTTTCATGAAATTCTTCCCCATCAGATTGGGAGAAGCTCGTGATAGCACGCCTAAATTGGTTTGTTCTTCCTATGGGAAAATATTTCTTTAGAAATTCATGTTGCATTTGAGCCCAAGAGAGAATAGAATTGGCTTCTAATGAATGGAGCCACTGCTTAGCTCTATCCTTAAGGGAAAAAGGAAACAGCCTAAGTTTCAGAGCATCATCAGTGAAGTTCTGAATTTTGACAGTAGTGCAGATCTCAAGGAACTCATCCAAATGTTTATATGGGTCTTCATTGTTAAGTCCATAAAAAGAGGGAAGCATTTGGATGACACTAGACTTAATTTCAAAATGTGCAGCAGCGGTGGTATCAGGTAGTCGAATACAAGATGGAGAGGTATAAATGGAAGGAGTGAAGTACTCCTTTAGGAGTTTGGGTTGTTCTTCAGCCATCTCTATAAGTGGTGTAGATCCTATGGTTCTATAGGTCCGGATTTCGGCTCGAAGGGTCCTAATAGAACGCTCTATTTCAGGGTCAGAAGGTGCTAATTCGGGAGATCTGGAACGACACCCTAGCATACACTAATACTCCTCTGATCAGTACAGTCAAGCATGCACTAAAAAGAAAAACACATCAATTCCTTAAGTTCACCCTAAAATCACTAGACAGCTCCTAACTGGTTTGAAGAGGGCACCTAAGCCTCCAATCCAGTCTAATGACTGAGCTGACCAGGTAAGCTCCCAGGTAAGTGGGGGGGTCACGATGCGTTGCAAAGGTCCCACTTAAAAACCACTTGCCTCGAACAGATGAACTGTCTCCCTTAAAGGGACAAAGCTTGCCTAGACATCAACTGAGCCACAGAGCGAAATTGGTGCAACTTTCGGTGATCTTCGTCCTATTGAGCTCGAATGTCCCTAGGGGCCAACGTCTAATTGATTTTAATTAAGGTGAAAGCTATGTGAGAATTGATTTACCTAGTTTGGGCAAGAATCTGGTGATGAAATCCGGTTCTTATCTTGTTGGGGTGATTGCCCTTACTATGTGCAAATTAATTGGTGTATGTGTATCAAGCATGCATTCACACTTTTGCTGAATTTAAAATCAAACAATCACCACACAAGGAAATTTAAATAAGAAAGGTTTAGATGTTACCGAAGGAAATTTCCCCAGCAAAAATTTTTTACTTTAGAGCAAACCTTTACAGCCTCCCTTTTTCAATAGTTCCTATTTCTGATTGTCCCAAACTTCCTCTTTGGTTCCTGATCAAATAAAAATCAAAAATTAGTAAAGGAGAGAAAAGAGATAAGAGAAATAACAAAAATAGAAAATATTTTTATTTTATTTTAGAGATATATATATATATTTATTATTATTATTTTTTATTATTTTTTTGATTTTTTTTTTATGAAGAGAAAAACAACTATGCTAACAATCCCCGGCAACGGCGCCAAAAATTGATAGTCAACTTTAAAGACCACGCAATAGCACGTATCTGATAGGATAGTGATTACGGGTATCGATCCACAGGGATTGGGGTATAGTTGTTTTTCTTTTAAAAAATAAAATATTTAAAAAGGAAGAGTTGGTGAAGAAAATTAAACTAAGGAATTTTAATAAAGCAAAATGCAATTAAAAAGATATCAGTTTGGGGGAAATCTAGGGCAAGGAATTCACCACTAACATCGGAACAAGGATTAATTATATTTTAATTTATTCTTAGATAAACATGCAAATTGGCTACAAGCCTAATAAGCATTTGAATAGAAATTCACAAAAGTAATTTAGGCATAATCCATCTTTAGTTTAGCATGAAATGTCTACCCTAATCTAAGGTGGTAGCACATCGCATCTTCCTTAAGTATGAACTATCTTATTTTTACTTCAATGATCATGAAGAGCAGTTGTATAAACTTCATATTTAAAATCACAGAAATTAAATATGAGATGAAATAAAATATTCATTAGAAGCAGAATAAGGTTTATACAACTCCAAGAATAGAAATTAAAAATATAAAAACCCTTGGCCCTTTGTTAGGGCTACATCCGGCCCTGGAGAAGAGATCAGCCCTGCATGGAGAATTGAACAGTTGCACTGCAGGGGGACTTCATAATGATTGGCTCTTTCCTCCCGTCGGCTCTCTCCTCTCTTCTCTGTTTCCTCTTCTTCTTCCCGTGGGACTCGCCTCCGAGAGCTTGGATGGGGCCGAAGGGAGATGAATCCTCTGTTTCACGCTTGGCCCTTTTTATAGGCTGTAGCTCTTCTTGCTTCTCTCCTTTGTGGTTGATCCGAATGGTGAGAGGATAAGGATCGAGTGAAACTGAAATTTGTTGCTGCGGGAGATCCGGACGCGGGAGAAGTTGGAGCTGAATTTTGGAGGTGACGTGGAGATTGGAGCTCTGTTTCGAAGCAGAGGAGGTCGTGGAGGAAGCTCACGGTTGAGAAGATGGGATCCGTAGCAGGGGAGTTGGATGATGCTGGATACGGGATAACGATAGAACTGATCGAGTTGTTGGGATGAAGTTGATCCAGAGGAGAGGAATCTGATGACGTTGAGATTCACGGAATGCTGGGATGGAATCGTGAGATGAGTAGAGGCTTTGAACGCGGATGGGATGAAGGCTGATGGATTCGGCTGAAAGTTGGATGGATCTGTGAGCAGGGGATGAGCTGGGAGATTTGTTGCTTGATTTGATTCGCTGGGTTTGGAGCTTATCCCGTGGGATATTGGGAAAGGATCTCGGCTGACAGTTGAGATGAAGCTCGTGGGATAAGGATGAATCAGTTGTTTTGTCCGAGCAGGATGAGAGCGGGATTTGAGTTCATCCTGTGAGCGTTTGAGAAGATTTCGGAGGAAGAGGTTGTGGACGACGGAATGGCTGGGATTGATTTCGGAAGAGATTAATCCAAAACAGGGGAATGGAAGATGGCTGGATAAGGATGATCGCAGAGTACTCGGATGTTGGGATTTGAGGTTGGGAACGAATGGATTGGTTTTGTTCGTGGGATGCCAAACGGTAATGAAGGCTGATCTTGAATGACCGAAGCATAGAATGAGCTGGGAGCTGGAAGGAAGGCTTTGTTTGGATTCCGAAGAAGACATCCGGATGTTGGAGAATGGGAAGACGTTGGAACTGCTGGGATACTCTGTGATGACGCGGAGATGAAGATGTTGGGAACGGAAGATAGCTGGGACGTTGAGGATGTTGTTCACGGTTGGAAAACAGGAGATTTAAAAGATGAGGATGAAGCGGATGATGGGATGAAGATGGAGGAGATGAAGCTTTGGAACGGCTGGCAGCTGGGACTTGATCCTTGTGAACGGTGTGATGTTTGACTTGCGGCTGGCAGTGGGATGGGAACGTATCACGAATGAACTGCAAGATCTTGGAGGATACTGAGCCGTTGGGAGGTGCCAGATTCGGCTGGGAAAATAAGTTTGATTGTGCGTGGAGGATGAGATTGAATACCAGCGGCTGTTGGCTTGGTTCGTGGACGTGGAAGAAACAGGGGAAGTGAAGTTGGGATCTCGGGAAGATGGGGTCTTGGCTCTGTTTTGAAATACTCACGGGATGGGGAGATGAGTTGGTTGAAGACGCTGGATTTGGTGAAGTTGGGAAGGACGTGGGAATTGAACCGTTTGAAACAGGGAAATTAATCCTATTTGGCTAGGCCAATGACTAGAATTCTCTGAGATCTGTGCAACTATAGATGAATAGATGATATACTTTGAGATCTGAGAAATAAATGATTGAAAAGTGTGGGAAGTGAAGTAGGTGAAATTGTGAAGAAACGGAAATTAATGGGAAGCACTGGGTTTTGGAGGAGAGTTCTTGGAGTCGACTCTGGAGGATGCTGCAGTGTCCATAGGCTTTACCTAATTGAGCTCGACTCGACCTGCATGCATTAAGCTTAATTAATAAATAATCAAATCAAACTTGAATTACCTTGGATAATTTATTAAAATGCAATCATGAAGGTAATACATTTTTTTTGGTTGAATTTACAAATTATGTGAATTAAAATAATGATAAGTGCTATGAATAAGATATTAATTTATGCATTATTTAGCACTTATCGGATATATCTGTAGAGGGCGAGATCTCCAGGCATCTACTTTTCATTGACACATACACGGCACGATCCCTTATTCGCATGGGTTATGAGAAGGTGAACGGGCAGTGGGTACGTGCTGGAGCGGGGATTCAGGGTGATGCACCAGAGGGTGATGCACCAGAGATTGGAGACCCTATCCCTGAGGATGAGGAGCCTACGGATCATCCTACAGCACCTTCAGAGGCTGGACCTTCGTCATCTGTTCCTGCGGGAGACACAGATGAGTTTTGGAGTAGGATGACTGAGCTTATGTCAGCTCAGGTGAGGACTATCACTGATGGACTGACGAGCAGACTGGATATTATGACTGCTGAGATCAGTGATCTTAGAGAGCAGATAGGAGCTCTACGGAGAGAGAGAGAGGTTCATGGACCATCTGTGCCACAGGCAGCTGAGTCAGAGATTTCGTTACAGAGTCATCCAGCTCACCGAGCTCCACGCCAGACTCAGTCCCATCAGGCTAGACCTCCCCTCGCCACTTATGCTAGAAGGATGAGGACTAGATCACAGCCATTAGATACCCCAGGCTGATATTAGCATTCTGATTAGAGCCTAGGATATGTATCTAGTTCTCATATGTATTTTGTGTTGATCATGTACTTTGAACTTTGATTGAGGAACATTGTATTTATTTTGTTTTGGCATTATTGTACTACAATGTTCCATTTTGATCAATGAAACTGAAATGTTTGTTAATTATTGTGTCTATTCCCATGCACCTATTTGATGATAACAAAAAGGGGGAGAAGCAAGGAAAGAGAAATAAGTTGAGCAAGGAAAGAGAAATAAGTTGACAAACAAGTTGAAAATTATAATAGGAAAGCATATACATTTAAGGGGGAGCAATTTGTAACAATGAAAATGTTAAAGTCTAAAATTTAAATCGAATTTCAGAATTTGGCACATAGAATTTCAGAATTTGGCACATACCTTTCACACCTCGATACATAATCTGAAACTCATGTTTTATCTCAAATTTTTGAAGTTTCATCTTTAATGACATATAAAAGAAAGGGAGAGTAATTCAAAAGGTCAAATTGGAAACATTTGGATGAAATAGGGGGAGACTTCACTCTCAAATTTGAAAAGCTGAAATTCAGCAACTTGAGCCCTTTTAAAACTAATTTTAAGATAAGTATCAATAGGCTCATACTCTATATTTTGTAATCATCAAAAAGGGGGAGATTGAGGATGATAGTGGTATTTTGATGATTAATACAATAATCAAGAGTATATTACAAGTTAATTCGATACATCATTTGTAAGTCTGTTACTCTCAGTACATTAGTATAATAAGATAAAGATGCATTTCATTGTTTATATGGATGAATCTAACCTTAAGTTGCAGCAAAGTGTGGATTGAGTCGACCCCAAGGTTGATTGGGTCAACTCCGGCACATCAAGAAAGCATCTGGCACACTTCTGCAAAAATGGCACGGGTGAACAGTAGTTGGGTCGACCCAAGCAAAGAATGAGTCGACCCAAACCTCAAGCCTCTCAAGCCTCAAGAAAACAGTTCTCTGGAAATCCTGAGAGGGTCGACCCAAATGAAACTTGAGTCGACCCAAACTTGAGTCGACCCTAAGTTAACATGAGTCGACCCAAAGGCAATGTGATTCAAAAATAGGTTCTCTGGAAACCCTGAGAGGGTCGACCCAAGTGGAAGTTGAGTCGACCCAACTGAACTTTGAGTCGACCCAAAAAGATGTTGAGTCGACCCAAGTGAAGGAAGGCTGAAATGCAAGGTTCTGTGGTTCTGAGAGGGTCGACCTAAGTAAAGGTTGAGTCGACCCAAGTGAAAGTTGGGTCGACCCAGTAAAAGTTGAGTCGACCCAAGCACGGGCAGAAGCATAACGGCTAGTTCTGCAGAAGTACTTTTTGACCTTCCAACAGTGAGTAACGGCTAGTTTTTGAATTCTAACCATTAGGGCTTGTCCAATGGATGAAGAAAACTATTTAAAGTGGCACTATTCATCAGAGAAAACATCCTTTTGCAAAATATCAAAGATTACACAAGAAAGACAAGTGCCCTAATCTTCTTCATCCAAGTGCTTTATTCAAGAGTCAAAAGAAAGTGGTTGAGCAGATTCCAAGAGACATTAAGAGCTCCATCCACCCTTGAAGAGTGAAGCATTCTTGACAAAGAAGAGAGAAGTCTCATCAAGCGATAACTATTCTCTAAACTCTTCTTTGTAGATTATAATTGTTATATTTGCTCATCTAGGAGCTTAAACTTTCTTACTTCTTTTATTAATCACCTTGTAAAGGTTTGTTGGTGAGCCCGCAAAACCAACGGTGTAGGTTTATTGGTGAACCCGTAAAATCAATTGTAAAGGTTCGTTGGTGAGCCCGGAAAACCAACATAGGTTCGTTGGTGAGCCCGTAAAACCAATATAGGTTTTTGGTGATCCCGGAAAACCAAAGTGTAAAGATTTTTGGATTGTAAGCCCGGAAAACAATCCAACTATAATCCGCGGAATTATAGTGAATTTCAAAGGGGTCGCTTGGGGAGTGGACGTAGGTGCTTAGGAGAGCACCGAACCACGATACTTCTTGTGTGTTTGTATTGTGCTTTGTTATATTTCACTAACTCATCAATTGACATAAGTAAGATAGTAAAAATTAAGAGAAACCAATTCACCCCCCCCCCCCCCCCTCTTGGCTTGTCACCTTGGGCAACATAAATTTTATAGAGCTGATGGGTATTTGTTCAAGGAAAATAAGCTGTGTGTGCCACAATGCTCTATGCGTGAATTGCTTGTCAAAGAATCACATGGGGGAGGGTTAATGGGGCACTTTGGTGTCAAAAAGATCTTAGCAGTCTTGCTTGAACATTTCTTTTGGCCTAGGATGTGACGTGATGTAGAACGAATATGTGATAGATGTATCACTTGTAAGAAGGCTAAATCCAGGATCTTACCACATGGGCTTTATACACCTTTGCCTGTACCTAGTGAACCATGGGTAGACATCTCAATGGACTTTATTCTAGGGCCGCCTAGATCAAAGAAAGGTAAGGATTCAATATTTGTGGTAGTTGATAGGTTTTCTAAAATGGCTCATTTTATTCCTTGCCATAAAACTGATGATGCCACCCATATTGCTGATTTATTCTTCAAGAAAATTGTGAGACTTCATAGTGTCCCTAAAAGTATTGTTTCTGATAGGGATGTAAAGTTTCTTTGTTACTTTTGGAAGGTCATGTGGGGAAAGCTTGATACTAAGTTGTTATTTTCTACAGCTTATCATCGACAGACTGACGGTCAAACTGAGGTCGTTAATCGAACTTTAACTCAATTGCTTTGAATTGTTATTCAAAAGAATTTGAAGAATTGGAAAGATTGCTTGCCTTTCATTGAGTTTGCATATAATAGAACTGTGCATTCATCTACTGCATATTCACCTTTTGATATAGTTTATGGTTTTAATCCACTAACTCCTTTGGATTTGCTACCTTTGCCTATTGATGCAAGAGTTAGCCTTGATAGGAAGAAGAAAGCTGAAATGGTGAAGCAACTTCATGAACGTTTTAAACAGCACATTGAGAAGAAAATTGATCAATATGCATCTAAGGCTAACAAAGGACGGAAGCAGGTTGTTTTTGAGCCAGGTGATTGGGTGTGGGTGCATATGAGAAAGGAGAGGGTTCCAGCACAAAGAAAGTGCAAACTGAATCTTAGAGGCGATGGTCCATTTCAAGTTCTTGAGAAGATCAATGACAACGCTTACAAGATAGATCTTCCAGGTGAGTATAACATTAGTGCTACATTCAATGTTGCTGATCTTTCTTCCTTTGATGTAGGTGATGATTCGAGGACGAATTCTTTTGAGGAAAGGAGGAATAATGCGACTCATCAAGAGGAACAAGCTGAGTCAAGTATATCAAGTGATCCTTTGCACATTCCAAGTGGGCCTATTACAAGGTCCCAGGCTAAAAGACTTAGAGAAGCTCTGATTGGACTTGTTCTAAATATATGGGTTAGGCAAGCTTCGAGTGAATCTACAGCTATAAAGTTGGGCTTGAGCAATTCACAAGAAGATTCACAAGAAGTCATCAATGTCGTTCAAGTAGAAGATGGGAGCTGTTGATGACACTTAGGCCAAATCTACCATAAATGAAGAAGTCTTGCTGAATATCATACATGGGCTGATTCATTTGAACCTGGACTTCATTAATTTGAGCTCAACATGGTGTTTTTATCTTCATTTAATGGGTTGCATGAATTTATGAAGACTTTTCATCATTTGAAACTTCTCATTAGTTGCTTTATCTTTTCCATGCTTGGAGGGATATTCCAAGGTAGTTAATTAATGCTTTGTGTTTTCCATGTTTGGAGGGGTGTTCCAAGGTAGTTAATTAATGCTTTATGTTTTCCATGCTTGGAGGGGTATTCCATATTTATATTTGAGGTCATATAAAGAATGGAAGACAATGAGTTTGTTCTGAATTTCAGATTTGAGAGAAGCTTTCTCTTATGTTCTTCATTGAACTACCTAAACTTATCAAGGATTGATCAACCTTGTGGCGTTTCAGCACTTTGGGTCCTTGTTTCTTCATATTCAAGGATTCTAGTGGATCATCCAAATCTGGTTTTAGCTTTCTTGGGTTTAGAATACCATCTTGTTCATGGGGTCTAAGGATCTAATCCTTGTGGGTTCGCATCAAAATGTCTCATAAAACAAGACACATATTGAACTTCTATTATCCATAAATTCTTTTTATATTATAATTTGCTATCATAAGGAAAACTACAACAACACCATCATGGAGGGTTCTAAACACCCTCCACATCAAAATTCAAGAAAGAAATGACCTCATTCGTCCTCGATCTCTTCAGGAATGAGCTTCAAGTCCAAGCAACTCGCATGTAGGCTCTTCATGCAGACAAACTTATGCAACCAGCAGTTGTTCCTCTGACGATGGTATTGATGACCTCCACGGTTGATCGGTTGTCAACTTATGCCTCGGAGGCGGGTTGCTCTCGACCATTGTCTGCTCGGTCATGCAGATCATCAATGTAGGCACCAAGGTTGCCCCGCTAAATTAGGGTCTCGATTTCATTCTTTAATCAAATACAATCCTCAATGTCATGCCCATAGTCGCGATGAAACTTGCAGAACAGTGTCATGTCTTTGCAAGCCGCTGGCTTCATTTTTTGAGGCCACTTTAGTAGCTCTGACTATGGATTTTCATGAGGATCTGCCCTTAGGAGGTATTCAAAGCAGTGTACCTTCCCAAACTTCAAGGGAGGGCTCCTTAATCAACAAGGGCCACCGTCGTTCCTTCTCGACTTCTTATTGGGCTCTACTAGATTATTCTAAGCTCATTTATTATTCTTTTTTTTGCCGCAGACCATTCAGTCCTAGTGCACTAAGATGGCATTATTCTCATCGAGAATGGAGTTTCAGTGTTGAACTCCATGTCCCTCCCTTACTCAGCCTGGTGCTTCCTTAGGGCCTCAAGACGTCGGTCCAACTCTCGAACTTGCAACCAAGGTCTGCCTCCCTCCTAGAAGCCTCCTTGGATCAACGAGGGGAGAAGTGACTAGACACTAACTCCTCTCAAGGAGGGGAAATCAAAAGATTGGTGCTGAGTATCTTGTACAGGGCTCTGCGGTTGGGAATGGCAGCTACGTGGGGCCTTGTTGGGACTTCAAGGATGGGCATGTTGACTTTGTGGCGCCTGTCATCCACTTTGGGAAGGGGAGTGATGACCCAGGTGCATTGGGATTTCATGTTAGCTCGGCTCGCGAGCTTGCTGCAGCCACTGCTAATCGGCGACCAACTGCAACAGGATCTAGATAGTGGCTGTCAGTGCTTGAACCTATTGCATGAGTAGTTGAAACTACTCAGGGGCTACTCCTAGGGCCGCTTGCGGTTTCGATGGGGTGGAGTTTTCTGTGGGTTCTACAAAGAGCAATTAGACTCCTCTAGTATATTTGGCTAAGTATTAGAAGGTGTTGGTTGTCCCCTATGAGACTTCATAGTGACAAGGTATTCGCTTTCCGAAGAGGAGACCTCTTGTATTGGGATCATAGCCCTTCAACTAGCACCAATCTATTGCCGCCGAAAACCGGCCTGATCTAGGTGTTGGGTGGGAGAGATGTTAGAGGGCTCAATCGAGAGCTGCTCGGGTCGTGCGAGGCTACTATTTGGAGTGGAAGGTTGTGTCCAGGATTTTGATCCACGACCAAGCTCCAACTTGAAGGGATCTTGGGCACACAAATATATAAATACATATGGTGTATATATTATTACATTGCACACACAAATATAAACACCACCACATACATGCAAGCACACACTCAAAGTATATATATGTACATAAGTACATATGTAGACATCTATGTTTCTTTTCCCTTCTATTTATTATTAAGATCAAAATTCTGATTTCAATGATGGTTAATTAAACATTTAATAAAATCTAATTTGATATGGGCCTTTAGTCCATTAGATTGTTTCCATATGAGATTATATCTACCTTCCTTTTCTTTGGAAAGTTTGATCTTTATAGATTTGCCTCCACCACATAGAAACAATTGGATAAGCTATTCCACCTTTGCTAATAATTTGAAGTGTTATGGAACTTCGTTCAATTGAACATGTGCAATGTGCATGCTACCACTTCCTTTAACACTTCATAATCATTATGGACTTACTTGGCCCCTTAGCTATGCATTAGGGGAGAAGCCGCATTTCACATATCCTTTTGGTATTATTGTACTATGAATCTATTATTCATATATGAGTTTAAGTTCATGCCATCTATGCATTGCTCCCCAGTTGTGTAAGTTAATATCACTCAGCAGAGAGACTACCTGTCACTTTAGCAAAGTAGCGGTCATATGGTAGACGACTATCGTTTATTTTTAGCATATCATTACATCTTCCGTGTGTTCTAAATTTGTCAAATCATTTCTGCAGATAGATCTTACTTAAAATATGTCTTAATCCCCTAGATTGCAAAATAGTAGCCAATAATATTAATTTTTTTTACCATAAACTAGACCTAATAAATGTTTTCTATATAGCACATTGATTCCACTAATAATGACATCCATCCTCCATGAAACATTTGTTTATTAGAACATCTATATTCATTCTTCCATCTGACAACCATTCGATGGAATGCTTGCCATTTAATTAGTTATGGAAGAACATAGACAGACATACAAATGCAGCGATATCTCTGACATTGTTAATAAGAATAAATTTAACATGGATTAGTATAAATAATTTTTTTCATTTGTAGTAATTAAAATATTGTTTTCTTATCAAAGGAAGTAGTTAAGTTTGATGTTCCTTTACAGAAAAGGAGAGAAAATTAAGGCAATATTTGCCTTAAAATATATTCGTTCATCCAAGGAACTGGTATCTATTTTGTTAATACCAGCAGTAGTTCGGTGATGTTTGGATTTAATTATAAAGATTGGCCAGCTCATGGGAGAAATTTCCGAATGAAACCGAACACAAGTTCCTTAATGTAAAGCCTTTTAAGGTTTGCAGCACCTCTTTGTCCCAAAGAGGACATCAAAGAAGGTAGATCTTTCTCGACTGCTTCAGTTCAGCGTGAAAAGAAAAAAAGAAAAATTTATATATATGTGCGAGCAAAGGAATGGACCAAGCTAATCATAGAAGAAACCCTTTCATGATTTAAATTTATTCATAATCGTGAGAATACCCAAGAAGAACAGCAGCAAAACAGACCCTAACCAAAAGCATCCATTAGTCAGACTAGAATTACTCACTGAAAGCAGAGGATTCGATTAAGACTGGAAACACTAGCACTAGCGGTAGGAGCAGCAGTAGAGATGCATCTTCACTTGAAAGGGAGGTAGCAGGGGTCAAGCCATGGGTTGGTATGGTCTATGTAGGGCTGCATCATCCCCGCGCCACCACCATAGATCATGTTGTCATTAGGGTTCATGACGTCCATGAACCAGCTCGGTCTCTCGAGAGCCTCCATCGCCGCCTCCATCGGCGTCTTCTCCTTCATCACCGGCGCCGCCGGCACTACTTGGCTCGACGCCTCGACCCTCTGCGAAGCCATCTGCGCGCTCAGCATCTCGATCCGCTCGTGCACCATCTTCATCTTCATCTCCACCATCCATGCAAGGCTTGTCACGTCCTGCATGCCGGCGTTGTGCAGGCTCCGCCCGGCGAGGCCTTCGTACATGAGCAGCGTGGTCTCGAGCTCGCGATTTTCGCGCTCCTGCCTGCGCACCTGGTCCTGCAGCTTCGTCACTCGCTGCAGGAGGAATCCTTCCTGGTCCATCATCTTCTTGGACTGCTCCATCTCCGGCATGCTCCGGAAGCGGGCGACGACTTGAGTCGCCTCGGGGACCGAGGGCCACACCACCGGGAGGGGCTCCTGGGGGCTGTAGACTACGAGGCAAGCTTTGACGTCGCAGAGCGTCGAGAGCTCGCTCACCTTCTTCACCAAGCCCTTCCTCCTCTTCTTCAAGGTGGCCCTCCGGTGGGAGTCGTTGGCGATCCATGCCAGGTTCACCTTCTTCCTAGCCATGGCCTCACAAGTATTTGTGGTGGGCTATGGGAACGATTTGCACCGTACTTATGGAAGAAAAGAGGAGGAAATCAGGAGATTTGGTGCAATTCAGATTTGATTAGGCGTGATGACTCATGGGTGCAATTAAGGTAAGAAATCATTGGGAGGATCTGGTGGTATTATTAGGAAGGCTTTGTCCGTGGAATCACAGGACTTGATTGATTATATGTGCATCTTGCAGCGAATAATCAACTTATAATCTTTTATATGACATAATTATGTGGGTTTAAGACTTGAATAGATGTGCATATTGCCTTTCATTGAGACACCTTTCCAATCTCATGCGCGAGAATCCCGCTATGAATTGAATCCATTTATAGTGAGTCTTCTGTTATTTCGTGGAAAGATTTGGTAATGCCCCAATGAATCCAAAAATAAAACGAAAGATGGACGAGACTATTTACCAAAAGAAGTAAAAACTGGATCGTGCCAACCAAATGCCATTTTAGTTCGGGGAAGTTTTTTGATTCTTGGATTAATAATCTCGGATGCTTTTCAAGGGCCCGGTCTGCAATAATATTAAATAATTGAAAGAAGTTGATGGTGAATCTTAGGTGCTTTGTAGGCTTGAGCTGTTGTGTCATGACTTTGGTTGCAGGATTGGTTCCAATGGAGACGAGCAATTCCTGTTTTCACAGCAGCCCGCATATACAATAACCCAAAGACTTATCAACATGCTTGCTCGTATATTTGGATCATGGCATTATTACTCTAGTGATTTTAAGGTGCAATACGATGAATTACAAGTAGATGATGTCATTATTTCATAACGCCTGGACATTGCTGCGACATGCGAAGAAGAATTGGCAATGTTTTCCAATCTCCAATTCCGAGCAATCCTGATGGAAGAACTCAACTATTCATGGAAGAGTTGGTGACCAAGTCCGTAGGATTTCTTTTTATAACATGCTTCACCTATCAAGACAGTCATGCAATATTAAGATGAGTATCATCTCCTACTCAACTATGAAAGATAAAAAAGAGAATTTATCTTTTCTCATAACAACCACATTTGTCCTATCACCATATCAAAGGTCTTTATAATCTTATACTCAGAACTCAAATTAAGAAGGGATTCGAATCATGTTATGTCTAAAATTAAGATGATAACAACTTGTTACATGTGTAGCTGAAAATATGTGACTCCTATTTGAGAAGTACATGAAAACAATTTTAGCAAAATTTATCTAGGAGAATCCTAAGAAAGAAGACTCATCTATGTCTCATACAGAGTGGCTGTAGTATTTTTCTCTCCGTTGAAAAATTTGTCAGCCAAATATGGAGCCCCTGTAAAACAAGTTATATTTTCAACTTAAAGTAGTGCCCTGCGCATAAAGTCTTATGCTTTCCACTACTGAAAATTGAGATCTATTGAACAAATATTCTGAAATTAAAATTAAGATAAAAATGACCGCATACTTTCTCCTGAATCTATAACAATTTTATCAAAAAAAAGGCATGAAGATATATAATCTAGAACAACATCAAGCTCCATCTAGACATTTTGGAAAGTTAAACATCCTAGCTTGTGACATTATCAAAATTACTCCCCTTGATCAGGATGAGAATCGCTACTTGATGGTTGACATGAAATTATAATTTTTTGCTATTCAATGAAGTTGCAGGATTAAAGTCAGTTTCGACATGAATTTTGCTACCTTCTACGATAGTGTGGGTACTCCTGCATTTACCTAGGCTTGCATTTCCAAAATCATAATTTTGAAACTGTTCCAATTCCAATAGTATCTTTGATAATATACTACTCTTTTGAGTTCAAATATTGAAAACAAGATTATACTTTTTTAGCCTTCTATGAAGCAGTTATAAATACACCTTCAATACTAGTGAACCTGAATTGCCAGAAAACTCCTGCCAAACTTAGGGTTGAATGTACCACGTACTAAAGAGGCTGGCTTCTGTACCATGTTCTTTTTAGCACAAGTCACAGCTAATGTCTCCAGAAACCATGAGATGTCACTACTAGCCGGTGCCAAAGAAGAACCATAATTTTAAGTTCACTTAGATTCCTCCTTTCGTGATGCAGGATAATAGTGGAAGCCCCAGGATGCCAGAGTTTTCCACCAATATGGGTATGAACGAGAGGTAATGTTGATGCATGATGAAACCAGAACAACCTAAGCACATGGAATAATTGCTGGATATATACTTGCAAAAATGAGCTAATGGCATGGTGAGGCTGATTCTCCTCCGTTTTTTAGCTTTGGTAAGTAATAGATTACAAATTTGATACTAAAATTTCCTATGCGCCAGTGGTCCTCATTTAGGATACACTCTTGGTCAATATGGCAGTGATGAGACCAAAATCTTGGAGAAACCACGAGGCCTCGACACCTTTCTAACAAATCTATGCTCGATATGTAGTTTTGATTTTTTCATGAAATTGGCATAGATTATTAAACTATATAGGGCAATAAAACTTACATAAAGATGAAGCCAATTGATGCCGCCATGACCTCCAGACAGGGCCGGCTCGGGCCTTAGGCGACTGAGGCGGTCGCCTAAGGCCCCCACCCCACGGTCCCCACAGGCCACAGCATAGTTTTTTTTAATTTATTTAAGCCGAGCTGGAACTCCTTGACACCCCCACCCCTGAGCGGACCGTAGCCTTCTGCCTTTCCCATCCATCTCCGATAGCTAGAGTCACAATCGTAGCTGGGCAGTGGGCGACGGCTACCAGAGTACCAGTACCGGGCTGCTACGCCGCTACAGTGCATCCCCTTTGGCCCTTCGGCGTCTCCCCAATGACAGACTGGCTGGGCAACGGCTACGGTAGTTGACAAATGACAAGCAACGGGCATTTTCTCCCTCCTTCTCTCCCCCCTTCTTAGTTCTCTGCCGCCAGTGATTTCTTTTTTATTGGTAAACCAGTGAACCTTCTCCCAAATCCCAATCTCCCGTTCTCCGGTTTTGAGGTTCTCGGCAGACTCGCAGGCTCGCAGCACCGCTCCATCTCTCCTCGTCGACTCGTCGTCCTCGGCTCCTCCGAGGCTCCGAGCCTCCGACCTCCGGCCTCTGGGCTTCGGGCCTCCAGCTCCAAGAAGGCAGAACCCTCCTCCTCCGGCTCCGTCCTCGGTGGCTCGGTCCTCCTCCTCCGGCTCCAAGAAGGCAGAACCCGGCGAGTGGCGAGCCGTCGGCCGGATCTCTTCTCCAACTCTTGGACCGCCGGCCGGATCTCCTCTCCTGGCCGACGCCCGACGTTGCCGTCCTCGACTCCTCCCGTCCTCCAAGTTCCAACCTCCGGGCTTCAGCCGACGAAAGACCCGGCGAGTGGCTAGCTGCCGGCCGGATCTCCTTTGAGAGGAGTCCCCTCCGGCTCTCCTCGCCGTCCTCGGCTCCTCCGACCTCCGGGCTCCGCCGCTCCGGCCTCCTCCGCTCCTCGGCACTCGGCAGCTCGGCTCACTCCAAGGACCAAAATCCACCGTCCTCACTCCTCCGTTGGACCGTGAGCATCCCACTAAATCACTGATCCCAATTCCCAGTGAGAATCAGAGAATCTAATCCACCATCTCTCCTCTGTTAGTTCCTAAGCTAGTTTACTTTACTAATTAATCTTTTGATCCAATTAATTTTTATTTAGTCAAGTTAGAGACAGTAGAATTGATTTTTTTTTGGGTCCAAATGTAGGTTAGTTGTGACTTCGGCGGTTCAGCCTCTTTTCGCCGTCGAGTTCGGCACTATTCGGCCTCTTCTCGACACAATTAAGTTCGGCACTACTTGTTGGACCCGAGTTTGTTTTTCTTGACACAATTAAGTTTTTTATATTTTGATTTATTTGTGGTGTTTTTTTAATTGCTTAGTTTGATAATATTATTTATAGATTAAAATGTCTAATAGAAAATATGACTGTGGGTATGAAAAACTCAAAAAAAAAAGAAGTTTTTCAAAATTAAAGTGGATAAAATCTTATTTGCGATCAACTATGTCACAAAAAAGATTAAATGGATTAGCTATATTATCGATTGAAAATAGTATTTTAATGGATATTGAGTATAAAAGTTTAATTAGTAATTTTGCTTCTCAAAAAGCTAGACGAATTATTTTTAAATAAAAAATTTAAAATATTTTTATACTTATTAAAAAAAATTATTATTTAAATAACAATAAAAAAGGCCTCTTCTAATAAGTTCGCTTTAGGCTCCCAAATGTATTGGACCGCCCCTGCCTCCGGATTCAGCCTGATTGCATGTAATTGGCATGGATAACTTTTGAATACAGGAGTTTCTTACCTGCGTACCTCCCCTATTTTGAAATTCATTGTTACTTCCACTGCACACTATAGCACTACAATCATGCCACACCTGAATCACTTTAGTTTCAACTTTTACATGCATTACTTTGTGTTTTTTGAATTTAGATACATAGTCCCTTTCTTAGACTTCTCTCAAAACAATGGTCCCATTCCAAGACCAAAAATCTTAAAATCATTAAGTACGTTTTTGTAGTGATTAACTACATTAGTATTTCATGCAAAGGGAATATTCCTATCATATTCTAAGAACGCTTTCCACAAGCCAACTGGATTCACTCTGACTGTTGTTTCCTTCTAGTGTGGGAGTACATGGGAGGTCTTCTTTCTAACTTTCACAAGAATGGTCTTCTATAATAGGAGCAAATCAGCTGATGTGCACTTTGTCCACATTACAACTACTACAGCAAAATTGGTTTTCGCCGACGTTTTATTCAAGCGTCGGCGTTTTCTTTTGTAGTGCCTAAAAACCCTGACGCTTTTAAAAAGCATCGGCAATATACGACGCTAATTAGCGTCGTTGTATTCTACAACCTAAGACGACGCGTATTCGCGTCGTCGAAAACCTAATTCTAAATAAAACCCAGCGGCCGCCCCCTCTTCTCCCCCATCCTCGATCGATATCAAGCCCTAGCCGACCCTAGCTCCTCCCTCCTCCGCTTCCACGCTCTCCAAAACCTAGGGTTTCTGGGTTTCCTGAGCGCCGACCCTTGTCCCCTCCTCCTCCCTCCTCTCCGGTGGCGGCGGTCCAGCATTCGGCGTCCTCCGCACCCTCTCCTCCAACCGCTTCTTCCGATGAATCTCCGGCCGAATGTATGGAAGATATTTTTCTTGTTCCGTTCTAATTTCGCAGTTTTGATAACATCCTCTTAAGGCAGTTAGGATGTTATAGAACCCTGCTTTAGTTTGAATAGTATGGCCAAAAGTAAACTTGCATAAGTTGTTGGTGTTTATGCTAATTCGAAAGTGGATGTCTGGTGCTTTCCTGCTTGGGCATGATGTTAGGCACAGAATTTAGGGGAAATTATTTTGGCTGTCTTTGCTTCTCTGGAACTGAGAAGATGAGTAGCATCTGATTATTGAGAAGATGTGCCATAGGTTCGCATCTTGTAAGAAGTTTTTTTTATTGGTTGGTTGAAGTTTCTTCTGATAATAGTTACCCTTGTGTTCATCCTTGTTTCCTTCCATGCTCTTCAAGTTTCTAAAACTTGTTCTTACCTGGAGAATTCTTGTTAATTTTTTTTAACAAGAATTGTAATGATGTAACATGTTATCTTTTTAGTTAATTTGGAGTAGTTGCTTTCATAATGAGGTGGACTATTTTGGACTAGGAATCAAAATTATCCAGCATGATAATGTTATGAAATGATAATGAATTTGTGGGAGGTGGCTGAACATAACTTTTTTCCTAAGTTTTTCTCTTATAGTTAGCATTAAAAAATATTGGTCTTCAGAGGGAGATTAGGAAGCCAAGAGACGTTAATAATTGTTGTGCAGTGGCTTATGCTTAATTTTGGAAGGAATATCTGACACAGCAATATTTAAGTCATTCTCCCACATGTTATGTTATAAAAAATTGCACATATAAGGTAGCATTAGTTGCTGCTGGTTTTCCAAATATTATAAGATGGTTTAAGGATTTTGTAAAAACTTGTGGAGTTTAAGGATGCAGGAACATATGATTTTCTGCTAGCTTCTTATTTCTTGCAGTGAAGTGAATAGCAGGTGGCATTAAAAGTCCAGCTGAATCTTAGTTTAGCTGAAGCATTTTTGATTAAGTCATGTCCTATGCGTGTAGTTGACATCGTTTAGCAGGACAACTCCAAGACCACTTAAAAAAGTTCTTTTATGTGCTCAAGCTGAGGATGGAGGTTCCTACAAATGATCACTGATACCTGATTAACAAGAATTCTCCAGGTAAGAACAAGTTTTAGAAACTTGAAGAGGATGTTATAGAAATATGATTTATTGGTGACTCTTAGAAGGGCAACACTTTATCATTTGGAATACTATACTGGAGCAATAAAAGCATGGTGCTATTGATAGTGCAGTTTATTTTTTGCATCAATGGTTTCTTCTTTTAAAGGCACTGCTACTATTTGGTGGTTGACAACGTGGGAATCATATAGTTGGTCTCTTAAGGAGTTCATCTGGCGTTGGGCTGAAAGATACTAAATTTGGTCCAATGTCTTGGTGAAGACACAATGATGTGGGATCATATTATCTACCCTCTATAGTCTACATGAATTAAAGCATCTCCAAGGGAGATTAGGGATTGAAAATTAGAAGGGCGAAATCCTCCTGAACTGTTAACATGAAGATTAGTGTCCTTGCTTTCTGACTTGGAGCAGCAAGAGCATGAGGTGACTTGAAACAGACATATTCTATTGCAATTCATTTAGATTTTATTTATTATTTAACTAATATTGCTTCTTTTTGTGCATACTAGGTAATAACATGCCGCGAGGAAAACGATTCAGAGATGTTGAGTTTCAGCACACATCCGTGGGATCTTCTTCCGATCAGTCCCTACGGTCCCAACAGCTCGACGAGCCCCAGTAGCACGAGTCTCAGTCTACGCACGTGCCACCTGTTGATTGTCCAGACATGGATGACGTGCACATCCAAGGTAATTTGATTTACATTTTTTATATTAATTTTTCTTACAATCCATGGATATTTTATTTTATTTTTATAGATGGACTAGGGAGAGTGAGGAGGACACGAGGACCCACTCGAGCACAGGACGTGTGGAGCCTACGTGAGGATGAGAAGATCGTCGTCCAATGCAATGAACTGGGGCAGCCAATCAAGAGGGCTGCAAGCATTTTATCGACTTTTCTAGGATCGGCTGCGCGGAAGGGTCAGTTGTGTCCACTCAACTATACGAAATGGAATGAAATGCTTCTTTCGTATAAGGTTGAGCTTCTTAAAGTTATTGAGGTAAAGAATTGAATTTGCTTACTATCACAATTTTATTTTTTGATTTATCATTGTTATAACATTCTTGACTTTGGTGTAGAAAAAGTTTGTCCTTCCTGCAAATAGCCATGATTGGGTGCTGAAGTCCGTCAACCGCAAATGGAAAGAGTATAAGGCGAAACTAAAGGCGGACTGAAAGCACGTGGGCATGACTGAAGAGGAGGTGGCTCGTATTTGTCCTCCTGATGTAATCCCTCATCAATGGAAGGAGCTTGTCCACTACTTGTTTTCAGAGAAAGCTCAGATTGTGTATATTTTTGTTTAAATATATAGATTACAAATTTATACATTAAATATATTATATTATTTATACTTTTTTGGGAAGACATATTTCAACATTGGTAGAGCTGCATGAGCCTCTCAGACTGTTCCTCATACTTCAGGCTCGATGAGTTATGCTAGGCGTAGAGCTAAATTCGTAAGTAATTTTGAAACTCTTTGAAACTATTTTAAAATGTTCTATCATATAGCATGTATCATGATAACTAACTTATCAATATACTTTTTGTTGTAGATGGATGATAATGGGAGGGAGCCTGGTAAGGTGGAGTTTTATAAGATGACTCACACCCATCGAGATGGCAGTTTTGTTCGGAAGGAGGCAAGAGATATAGTTGTATGTATTCATCTTTGAATCTTTCAACGATATTATTATTAGTTTAATTATTGCCATACATTAATATGACTTTTTCTTTTGTGCATTATAGGATAGGGCAACAACTCTTATTTCAGAGTGTGTCGGGGAGTCATCATCATCCGACGCGACCAGTTATGTCGAAGCTCAGGTGCTCGCCGAATTATTGGGCCCAGAGCATTATGATCGAGTGAGGGGTTATGGCATTGGAGTTACCCTCACTCAGTTGTCTGCAGTGGAAATGTATACAAGAAATGTTGGAGAAGGTAGTAGCAATGCAGAAGTTAGTAGACTTCGGACAACAACTGAAGATATGAAGGATCGCCATCAGGCAGAGTTGGCGGAGCTGAAGTAGAACCAACAAACTTTGCAGTCTCAACTTGAGCATATTTCATCTATGTTGCAGCGATTTCTCCCTCCTCAGGTAAATAACTATATATATTTGATAACTTTACATAATTATCACTTATTTTCATGAGTTAATGATTTTCATAACTGTTAGAACTCGCCTATGCCGCAGAAAAAATTTTAAAAATTCCGACGCAGGGAAGAGGCATGTGCGGGATCAACCGTTCATCGCATGAACGTTGTTCAAAAACCGTTCGTAGTTAGATAAGGATTAAATACTTTTGAAACATTAGGAAGATCAGATCTTCACCTTTGTGCGGGTAGGTGATCACCGCAACCTGATGATCGTGGTTTTGGAAGAGGATTCGCTTGAAGCCGCACAAGCGTCCGGCCTCTACGGGTATCCACACGAAGTAGAGGACCGATCAAGGTTTCCTTGTCTCCCTGGGGTGCTAGCTCCCTTGCAGAGACTTCTTTTGATGGCTGATTTCTTCCCTTTTAATCAACTCTTGATTATGCTTGGAAGGAGGAAGAAGAAGAAAGGATCTTTGAAGAAGAACCAAAGGCTAGACACAGCCTTTTCTTTTCCCTGCATTGGAAGAAGGAAGGGAAGGGGAGGAGGCCACCAAGGCCTTCTTCTTGTTCTTCCTTGCTTGCGGCTGAAGACCAAAGGGAGGAAGGGGGCCACGAGTTGGAGAGGAATAGGGCTTCAATGAAGGCCCTAGGGTGCCGCCCACTTCTCCTTTTAAAGGCATGAAGGGCTCCTACAAGTTAGGAGCCCTTGACTTATTTCCAAGAGGAGCGTCGGCCCCTCTTGGTTAGCCCTAATCCTCCTTTTGCACCCCTCCCTCTTGGTTAGCCCTAATCCTCCTCTAAGGAGGATTGGGATGCCCTAATGTGGCTAAGCCCTAATCTAATTAGGCTTAGTCCAAGGGTAAATCAATTTTGGGTCTAATCTAGGTAACTCCTAATCCAATTAGAACTTAAATCAATTTTGACTTGATTGAACTCTTCAATCCTAATCCAATTAGGAGTCTTGTTAATTCATTAGATTAATAATTAATTAGGACTTAAGAAATTCTAATCCAATTAGGATTTATTCAATTTTAGTCCTAATCCAATTAGGACTCTAATTTGAATCCGAAGTCCTAATCCAATTAGGACTTCTAGGAATCCTATTCTAAGTAGGAATCCAAATTGAATTCAAAATCCTAATCTAATTAGGATTGTAGGAATCCTACTCCAAGTAGGAATCCCAGTCCTACTCCAAGTAGGACTCCCAGTCCTACTCCAAGTACAAGCACCTGCACTATTACTTCAGTGTCGCCACACTGTGGACTCGAGTCTCGTCCATCCATAAGGAAAGCAATGTGTGCACTGATCGGATCGATCACTGTCCTCGTGATGATCCATTGATCAGGAGCATTCAGAAATTAATCACCAGTGATGCATGGCTCAAATTCTTAACTCTTAAGAATATGCATCATCATCTTATTAATTCTTGGACGATTCATAGACACATAAACAATATGAATAAAAAGATGCCTTATATTTATTCAATAATAAATAGTCAAGTACAAAATTATGTCCCTAGAATTAACAATGTGTGAGCCAGATTGGCTTCTAGGGCATACATCTAACAATCTTCCACTTGCACTAAAGCCGATTGGTCATATATCTTAGTCCCATCTTCTCAAGGTGGGCTTCAGTCTTTTGCTGACTCAGCTGCTTAGTGAATAGGTCTGCCACGTTGTCCGCGGAGTCTATACTCTGCACCTCGACATACTTCTTCTCAACATAGTCGCGTATGAGGTGGAAGCGCCGCTCTATGTGCTTGGACTTCTGATGAGACCTTAGCTCCTTAGCAAGAGCTATGGCGCCATTATTATCGCAGTAGAGTGTTATGGCATCTGATGTCATCACGTCCAACTCTGCAATGAATTTTCTGAATCAGAAGCCTTCTTTAGCAGCTTCAGAGGCGGCGATGTATTCAGCTTCCATAGTAGAATCAGCAATGATCGGTTGTTTAGAACTTTTTCAATTCACCGTACCACCATTGCACAAGAACACTTATCCAGATGTTGACTTCCTATCATCGATATCAGTCATGAAGTCTAAATCTGTGTACCCTTCTATCTTTAACTCTGATGATCCTCCAAAAACCAAGAATAAATCTTTAGTTCTTCTCAAGTACTTAAGAATATTCTTCATAGCTGTCCAGTGTTCTTCACCTGGATTCGACTGATATCTGCTTGTGACACTCACAGCTAGGGCTATATCAGGTCGTGTACATAGCATGGCATACATGAGGCTCCATATTGCCGATGCATAAGGGATCTTGCTCATGTGTTGAATCTCTTCAGATGTGTTGGGGCACATCTTCTTGGAGAGATAAATTCCATGCCTTAGGGGTAAGAGAACCCTTTTAGAGTTTTCCATGCTGAACCTTTTCAGCACTTTCTCTATGTACATCTTCTGTGATTGGCCAAGCATCCTTTTAGATCTATCTCTATAGACCTTTATTCCCAAAATATAGGATGCTTCCCCAAGGTCTTTCATGGAGAACTCTTTTGACAACCAGACCTTGACCGAGGTTAGCATGGGAATATCATTTCCTATCAGGAGGATGTCGTCCACGTACAGTACGAGAAACACGAGAGCACTCCCACTAACCTTCTTATAGACACATGGTTCCTCTTTGTTCCTGATGAAATCAAACATTTTGATTACGTCATCAAAACGAGTGTTCCAACTCCGAGATGCTTGCTTTAGTCCATAAATGGACCTTTGCAGCTTGCAGACCTTGTGATCTCCATCACTGAAAGTGAAACCCAAAGGCTGTTCCATATAGATATCTTCATCAAGATATCCATTCAGGAAAGCAGTTTTCACATCCATTTGTCCGATTCATAATCATGAAATGCTGCAATGGCAAGTAATGTTCGGATGGATTTCAACATGGCTACAGGTAAAAAGCTCTCCTGATAGTCAATGCCTTCGTGCTGACCATACCCTTTTGCCACTAGCCTTGCTTTATAGGTCTCTACCTTTTCATCCGAACCTATCTTCCTTTTGTAGATCCATTTGCATCCAATAGGTACAATACCTTCTGGTGGATCCACTAAGGTCCAGACTTGGTTGGAATGCATGGAGTCTAACTCTAACTTCATAGCTTCCAACTATTTCTCGGAATCGATATCAGATATCGCCTCGTCGTAGATTTTAGGATCCTGTATGTGATCCCTATCTTCCATGAGGAACATTTTCTTAGTATCCTCTTCTAGCATACCTAAGTATCTATCAGGAGGATGGGAGACCCTACTAGATCTGCGAGGTGGTTGAGGGACATCGTGTACTGGCTCTGTACTAATGGGTTATATAGGATCCATGACTCGTTGCTTTTCAGAGACTTTCTCTTCAAGCTCAATTTTCCTCCCATTGTCTCTATCAAGGATAAACTGGTTTTCCAAGAAGATGGCATGTCGGCTCACAAATACATTGTGATCCTCTGAGACGTAAAAATTGTATCCTAATGACTCTTTAGGATATCCTATAAAACGAGCACTTATGGTCCTAGCCTCTAGCTTGTCCGCCTGTAGTCGCTTGACATGGGCCGGACATCCCCAAATCTTGAGATGACCAAGACTTGGTTTCTTACCATGCCATATCTCATACGGTGTGGTAGGAATGGATTTAGAGGGAACTCTATTCAGTAGATAAATTGCGGTAAGTAAGGCATCTCCCCAAAGAAACATAGGTAAATCAGTGAAGCTCATCATGGAGCGGACCATCCAATAGAGTCCGATTTCTTCTCTCTGATATCCCGTTGAGTTGAGGTGTACCCGGAGGAGTCCATTGTGAGACTATGCCATTTTCTTTGAGATAGTCCCGGAATTCTCCACTAAGGTATTTTTCTCCTCGATCTGATCGAAGAGTCTTAAGGGGTTTTGCAGTTTGTTTTTCTACTTCATTTCTGAACTTTTTGAACTTTTCAAAAAATTCAGATTTGTGTCTCATAAGATACACATATTCATACCGTGAATAATCATCGGTAAAGGTAATGAAGTACGAATAACGTCCTCTGGCTTGCACATCGAATGGGCCACACACATCTGTGTGTACCAGGGTAAGTATTTCAGTGGTCCTCTTCCCATATCCTACAAAGGGCAATCTAGCCATTTTTTCTTGAAGACAGGACTCGCAAACTGGATATGACTCAGAAATGAGCCGAGAAGCCCATCTTTATCCATTTTGTTAATTCTGTCTTCTCCAATATGGCCAAGTCTGAGGTGCCACAAATATTTTTGGTTTATCTCATCCCTGGATCTTTTGGATCCTTTGGCACTCACTTCTTGCTCAGACATATTTACAGATACATCCATATGCAAATGATAGAGACTGTCAACCATAAAACCACGTGCGACTATTTTATTTCTGAAATAAATAGAACAGCAGTCTTTGTCAAATGTAAAAACATGACCTTCCTGTGCTAGATATTAAAACAGAAATCAAATTTCTTCTAGCAGCAGGTACATAATAGCAGTCTCTAAGTAATAAACTAAAACCAGACGGTAGTCGCAGATGGTAGGTGCCCACTGCCACCGCAGCAACTTTTGCCCCGTTGCCAACCCGAAGGGTTACCGCACCTTCCGCCAGTCTTCTACTTTCCTTTAGACCCTGCATAGTAGTGCACAAGTGAGCACTAGAACCAGAATCTATAACCCAGCTAGAAGTAGAAGAAACCGTTAGATTAGTTTCAATTACAAGCAAGTCTATACCTTCTGAAGGTGTGTCAGCCTTCTTGTTCTTCAGGCTCTCGAGGTATGAAGGACAATTCCTCTTTCAGTGGCCGTCGACATTGCAGTGAAAACATTTTTCTTTGTCATTAGCCTTTTTCTTTTGAACTTCCTTCTTTGGCTTCTTGTCTTTCTTCTGCTTCTTTGCAGGCTTCTTTTTCTTCCAAGTAGACTTTCTCTTGGAATCAGAAGTCAGCTCAGCAGCAAGGACATTGCCCCTTAAACCTTTCAAGGCTCCCTCAGCAGTTACCAACATGTTTAACAGTTCAGTCTTAGTGCATTCAATCTTATTCATGTGGTAGTTTACTATAAACTGTCCAAATGAATCAGGAAGGGATTGAAAGATTAGATTTACTTGCAATTCCTTGTGCATATTTATACCGAGCTTCTCAAGCTCCTCCAGGTCCTTGATCATAGTCAAACCGTGATCATGGACAGACTGCCCCTCGCGCATCTTTGCTTTGAAGAGCCTCTTAGACACTTCAAAACAAGCTGTGCGACTCTGCTCACCATACAACTCTTGCAGGTGTGCCAATATGTCCCTAGCAGTCTTCATATTCTCATGCTGGCATTGGAGTTCATTGGACATGGATGCCATGATATAGCACTTGACCCTAATGTCATCGTCTGTCCACTTTTCATGCGTCGCATGCTGATCAGTAGTCGGACGTGCTGGTAATGTGGGGATGTCATTATCGAGCACATAGCCTATTTTCTCGCAACTCAGAACAATTTTGAGATTTCTAAGCCAGTCCCTATAATTGGTACCGGTCAATCGGTTGGTCTCAAGAATACGAGTCAAAGGGTTTGAGGCTGACATTATGATCTGCAGAGAGTAAAGATTCTAGTTAGACTTTTGTACTTGATCCTAATCTGTTCTAGGGTCTTTTAGAACAAATGTACCTCCCACTATTTTCACGAATTCCTCACACTCCCCTAGTAGGAAAACGGAAATCCTACACGACTAGGGTTTCTAGTGGGTACTGCGGTCCCACCGATTTACATGCCACCTCACCTAACAGTTATTGGTGACACATAAACAGATGAGTGTACAACTCTTATACAATGCTTCTTAAGCATGTTGCAGTGCTACTTGGTCTCTAAGTCATGAAGACTTCACCTAACAGTTATTGGTCCCATTCCTTAGTTAAGTCAGACCCACCGTATAACCGTAGAAATAAAGTCGTCATTGGGTCCTCACCTAATAGTTATTCGTGCCCAATCCCACCTTTACCCTACAACATCTCATGTCTATAGAGAGGTCCAGCCCTCCGATGCAACTTGCCCACTGTGTCCAGCTGAAAATCAACATCAGAAAGACCTTAGCAACTCTACTACGGTGGAAGACCTATGGACTTAATATCAGTTAATCAGGTCTTAGTGTTTGCAACCTTGAGCTCTTCATAAGAGGTAATCGATCAATTGACCAGGTAAGCAGATGGGAGGCTCCCCTTACTCAGAGAGTAAGGTCCTAATTAAGTAACCACCTTTCATGCTTTCCTAGACACCAATTAGATCAATTAATCTAATATGACTCGCTCATGTTGGTTCACTCTTGACTTGATTGAGGAGGTTTTAATTTAGGTCTCAATTGGGTTTGCTACATCACATGTAAACCTATCTATCCCGCTCTTATTCACATCACATGCAAACGGCACATCGCAGGCAGTTATAATTGCAGCAATAAATAAAGCTAAATTTTAAATAGGTGATGATCATGGATTCTAATTAGGTCATATTACAAGCACATGCACGTCAATCGATCAACTGGTCTTCAACCCTTGAATTCATTCCAAGCCTTCTTGATTCGATCCTTGATCAACTCTTAATCCAATCACCATCAACCGCTCAGATTGCCGTTCATCTCATGCACTATCTTCGACTTGATCGTTGACGCACATCACATCACAGAAATACAACCAGATATAAAATAAAAATAATAATAAATTACATCCCCTTTTAGGAGGCACGCAGGCCTTTCAAAATATCAAATAAGATGCATGCGAGCATCCGAAAAATTACATGACATTGCAGATCATATCGCAGGTCTTTACAATTGATACCAAAAGGGTTTGAATCCTATGATCATCACCACATGCAGCAATTATACTTTTCAGATCTGAAACTTAATTGATTATGTTATTATGACATAGGTTGCTGATTATGCTAATCATGATTCTAAACTTTGTAATCTCATTAACAATGCAATTAGAATCATCATTTTATCAGATAAAAATCAGCATGCAAAAATTAGCACCCCTGAAAAATCTGCATGCAGAAAATTTTCAGCATGCATAACCTTTTAAATTTCAGATCTAAGATGCCTTTAGATAATTAATCCTTACCTTAATCTACGATGCCTAGGCTCTGATACCACTGTTAGAACCCGCCCATGCCGCAGAAAAAATTTTAAAAATTCAAACGCAGCGGAAGAGGCATGTGCAGGATCAACCGTTCATCGCATGAACGTTGTTCAAAAACCGTTCGTAGTTAGATAAGGATTAAATACTTTTGAAACATTAGGAAGATTAGATCTTCACCTTTATGCGGGTAGGTGATCACCGCAACCTGATGATCATGGTTTTGGAAGAGGGTTCGCTTGAAGCCGCACAAGCATCCGGCCTCTACAGGTATCCACACGAAGTAGAGGATCGATCAAGATTTCCTTGTCTCCCCGGGGTGCTAGCTCCCTTACAGAGACTTCTTTTGATGGCTGATTTCTTCTCTTTTAATCAACTCTTGATTATGCTTGGAAGGAGGAGGAAGAAGAAAGAATCTTTGAAGAAGAACCAAAGGCTAGACACAGCCTTTTCTTTTCCTTGTGTTGGAAGAAGGAAGGGAAGGGGAGGAGGCCGCCAAGGCCTTCTTCTTGTTCTTCCTTGCTTGCGGCTGAAGACCAAAGGGAGGAAGGGGGCCACGAGTTGGAGAGGAATAGGGCTTCAATGAATGCCCTAGGGTGCCGCCCACTTCTCCTTTTAAAGGCATGAAGGGCTCCTACAAGTTAGGAGCCCTTGACTTATTTCCAAGAGGGGCGCCGGCCCCTCTTTTCTTGCCGCACCAAGGAGGAAAAAGGCTCCTCTTTTCTTTTCTTGCGCCCCTCCCTCTTGGTTAGCCCTAATCCTCCTCTAAGGAGGATTGGGATGCCCTAATGTGGCTAAGCCCTAATATAATTAGGCTTAGTCCAAGGGTAAACTAATTTTGGGTCTAATCTAGGTAAGTCCTAATCCAATTAGAACTTAAATCAATTTTGACTCAATTGAACTCTTCAATCCTAATCCAATTAGGAGTCTTGTTAATTCATTAGATTAATAATTAATTAGGACTTAAGAAATCCTAATCTATTAGGATTTATTCAATTTTAGTCCTAATCCAATTAGGACTCTAATTTGAATCTGAAGTCCTAATCCAATTAGAACTTCTAGAAATCCTATTCTAAGTAAGAATCCAAATTGAATTCAAAATTCTAATCTAATTAGGATTGTAGGAATCCTACTCCAAGTAGAAATCCCAGTCCTACTCCAAGTAGGACTCCCAGTCCTAATCCAATTAAGACTCCAGGAATCCTACTCCAAGTAGGTTTCGTGTTTAAGTCCAATTAATTAATTCCTATTGTTCCTTCTTCAATTTATTATCAATCGAATTGATTACTCGTGATTCATAATCACTTTTCAACCATCGCATCGGTCAATACTTCTAGTGTGTATGACCCCATAGGTTCTATTCTGACTGGTAGTGAGATATATTGTGATCTCTATCACAATGTCATTGAAAACTTCTTTCAATGGGTCGGAACGATTCCAACTCTACTCATTAGGATTTATCGATCATCGAAATAATCCCTGTGAGTCTCACCATCCACCAGTGACACCTAGCAGCATGTAGTGGCTATCCAGTAGAATGGAATGATGAACCTCTAGGTGCAGTTATCGTGTGATACAGTCCTACTATCGTGGATTCCTACAGGACGGAGGTCATGGACAACTCGTCAAACCCCATCGTCTGTCATATGTCAAGATTTATTCGACTTAAGCTCGAGAGTGAAAAACTCTTTCTCCACTATACAATCTGCCCTGGCCGAGGTCTTACGAACTCAGTCTTATAAATCACATAGGATCTCTTCTTATCTATCAAGGTCGATAGATTCCTTATAGGTGCATACCCTACTCCTACAGTGAACCTACTGCAGCCAATCTACACTACATGGATCCATATGGCTAGAGACTATGTATATATGCAGTCAAACTACAATAACCTCACTGTGAGTAGCCGAAGCATCGCAGGTCAAAAGACCAGTCACACTACTGCAACATCAACCAAGTCACTGACGAGTGGATAGACATCCAAGTGACTTTTTATTTTGGTCACGCTCAGTACCCTTGTTCTTAACAAGCACCTGCACTATTACTTCAGTGTCGCCACACTGTGGACTCGAGTCTCGTCCATCCATAAGGAAAGCAATGTGTGCACTGATCGGATCGATCACCGTCCTCGTGATGATCCATTGATCAGGAGCATTCAGAAATTAATCACCAATGATGCATGGCTCAAATTCTTAACTCTTAAGAATATGCATCATCATCTTATTAATTCTTGGACGATTTATGGACACATAAACAATATGAATAAAAAGATGTCTTTTATTTATTCAATAATAAATAGTCAAGTACAAAATTATGTCCCTAGAATTAACAATGTGTTAGCCAGATTGGCTTCTAGGGCATACATCTAACAATAACTTCTAAAGTTTCTCTTTTTTTTTTGTAGATTTCTGATACTTCAACAGCTCGTAGAGATGATGATGGTGCTGAATCCGGTCACTGATATTTTTAAGACCGTTATCTAAGGAGTTTTATATGTATCTTTCTTATATTTTTCAAAATACATTGAAATTCTGAACTTATTATGTAAATTTCATCATATATGACAATATAAATTTTTTGAATGATCTGAATGTTTGTTTTGATGTAAATGTAATGCAGGTTTATATTGCTATAATATGTTTCTTAGTATTTGTTTTTCTAATTTTTTTCTTAAAAAAATCCTCTCCCGACGCTTTATAGCGTCGTTAAAAACCTCTGGCACGGGCTGGCATGCTTTCCCCGACGCAAGGAAAGCGTCGGTAAAAATCTTCAAGCGACGCTATAAAGCGTCGATAAAAACCTGCTGTAAGCTATCCGCCGCACCCGCGTTCTATTTTATGCCGACGCGTTATTGCATCGGCAAAACCGCATACGCCGATGCTTAATAAAGCGTCGGTAAATCCTTACTTTTGCTGACGCTTTTTTCTAGCGTCGGCAAAAACATTTTCCACTCTGGTATAGCCGACGCTTTTGCAACGCTTTGTGAAGCGGCGGCTGTATTTTCACCAACGCTTATAAGCATCGGTAAAGGCTAGAAAAAACGCCAGAAAAAACCCATTTTCCTATAGTGAACATATTTTTGTTTTTTAGGATCGAGATACTTGCCTCTCCAAAAAAAAAAAAGAGAAAATGTTGAACTACGTTTTTTTAAATATCACCATGCATGATCCTAATCCACTTCTGTTTTTATCAAGTTGACCAGCCAACCAGATTATCACATTTTTTGCTTGATGATGTAGCTGCTTTTGGGACTTTTGGACCACTAGCTCAATAGAAACCCTTCGATAGCATGTCAGTAAAACTTCGTATACCGATATACAAATGAATATATACAGCTTTATACTTTGCCAAGAAATGATAGCTCCAAATGTGCCTTCTATAAACAATTTCTTCAGGCTCAATCCTACAATATGGTATAGAACACTACAGAAAAAATAGTTTTCCCCAACTATGGTATGCCGACTGTTGTGATTCAAAGCTTCAAGGGACTGCCGAACTGATCTTTGGCTGATGGTTAACCGAATTTCCCACTATTAGTTAATACTGTTCATCCCAGTTAATTGGTTATCAGTTCTGTTATACCGTTGTAACAGATCGTCTTATATATATTGTAACTCTAGTCATGTAGTTCATTCATTCAAACAATGAAAGGAAGTCGGAAGTAACTTCTTCCGTTCTCCCCTGTTTTCCAGACTCTTTCTTGTCTGCGATTCTTTATATGGTATCAGAGCTTGGAAGAAGATCAGCCTTGAGAGTTCCATTCTCACCCGGTCCTTGGCTCTTTCCTGGTTTCAGGTTATCAAGAATAGAATCAGAATCTGCAAACAGTGGCGCTAGCTCAGTCCCCTCACCTGTTCAAAGCATAGCAGAAGACCCGATGAGTCCATACTTTTTGCATCACGGGGACAACACAGGTTTGCAGCTTATTTCCTTGATCTTGAACGAGGATAACTATTCAACCTGGAGCAAGTCGATGGTTATGGCTTTGAGCGTCAAGAACAAAGAAGGCTTCATAGATGGAAGCATTCCTCAACCTCCACCCAATGATCCATACCATGCCGTCTGGAGAAGATGCAATATGATAGTGTCCGCATGGATCTTGAATTCCATACCGAAGGAGATGAGCACCAGCGTCATCTATATGGAAACAGCACAAGAGATCTGGCTTGATCTGAAGGACAGATTCAGCCGGAGCAATGGTCCAAGAATCTATCAGCTACGGAAAGTGATCTCATCTCTTTCTCAGAATTATGGTAGCGTGATCTCCTACTTCACCCGATTGAAAGGACTCTGGGAAGAATTGGCCAATCGCAGACCTCGGCAGCCAAGTGAGTACCACTCTGAAAACAGGTCATTCAATTCTTGATGGAATTGGATAATTCTTATTCAAATGTTCGTGGATAGATCCTGCTGATGGATCCCTTACCACCCATCAACAAGGTATTTGCTCTCATTCTTCAAGAAGAGAGACAACATGAGGTAACTGCTGCTATGACCCAGAGCTCTGAAGCCTCTACCTTCGTTTGCAAGTCTTGTGGTGATTCAGCCTACAACTCATCCCAATTCCCTTACTCCGATTTGAAACCTGTCCAAAAGAATCAAATTTGCAGAAAAGAAAGACCCATGTGTAGTCACTGTGGGAAATCAGGTCATACAAAAGAAAAATGCTATAGACTCCATGGATTTCCACCCGGTTTCAAGTTTACAAAAGGGAAAGGAGGAATGCCTTCTGTGGCAAACCAGGTCTCATACACCTCAACGCCAGAATACCTGCCTGACCTCTCCAAGGTCACAATTAGCCCGGAGTAGTGTCACAAGATTCTTTCCATCCTGCAGCCTCAATTGCAATCCCATGATACAAGCACGGCTGTGCAAAAGTTATCACAACCATCAGTGAATCAAGTCGGGAATTTACAAATCAAGTCTGCAGCACCTGGCTTCTCAGGTAATCCTACTTGTTCAATGAGCACCTTAGCTTGAAATCAAGCACATATTCCTTGGATCATTGATACCGGAGCCACGTACCACATGGTGTGTTCAACCTCTTTCTTCTCTACCATCGAATCTCAAGTAAGTGCCACTGTTAGACTTCCCACTGGTGAGAGAGTACCCGTGACTCACACAGGATCAGTCAGAATTTCCAAATTCCTCACCTTGAAGGATGTTCTTTGTGTTCCAAGCTTCTCTTTCAATCTCATTTCAGCCAGTAAACTAACAGAAATGCATCAATGTTGCCTGATTTTCTTGTCAAATTTCTGCTTTATACAGGGCTTGTTGAGTTGGACGACGATTGGAATGGGAAAACTTGAAGATGGCCTCTACCATCTTCAAGTAGACAACAGCCATGCTGCAAGGACTGCAGAGATCTCTTCTTCTGTTGCTGGTACGACACCAATATTCTTTCCTGTTGCCAACACCTCCATGTATTTCTCTTTGTATTCCTCTGCAAGTCTCGTTGATACTTGTCATGCTTTTGATCTATGGCACCGTAGGCTAGGACTCGTATCCTTTCCTCGACTTAACATGCTAAATAAATCTGTACCTAAAATACACGTTGGTATGAATAATAACTATGCCATTTGCCCTCTTGCTAAACAACAGAGACTAAGTTTCCCTCACACAGGCCATGTTTCAAACATTGCTTTTGAACTGATCCATTGTGACATATGGGAACCTTTTTCCATACCCTCACTTGATGGTTCCAAGTACTTCCTCACCATCGTGGATGACGAGCGACTTGGGTATATCTTATGCAATCCAAGTCCCAAACCCAGAACATCATCCGATCCTTTTGCGCTTTAGTTGAGGTGCAGTTTTCTGCTAAAGTAAAGGTCATCAGATCGGATAATGGACAATAATTTAACATGATAAATTTCTATGCCACAAAAGGAATCATTCATTAACTTAGTTGTGTTGAAACCCCACAACAGAATGGTGTAGTGGAAAGGAAGCATAAGCACATTCTTAATGTTGCTAGAGCATTGCGATTTCAAGCAAATTTACCATTACATTTTTGGGGTGATTGCATCCTAACTGCTGTTTACCTCATAAACAGAATTCCCACACCAAAATTCTCCAATCGATCTCCATATGAAGTATTGTTTTCTTCAAAGCCATCCTACACACACTTAAGGGTGTTTAGTTGCCTGTGTAATGTCTCCACTCTATGTAGACATAGATCAAAATTTGATCCTAGAGCTAAACAATGTGTTTTCATTGGGTATCCTCATGGCATGAAGGCGTATAAGGTTTATGACATTCAGACCAAAACAGTGATCATTTCCGGGGATGTTGTATTTCAGGAATTTGTGTTTCCATCTCAACACAGCTTCATTCCTTCTACACTGAATCCCTCATCTCATGACACTATTTTCTGCCCACATTTCATTACATCAAATGAATATATGCACGCAGCTCTTCAACAACACACCACACAGGACACTAGCTTCCCTGTTTCAGCACCCGGCACACCTGCTAGCACGCCTAATGGCATGCCCAAAGGCACATTCCAAATCACCTCTCCTCCTTTAATTCCCTCATCACACTCTTCTACCATTACAATGCCCACAAATCAGCCATCAATTCCACCTCCTGATCAGCCTTCTAGTCAAATTCTTAGACAATCCTCTAGACTCAACCCTTCATTAGTACAATCTATCTTCCCTTCTCCCAATCAGCAGATCAAAAAATCTACTAGACTAAAGCATCCTCCTACCTATCTCAAGGAGTATCATTGCAGCTTGGCATCATCTACTCCTCATTCTCAATCGTCCCCTCAACAGCAAATGCCCATTACAAATTCAAGAACGGCTCGTGACATCTCAGACTTTTTGAGTTATGCAAGGCTTTCTTCATCACATCGGATTTTTGCCTTGTCCATTTCCTCCTCAACTGATCCAAAAGATTATGCTGAAGCCTCCATGTTTCTCGAGTGGCGTGAAGCCATGGATGCTGAAATAAAGGCACTCCTTGCCAATAACACTTGGACCATCACTGAATTACCAGATGGAAAAGCCCCGGTTGATTGTAAATGGGTTTACAAATGTAAGTTCAAAGATGATGGTACTGAAGAAAGGAAGAAGGCACGGTTAGTTGCCAAAGGATACACATAACAAGCTGGAATTGACTATCATGACATATTCTCCCCGGTTGCAAAGTTAGTCACTGTGAAAACTCTTCTAGCAATTGCAACCGTCAAGGATTGGCATTTGTTTCAACTTGATGTTAACAATGCCTTTCTACATGATGATTTGAAAGAGGAGGTATACATGAACCTGCCTCCTGGTTATGAGCAGTAGGGGGAGAAAGGAAAACGCATGGTTTGTCGACTGAATAAATCCATATACGGATTAAAACAAGCCTCATGACAATGGTTTGCAAAATTATCCTCATTCATTACTTCCCATGGTTTCACTCAGTCTAAGACCGATTACTCCTTGTTTATAAAGAGAAATGGCTGCTCATACACTGTCATACTTGTGTATGTGGATGACATAATAATCGGAGGTAATGATCTTGTCTATATAAATCATCTTAAGCAGGTTCTTGATGCACAGTTCAAACTCAAAGATTTTGAGACCTTAAAATTCTTCTTTGGACTAGAGATTGCTAGAAGCTCACATGGCATATCCATCTGTCAGCGAAAATATGCATTGGAAGTCCTTGAAGATGATAGGACGGTTGTTGTATCTCACCATAACAAGACCGGATTTGAATTATTCTGTGCAAGTGTTGAGTCAATTCGTAGATTCACCTAAACAGCCACATTTAGAAGCTGCTTATCATATACTAAGATATTTAAAGGCCACAACAGGATAGGGGTTATTCTTCCCATCGAAGTCTGAACTCCATTTGAAGGCATTCTGTGATGCAGACTGGGTAGCTTGCTCGGATACGCGAAGGTCTATCCCAGGCTTTTGTGTCTTTCTTGGTGAGTCACTCATTTCGTGGAAGTCAAAAAAACAACGCACAGTCTCAAGGTCCTCAGCCGAAGCAGAGTATCGCTCCATGGCATCTACCTGCTGTGAAATTACATGGCTGTTGAATCTTCTAAAGGATTTGGATGTGGAACATACAAGGCCGGCATTACTATTTTGTGACAATCAAGCAGCGATCCATATAGCCGCTAATCCAGTGTTTCATGAGAGGACAAAACACATTGAGATCGACTGCCATATTGTAAGGGATAAGTTTCAATCAGGAACAATTCAAACCTTTCATGTATCTAGCACAGTTCAACTTGCCGATCTACTTACGAAGCCGGTTGGAGCTGCCAGATTCCATAACCTGATTCGCAAGATGGGCATTCATGATTTATACGTTCCATCTTGAGGGGGAGTATTGTGATTCAAAGCTTCAAGGGACTGCCGAACTGATCTTCGGCTGATGGTTAACCGGGTTTCCCACTGTTAGTTAATAATGTTCATCACAGTTAATTGGTTATCAGTTCTGTTATACTGTTGTAACAGATCGTCTTATATATATTGTAACTCCAGTCATGTAGTTCATTCATTCAAACAATGAAAGGAAGTCGGAAGTAACTTCTTCCGTTCTCCCCTGTTTTCCAGACCCTTTCTTGTCTGCCATTCTTTACACCGACGCCAGAAAGAAGCTCCATATTTTCTGAATGTTGTAGACCTTTACGTGATTCTATGGTGACTACATACAGTCGATATCTCTGTGATTTGCTTTTCAGTACTAGAAAGAATTTGAAGGAGTGCCACTTTTTATGGTGGGATAGAGCAACCAAGAGCCACTTCTAATGAAATCACTAAATCTGTCTGTGAAGTTACTTCTAGTGAAAATATGCTACTTGCAACCTTCTAAATTCTTGAATGCTTCTCTATGTGTGCATGTGGATCTGCACTATTTTGAGTAAATTACCAGTTCTTAGCCATGATCTTTTTTGCTTTCATTGTTTATGTAAGTTGGATTCACAGTAGATGCTTCCTAAATCACCAAAACATTGTCTACAAGATCATACTCTGAGTGAATCATGCCCTCTAGAATATTTATATTCCTCTTCGTTATGGTTAACTACCTTTCTTCTGATTTCACTGTAAAATTGTGGTATCTACCTAGCTTTGAAGTTGGTAGTTTAATTGTTGCTAATGGGCTAAGATTTTTCAGTATTTCATAATTTTCATAAAGATTTTTTTCCTTTTATATTAGAAAAAAAACTCCTGTGCCCTTCTTTTATATTTCAAATCTTCTCATTTTATTTGTGGTCTTATCATGATCCTTCTGCAATTTGGGGAGCCTTTAACCACTCCATTTTCTTTAAAGAAACGAACCATACTATTCTCTATTTGTACTAAGAGGGATAAAGTAAACGTGTCTGCAACCACATTGCCCCATGCGCAAGAGAGGGTGGCAGTCAAGCAAGAGTATTCCCTAGTTGTGGTATGGCTGTTAGAGAAATTAAAGTTGAAGGTTTGGCTATTATTAAGGCTGCAAATGGGTCGGGTTGACCTGTTAACCAATCCAACCCAACCCGCTTAGACCGACCCAACCCGAATTGGAGGACCCATTGGGCCGGGTCGGATCTTAAATTTGGACCCATTCTATTTTTCAGGTCAGATCTAAGTCAACGCGATCTCGACCCGACCCGAACCAGACCGGATATTTTTTGGGTCAATTTTGAATCATTCACCCAAAGACCCAATGAGCTAGCCAACCTTTTTGGGTTGGAATGGCCCATGTGAATATAGCAGTCTCCAAGCAACTATAAAGTTGGTTAGATCCGGTCATCAAGAAGATCTTACAAGCCTAGGATAGCTGAAGTCTAAACTGACCCAAAACATCTAGCTCAATCACCTCCGTCAATGGCATTGCGGTCCTCGGGTCTTTGCAGCCTGGAGTATGGATCTTCAAACCCCTCAAGCCTGTGGATATTCTCTCGAAAGGATCAAAGTCCCACCTCAGCTAAGCATTGCCTAGAATGGGGGGCAAGGCCCATAAGACCTTCCAGTGTGGTCGAGCACCTCGGCCTCCAAACGTATTGATCTAAGTGGTAATCGAGATGATCATATGCAGAACTGAACTACACAACATAGTGGACCCACGTGTACTCCTTACACGCAAGTTCAAGCAAAGATGAAATGTAAAATAAAGTAGCTTTCATTCATTGCTGTGATTACAAAATAACATCGGCTCGGCAGTCAAACGACCTTACAAAATGAGTACTGGACTCCGACTTTATAAGACTCTACAAACTAGATAGATCGGATGGAGCAGCCGACTAATCAGAAAAATATGCTCCTTCTTGGTCATCACTTCATCCTCGTCAAAAAGCAGCTTGAGGCTGGCTAGACCTTCATCGACTGCAACATCCGGAAGGAGTCTAGACTTTATCTTATGCTAAGCCTCCCTGGGAAAGCTAAGGAAGTCAATGGGGAGTCCTTAGCCGAGCAGTTTCCAGTGAGGACTCGACAAGGTCCCACTCAAACTCAACTGAAGTCTCACACTTCATCACTCGAGCAGCCTTCCTCTCTACCTCAGCAGCCTAATGGCAGACGACCTATAGCTCTCTTCCAAGATTGGAGACCTTGAGCTCGTCCTCTTTCGCCCTCACTAAAGTGCCTCTTAGTTCAGCTTCCATCTCAACCACCCTTCGACGGGCAACGACATCTTTCTTCGTAACCAACCTACTTCATAGATACCCCAGTTCAATCTTGACTTCAGCCACTCTTCCCACAGCTTGCTGGAGAGCTAGCTGGACCACCTCAAAGAGCCATTCCACTAGCAAGGAATCTATGGAACAGAAGGAAGAAAGGGCAAAAAAAAAAAAGGAGAGGATGGGCTTTATTCCATCCCTGGGGGGCAACTTCCTACTTTTATAATGAGCTTAGATGACTGAGATTCACTTGTCCAGCCTAATCGTCGGACATGTGGCATGCTCTCTAAGCCCCTGGTGGTTAGTCTCCCCCTTGAGAAATGTTCCCTAAGGAATGGGCTTTGGAAGACCACCACCACATAATTATAGTTGTCATAAAGGTGGCTAGAAGTTTGATGAAGTGCCTCCTCCGAATGGCGAGACCAAGGAAAATACCTCAGGACACTAGAAGTAATGTGACTCGATCTCCTATTCACGAGGTTACTAAGTCGCCTCAAAAATAATTAGTTCTTGACCTTGGGCATATTGAAACCGAGAGGCAAGCGACTAAGAGTCCATGATTGCCCAAGCACCAACCTAGAGATGCTGACCAAAAAGACTCAATAAATGAGTTCTACAAAGCCTACAGGCAAGTCATTAATATTGGTCCAAGTTACAACACTTAAGCATCAAAGCTGAATACAAAAAAAAAAGCTTGAAAAAAGAAGTTGTTTGCATTTATGACCAGCGAAAAGATTGCAGAAGGTCAAAAGAAGAAAAGAAAGAATGCAAAAAAAAGCTCATCTCATGGCTGAGCCAAAAAGAAAGAAATCTATCCTATTCTTCACTTTTTCCTTCCTCCCCTTCAAAGGAAGATCCCTCCTCTTCAGTAGCATTTGGCCCTTTGGGAACAACGCGGCTGGGGTTGACTTAATGATGTCGCTCACTGACCATCGCCTGACATGCCTTGAAGCCCCTTTTGAAGGAGTCCATGGTAGCCTCCAACATATAGTGGGAGAACTCCCCCGAGCCCTTGAAGTCATCGATTGCTTGTTGAGCCATCTTCTTAGCTTGGATAGCCTTCTCCTCAACTCGAGGGGCTCTCTCTTTGGCTCTGGCAGTTTACTTCTTGGCTTAAGCCACCTTGTTCTCATCCTAGGTGAATTTCTCCTCAATGCAAAAAATTTTGCTCTTTGCCTCCGCTACCATCTCTTTGAGTTGAGTAATCTTCTCCTTGTGCAAAACAGCCTTTTCCTTCAATTCCTTTTTTGCCTCCTTGAGCCTTTTCTGTGCCTCAGAGAGTGCAGCCTTGAAGCATAGCCTTTTCTCCCAGCAAGTCAAGCTTAACCTTCGGCATGCTCCCTTACTTCCTAGGGAATCTCTTTCAACTCTCCTATGCTATCATTCTGCCTCTCAGGCCTCCTACTATTTTTTGAGAGTTGTGTTTAGGCATTGAAGGGTCCCTACCAAACTCACTATGATAGATCGACTTCTTTATCGTTTTGTTTCAGATCGGATCCAATGTTGGAGCAACGCTCCTAGCAAAACCTCCACCTTCAATCGCTAATTTGGAGATATGCGGTGTCAGAGTCATTGCCACCCGAGCTCAGTAACCACCGAACTACCACCATAAAATCTTGCAGAGATCTTTAACCAATTTGTCTAATCTAGACAGCAAATAAGCCAAGCACTCTAGTGAGTCTATTAGCTTGGCGTCCAGCTAGAATCAGCTTTCTGGCAATACTACAAGGCCGGCCCAACCCTTAGGCGACTGAGGCAGTCGCCTAAGGCTCCGACCCAAAGAAGGCCAACCGCAGGAAAGGCCTCAAAGACAAAACAGAAAAAATGGTCCTCTTAGTGGGTTCACCTTAGGCCGGCTCACTGCAGAGAATGCCTCAAAGATAAAATAGAAAGAAGAAAAAATTCCTCTTAATGAATTCGCCCTGGGATTCCAAATGCATTAAGCCACTCCTGCAACACTGGCTATAATTTGGTATCTTGCGTAGCATGGCAAAGTAGTTCGCCATTTCACAGCAACTTGTCATATTTATTCTACTAATTTGATTTTGTGGAATCAGCTTCCTTTCATGGTATCTAATCCAAACCACATCCCAACGCCCCTCCCCCACCCCCTCCTCCTCCTCCTCTCTCTCTCTCTCTCTCTCTCTCTCTCTCTCTCTCTATATATATATATATAGGCCACTGATGCCGTGGTTACGTTGTCTTTTCGAAGCCCACAATGTGACATCCTAATCGAAATTCATTCCCGTCACCTTTCATGTAGGATAACGTTCACACCCTGCCGCTAGCCTTTTGGAATTGTATTCTTTACATGTGGCCCAGAGATGACGTGAATTGCGAGTTGGCATACAATGATGCAGGCTAGCATGATTCAGACAGCTCCATCGACTCCGATGCATGTTACAATGGTTCATGGGTTAAGTATAGACAGCGGTGCAAGTAGGATGGTATGATCACCAAATATTACATGTAAAATTAACAGTTGTCGCCCAACTTCAAAGCAAGGTTGAAGGAAAAAAAAACAAGACAAATGATGTGAACGGTCCCAGCTGCAGTATCTGGTCCATTCCTCTAGTAATTTAGCAAGAAGGAAGCACTTGACAAAGCTAGAGGTTTGGTTGTGAGGTAACCCCACTAGTACTGGAAGTAGGTGGCCAATTGATTGATTGGCACGGAGAGGCATGTGGAGTGGGTGGGCACATCACGTAGTGTGTGCCATCAAAGAATGATGCGATGCTCCCCTGGGCCTGCAGACTGCGAGAAGTTTATCACCTTACACTGAAGCTTATCAATTGCCAAGTGCTGACCTGTGAAGGATTACTTTTTCTCTACTCTCTCTCTCTCGTCTTCAACGACAAAAAGGTGTTAAAGGAGGGATACAAAGTCGGTCACTTTAAGACTACAATGGTTCGAAATTTGGCATCATGTTACCTGGTTCATTGGATAAGATAGATTTTTCTTTTTTTTCCTTGAAAACATTGGCACCGAATCGTTGCTTTCTTTTCTCCGAAAAAGGTGAAATAGATTTTTATTTATGGGGAATAAAGAAACAATTCAATCACAGCGGCAAAGACTGGTTTAGCGCATGAAAACAGCAGGTAACGGAAGCAATGACATAAGATCCAAATTATTTAATGCTCATTTATTGATAAGAAAACCCTTTGTAGCAGTAACCAAACAGACACCCATCAACCACATGATCATACACCCAGAGAAGCCTCTAGGAAGTAAGAGCTTAAAATATACAAGACAAAGAACAGATTAATCATCCATGAACAAAACAGGATAAAGAAAAAGGAGAAACAAAGAAAAAGGAAGAAGAAGAAGAAGATTCCAACGGTTGGAAAACAAAGATTACAGCAGCCACCACCATCACCACCTCCACTGCCTACAAAGCCAACGTTACCAGTTTTTTAATATTTTGGTGATGTTTACACAGCCAAAAAAAATTAAAAAAGGAAAATTTATGCTTACCTTATCATTTTACTTGGTGATGGCATAGACGGCGTAGATAATCCCGGGGATGTATCCGAGTATCGTCAGCAGCAGGCAGATCCAGAACTCCGCCTAGTTTTTTTTTTTTTTTTTGGTGGTTTAAAGAAGTAGAAGAAAAAAAATCAAGTTAGGCTCTTGATATTAACTTCTTCAAGATAAGACCAAACATTAAACAAAGACAAGCCAAGGGAACAAGAAAAAAGACAAACCGAGAAACTAAATATCTTTGTTGCATCTATTTGAGGATTTTAACTTTATCTCAGCTAGTTTTGAAAAAAAAAAAGAAAGATATATAAGAAAAATTATCAAAGTTTTAGGCTCTCCACATCATTTTCCAACCCAAAGAAAAAAGGAGAACCAAATTTTGTAGTAAAGAGTCACAAAATCAGAATGATCTGAATAAAGAGAAAGATGGATGTTCAAAAACTTGAAAGAAAGGAAAAACACCCCAAGAAAAAAAAAATGATCTTTCTTTACATCTAGATGATGTTTCTAAGTTTTCCTTCAGAAAAACTAAAAAATAATCGATCACAGATCCAAAAAGGTTAGAAGAAGCTGAAGTAGAGGAGGTGAAGTGTGTGTGTGTCTATATATATATATATATATATACCTTGCAGCCAAACTTGAGGAAGACTCCGAGAGGAGGAAGGATGATGGCAATAAGGATATCGAGGCAGGTAGCCGTCCCTTCGTCTGCCATTTCTTCTTCACCTGAAGTGATACCGAGAAAGAGAAAGAGGGCTTGCAGAAGAAAGCGAGTGAGAAGCACAAAGAGGGTGCACCGTGCACCCCTTGCTTTTATGGATGTATGGCACGTGCATAGCACATGACAGAGAACCTTCCCCGCGTTGGCTTCGCTGTCGGTTGCGGGGGAAAGCTGGGGGAGCGGGTTTCCGATTGCCGAGTGACAGCTGGGAGCGCATGTGGATTTGCCGACTTTCCCACGTGCCAACGGGATTCGCCACCTCTAAGAACCCTGATATATTTTCTTTCTTCTATATATGTATATATTTATTAGCAAATATAACTTTTAGTTAACAGAAGAAAAGATTATTATGAAAAGAAGTAATCATCTGATCCCATCAAAGTATAGCAATAATATTCTGTTGAGGTTCCCCTCTAAGATTTAATAGTTCCACATGAAAATCACAAGTAAGTGGATGTGCTATGCGCATGAAGAATCACTTAGCTTATATTAATCAAACAAATATACATAGCATGTGCATGCAAGTAAACCTACTCTAAAATCACTTTCTTAGACATGCCGCAATCTAATGGTTAACCATGTGCATTGCCAATCAGCATCAATAAAATTAAGAAAAATATATCTTGGTTAAATAGACTAAGGGCTGATTTTGATATTTCTACAGGATTGGGCTGAAAGTTCTTTAGAAATCGGGCCTATTGGCCCATCCATCTTGCATTACTAAAAGTCTATTCAAATCTAAAAACTTTTTATTCTCCTTATAGAATTTGGGATGGTATTTGGCTGATATAGAGTCATACTTAAATGGTCCATAAATCTTATAGGATGTGTAACCTGATCTTATATGAATATCCAAGTAGTCCCAAACTAATATACTATTTTAGGCCTAATAATATATCCGTTGGAAAATGTAAAATGCACAAGAAAACCAATTATATGCCAAAAGAGATGAAAAACTAGAGCACACATAAAAAATATTCCAATGGAATAAGGTTATGGAAGGAATCATAATGCTCCTAGATGAGAAGACTTGCAAAAAAAAACATGATAACAAAATCTTGCTACAAGTCCTAGTCATTACCAAAATCAAAATAAAGACCACAAGAACAGATGTTTCTCTAGAAATCATTCCAACGTAGACATTCTATGAACACAAATGTTTAAAATTTGTACTACGAACAATAAATGATATGATCACGTCAATTAATATAGGTAGCTTTTCACGTGCGTAGCAATGGTCCTTTCGTCCCAGCATATTGCCATTGGCTCTATAATTGAAAGAGTATTTTCTTGTATGACATTCCAACAATTTTCATGTCAGTTGGAACACTCTCCTTCCTTATCCCTGAGACAGGGATAAGATGATGAACCGTCCAGATAGACGTATGGGCGCACTAACGTCTTGATTGGAAAAGGGACAAATCATAAATCGTAGTAGGTCCTACTGTATTCACCTTCAAGAAATTTTGATATTTGGATGCCGTTCTTAGGAAAGAGAGCAGTAACTAGATTCGATAAGCTACAAACTGTGAACATAGAATTTAAAATGCTAATGATAAATTGAAAGCTAAATTAATAAAAAAATTATAATTAACTTGACTGGTAGCCGAACGGTCTCGTTTTAATGTTACAATTTCATATTTAAGCATATTCTTCATAACATCCGACTAGTATTTTTTTTTATTACGGTTCCAGCTACTATCGTCCACTACTTTCTTTTGATGATTGCCGTAGTTGATTTTGTGCATGTTTCCACTCATCACATTTTGATTCTCCAGCAACTAGGGCTGTCAACGGGCCGAGCTGCTCGGGCTCGGCTCGAGCCCGGCTCGGTAAAAGCCCGGCTCGGGCTCGGCTCGTTAGTCAAACGAGCCCGAGCCCGAGCCCAAAATGAGGCCCGTTTAAATCCGAGCCCGAGCCCGAGCTCGAGCCCGAGCAGCTCACGAGCCCAAACGAGCCCAACCAATAACCCATTCCCTCCACCGACCACCTCCTCTCTTTTTATTTTTTTTTCTTCTCCTTCCTTCTGGGTTTTTCCAGAATCTTCCCGGCTCCCGCACCCGGTGTCAGTGTGGCGGTGTCCCTCCCCCGAGTCCCCTCTCGCCTTCCTCCTCCGCCGACCACCGCCGATGCCTCGCTGCCTCCTTCCGCCGCCTGGGAAAGAAGCACGCGAGGCCCATCCCCCTCTTTCTTCTCCGTTTCTCCCCCTCCCTTTTCCTCTCTTTGTCGACTCCTCTACCGGCGAGACTGCGATAGAGGAGGGGATGAGAAGCCCTCCTCCACCGGCGAATCAGGGAAGGAGCCGAGGAGTCCCTCGCACGGGAGGGTCGGGCCACGGCCGGCGGCGCCCGCGGCCGAGCTCGCGGCTTCCTCGGCCGTGCCTGCGGCCGACGCCCGTGCCGGCGGTGCAGGTGCTCGCGGCCGAAGCCGGCGGCCGCCGCACGCGATGAGGTGAGTCTATTCTTCTCTCTTTTTTTTTCTTTTTTTCTTTCTTTCCTTCTTTCTTCTCTTCTTCTTCTTCTTTTCTTTCTCTCCTTCGTTCTTCTCTCCGACGACGAACCGTCGGGACTCGGAACCGAGCTCGGCTGCTCGTTGTTCTCTCCGACGGGCGACGGAGATGGGGGCAGGGATGGGGATGGGGATGGCCGGCTTCTGGGTTCTTCTCTCCGACGGGCGACGGAGATGGGGGCCGGATGGGGATGGGGCGGGCTCGGGCTCGCCGCTCGGGCTCGGGCAAACGAGCTTTACGAGCCCGAGCCCGAGCCCAATACAAGGCTCGGTACCGAGCCCGAGCCCGAGCCAGGAAATTTGTGAAACGAGCCGAGCCGAGCCTGCGGAGGCTCGGGCTCGGCTCGGCTCGTTAACAGCCCTACCAGCAACCGCTTCCACCTCTCGCATGTCGCTTCTGAAGCTTCATTCCTTAATACAAGGCGCCATCAACTTGATGGTTTATATTTTAAAAAATAAAAGCAAACATTTTTTACTTCTATTTTTTTCAAAAATAGTAAAAATTATTAAAAAATAAAAAATAGAATAACTAAATAATTTTTTACATTAAATCTTATATTTTTATTTTAAAAAAAGAGGTGAAAAAACTGATATCAAACAAGTCTCAAGCTTTCTATGTGTTGGAAGAAATATTGGACATCTCAACCTCGAGCCAAATCTATCCTTTGACCTCGAATGCAAGCTGAGGAGAACAACCTCGGCCCAGCCGATCAGCCGACCGGCCGAAATGAGCTACCACAGCCCCACCCGAGGAGTCGATCAACCAAAAAACCATCAGCCAAAGAAAACAATCAACACGTGTCAACAAGGGCTGAATGTCCCAACAACTGACAACTCTAGCAGCCCATAGTTGTAGAAGCACCACAGCCTATGCCCCAACAATGCTGCCCACTACCCACACGGACCAGCTCCCACATCACGATTGTACTATCGACCACTACTTGGTCATCATTGCACGCCTCGTCATGCCACATAACGACAAAGTTGGTACCCTATATAAGGTAACCTGGGGGACCTCAGGTACACATATAATATTACTCACAAAGATTACACTCTGCTGAAATTCTCTCTCTTTTATGTTGTTGTTTTGTTATTCTGACTTAAGCATCGGAGGGTTCTCTACCAGAAACTCTTCGACAAGCGGACTTTTTGCAGGCCACATCCGGAGGAGATCCAACCTCCACACCTCGTCCAGCCTACTCAGCTCATCTCCAACTGACCTCAGGGTCGTTCGAGCTGCACTTCAACCTCAGCCCAAATTCGGCGACAACAGATTGACGTTAGAGGAAGAGCACTGCCCCAACAACATCGACATCTAACGAATGAAGAGACAACCAGCATGAAGTCACGAGGAGCCCGCGGCGCATCGCGTGCTTCGCAATGCCGTGCTCCGACCTCTCGAGGGTTGTTGCAAAACTCGAAACCCGCTCCATCGGAACAACCCACAGAGTCGGCGCACCCTGCTAAGGAGTTCTAGTTAGGAGGGAAAACGGCGTGCTCCGAGCCCCCTTTCCAGCAAAGACTCCTCTCCAACCCTATCACCTCCTCACCATATATAGCCCCGCCCTGATGGGATGCCAATCTCGATCGGAGAATTGAAATAATGGACTGACAGACTTAAGCCCTTAAGAGACGGGCTTCGAGGGCGAACAATGACTTCAACTTCTCCTCAAAGCCCCTCTTTCCCAAGTGGATCATGGAGTAAACGATACCACCTCAGTTCAAGATGCCTCAGACAGAGCTGTACAACAGCACCTCAAATCCCATGGGCTATCTTAAGAGCTTCAAGGCTCTCATGATGCTGCATGGAGCCACCGACATCATCCTTTGCAAGGTGTTCTTTGCGTCCCTATGCAAGTCAGCTAGGTTCTGGTTCTCCAGACTTCGGCCTGGTTCCATCCATTCCTTCAAGCAACTCGCCCGTCTCTTCGCAACACACTTCGTCTCTAGCTGAAGGTGGGTCGCGGCTCAGATGCACTCCTCGACATCAAGGAGAAAGAGTCGCTCAAGGTCTATGTTAACCACTTCAATGCAGAGACTTTGGAGGTCCGCGACCTAAATCAGTTGATCACGATGTCAACAATGAAGAGCAGCCTGCGGTCGTCGAGCTTTCTCTTCTTTCAGAAAAAGCGCTTCCCCATCGACTTTATCGAAATGCTAGCGCGGGCCGACAAATATACCAATGCAAAGGAAGCCATGCCCCCCCCCCCCCCCCCCCCGGCGCGAGTAGGAAAGGAAAAATGCAAGGAGTGAAGAGAATCGAAGAGTGTCTCACCTCAGCGTGAGAGAGGTTTGTGATAGCTCAAGAGCCCTCTTCACTGCCCTAAAAACCTAGGTCTTCATAGAAATCAACTCATATTTATCAGTGAGGTCCATTGGAACCTGAACTTATCTCTAATGAAAAATCTTCTTATCATATTTGTCTTTCAGATTGAATGACTGCGACAAATGTATTCGACTTGGGTCATCCCAGAGATGTCTGAGCCCCAATAAAGGAGACATCTCGGGAACACCTTGGGCCTCCTCAAGATCAAGCCCACTCGAAATTCCTCTGAGACTGCTGTCCAAAGAGGAGAAGATCGGGCCCCGCGCCAAAGGCTGGGCGTGTCCCTCGACCTCTTCAAGTTGTGAATAGCCCAAGTAGGAGACTGCCCCTCACGCCGAAGGCTTGGCGCTCCACTCGGCCTCTTTAGGTCATAAATGGCCCGAGCAAGACGACGGCCCATGCATCAAAGGCTTGGTGCGCTACTCGACCTCTTCAAATCGTAAATGGACCAAGTAGGAGGCCGGCCCTTGAGCCGAAGACTTGGTGCGCCACTCGGACTCTTTTGGTCATAAATAAGGCTTAGCGCACCACTTGACCTCTTCAGATCGTAAATGGCCTAAACTGGAGACCGGCCTCCGCACCGAAGGCTTGGTGCGCTACTCGACCTCTTCAAATCGTAAATGGACCAAGTAGGAGGCCGGCCCCCGAGCCGAAGGCTTGGTGCGCCACTCGGACTCTTTTGGTCATAAATAAGGCTTGGCGCACCACTTGACATCTTCAAATCGTAAATGGCCTAAGCTGGAGATCGGCCTCCGCACCGAAGGCTTGGCTCGCCACTCGACCTCTTCAAGTCGTAAATGACCTAAGTAGGAGATTGGCCCTGACACTGAAGGCTCAGCGCACCACTCAACCTCATCAGGTCATAAATGGCCCACGCAGGAGACTGACCCTCACGTTGAAGGCTTGGCGTGTCACTCGACCTCTTCAGGGATGCCTCTAGGACCATAGTCCAGAGATGAAAAGAGACACCTTGGCCGACTTGGGACCTCCTTCAGCCGAGCTCACTCAAAATTTCTTGGGAGCCAAACTCCAAAAGGATCAACCAAGGAGCGCAAGACAAGATAAAGCTTCACAAGGAGAAGATCCTGGCGCGACAACACAAGCTCATATTGAAATGTGGTCAAACACAAGTAAAGGCCCAAGTGAGGTACTTTGGAAATTTCTTTACTTTTATTATCTTTTATTGTATACACCAACCTCGGAAGAAGCCAAACAAAAAGAGCTATAAAAGAAGGTCAAAGCTCGGAGCGATGACCTAAACTCGAACAAAAGACAAACAATAAAGGAAAAAACCAAAGCCAGGTACTTTGGAAATTCTTCGTTCTCATTAAAGTTGTGAATTTTTACATTGATCTCAGCAAAGGCCAAACAAAAAGAGAATATGTCAAGCTTGGCCAACCCGAGTAAAAAATAAAAAAACAAAAAGGCAGAAAAGATGGGGCTTCATCCTCCACCTTCACCATTGCCACCAACGCTAGTCGAGACATCTAGTTTTCTTCGATTGAGAAGAAGAGCTCCCAATCCAGTCCGCTAAGTTTGAGCCTAGCATACTTCGAAGCCCTTTTTGAATGCGTCGTTGCATTCTGCAATGTCTCCTCTCGAAATTTCTCTAAGGTGTGGTACTCTTTGACCTTCTCTGTGACCCTCTCGCCTCAGCACAAATGGCATCCTCCCCAGCCTGGACAACATTCCGCTCAACATGGAGTAGTTTCTCAGAGAGCTCCACGGTCTTTTGCTCGGTAGAACGATAGGCCTCTCTGGCCATGGATAGTTGCCTCTCCATGATCGTAGCCTTAGTCTGCGCAGTCAATGCATGAGTTTCCATTGACTTGACTTTGTCTTTGATTGTCTTCGCCTTCTGCTCAGCTTTGCGAGCCTGTTCTTCGGCAACCTCCGCCCTCGCATTGGCCAAATGGGTGTGCTTCTTAATGGTCTCTGCCCTCACCTTGTACTCTGGGACACTCCTTTAGAATACCTTGATCCTCTCTTACATACCAACCTTGAGTGCATGCTGAAAAGAGGAAGGAGGTTAATTATCAAAGTAAGCGACTTATTGGAGATTCACAAGTTGAAAACCTCCCCAGATGATCGTAGCGAAGATTTGGTCGAAGAAATCAGCAAAGTCAAGGGAGCGCATGGTTTCCCTATCATCCCCGGACCTGCATGTAACAAACCAACTCCCTTGCCACATTGGGAGACTCCAGTGCCGAATTGGACTCCTCAACCGACCACTCGGTGATGTAGGTCCTAGAGGTGCGGGCTAGTGCTAAGGAGCCTGTCTCGGCCAAAGCAGATGGGTCTGAATTTGACAGACCCGAGGTGTGGGTCTTGGGGGATGACCAGTGTGGAGGCATCATGGCAGCATAAGGTTAGGCAAGGATGACCCCATCTAAAGGAGCCGATCTGATCAACGATGCTACCTCGACCTCAGGTTCAAGGTCCCTGATCTCCTCTCGAGCCTCAGACAACGACCTCGGGGTTGGCCTCAATAGCAAGAGCCAAAGAGGACTCCCCTTTCATCCTTTTTCTTTGGGGGGCCTCACTCTTGGTGGTTGCGGCTGACTTCTTCTTCATCTTCATCTAGAGAATCAATAAGAGATCAGTCTTCATGGCAGCGAGAACTGCAAAACCAAAGACAAAGTTAGCCCACAATACTAAGGTGAAAAGATAAAAAAAAATTAGGAGAAGCTTATCCTAGGGGTCGGTCGGGCTCAGACCGACCTTAATCAGAGCCTCCTCGGACAATAGCTCATGCAAGGTAGGGATGCCGAATCAAAATTTTAGAAGCCTATCCAAGGCCTTTTAGCCATCATTGGACGTCCTTGGGCGCCGATTCATATCTCTCTGAGGTCCCTCCTCATGATATCAAACCCCCATGGTTGCTTGAAGTGAATGAAGAAAAACCTCCCTTTCCATCCATAGATGGAAGAGGGAATACCTCAGAGCAGTTGATGGTCTTTCTGAGGAGAAAATTACAGCCAGTTATTGTCTCGAGAATGCCTCTTCAGGGTGAAGCAACCTGGAAAAAGGGACACCGAGGCTCAGAAGCTCTGAATGAAACAAGGAGAAAGGAAACCAACTAAGACACGCTAAGAGTTTGGCACCAATTGGGTTGGGACAAGGTGGTAAGGTCCCATCAATTGCACAAAGAAGGGGTAGAGAGAAAGTCTCAGGATGAAGAAGAAAAAGACAAGAAAAGGATCGAGCAGCTCAGAATTGTAGACCTGGACACTCGAGCACCACACGGGAGCCTACTCGAGCAGTTGAAAAAAGGAGCAAGAGAGGTGAGAAGTGAAAACTGAAGGTTGGGAACCCCCTTATATAGAGTCGCGAACTACCCTGATTAAAGCGTCGATTCAACTATTGGGGTAGATCACACCATATGTCAGCTTGGGACACGGCACGGTGAATTGCCAAAATCGTTGTAGTAATGATGCATCGAGGAAAACCCTACAGTGATGATGCCTCGGGACAACCTGGATATGAGGATGCTTTGAGAAGACAGATTGACGTATATATTGCCCATGATGAAAGTCACCCTCAATCGAAGTAACGACTTGACTTTCATCGCCCAAACTAGAAGGCAATTCGGCCTCGAAAGTAGGGGGCATGTGTTGAAAAAAATATTAGACATCTCGACCTCAGGCCAGACCTACCCCTTGACCTCGTACGTAAGCCGAGAAGAACAAGCTCAGCCCCGGCCGAGCAGCCGATCGGCCGAAGTGAGCTACCTCAGCCCTGCCCGAGGAGCCAATCAACTAAGAAACTATCGGTCGAAGAGAACAATCAGCACGTCGACAAGGGTTGACATTTTCAACAATCGACAGCTCTAGCTACCCACCGCCCATGCAGACCGGCTCCTATGCTTCGGTTGTACTACCAGCCATTACGTGGTCATCATTGCACACCATGTCAGGCTAGGTAACGATAAAGTGAGAACCCCTATATAAGGAGGCAGCTCGGGGGACCTTAGGTACACATGCAATATTACTCACAGAGACCATACTGTGTTGAATTATCTCTTCTATGTTGTTGCTTTCTTATTCTGACTTAGGCATTAGAGGGTCCCCCGCTAGAAACTCTCTCTGAAGACGATATTTTGCAGGCCACATTCGGAGGAGATCCACCCTCCACACCTCGTCCAACCAGCTCAGCTCATCTCTAGCCGACCTCCGAGTCGTCTGAGCTGCACTCCAACCTCAGCCCGGATCCGGTAGCAACAGATTGGCGCAAAAGAAAGGGCATTGCTCCAGCAACATCGACATCTAACAAAGGGAGAGACAACCGGCATAATGTTACGAGGAGCCCGCGATGCATCGTGTGCTTTACAACGCTGCGCTCCCAACCTCCCGAGGGTCATTGCAAAGCCTCGAACCCGCTCTATTGGAATAACCCGCCGCGCCTGTGGACAATGAGCAGTTCAACCTGCTCACTCAATAGGTGCAAGCACTGACCACGATGGTCCAAGGCCTGTTTATTATATATTATTTTATTATTTTTTAGTATTGATACAAATGTTCATCATCCTGCCTGTGGAGGCCAAACATCGAGGGAAAGAGAAGGAAAATCTTTTGTCAGTTAGTGATTGATTGTTTTCTAGTACGTACAATCACATTATTTTTCCTTGAAGTATAACTTATAATATAACTATTTTTTATTTTTGTGTTTGTTGAAATGGCTAGCTTAACAAAGCCGCTCAATAGATACATATGGAAGAAATATTGGACACTTCAGTCTCGAATCGGATCGACCTCCTTGACCTCAGTATAAACTGAGGTGGACAACCTTGGCCCCAACCGAAGAGCCAATGAGCCGAGGAGTCGATCAGCATGTGCCGATTAAGGCTGAGACTTTGGCAATCTGTTGTTGTGACAACACTGCCCTCGACATGCAATCAGCACTGTATGCCGCCCATGCGGAAAGATGCCCACATCGTAAACGTATGACAGGACATTAACACACGTCGCATTAATTTGGATGATGACAGAATAGACTACCCTATATAAAGGGATAGTTTGGAGTCCTCGGATATGTAATGTTATGTGATTTTCATTCAGAGAGAATTCTCTCTGCTAATATTTCTTCCTTCCACATTATTGCCTCTTTATTATAACTTAGGTATCAGAGGCTCCCCCGTCGGAAACTCTCCGGCAAGCCAATTTCTTGTAGGCCATTCACGGAGGAAGTCAGCTTCCTCACACCTCGGCCGCCTCATTTACCTCAGCTCCTGCCGACCTCAGGGTCCGCGGAGCTGCATTCTGACCTCGGTCTGGGATTCTATGGCAACGGATACAATCAATTATATTAAGTCACCCAAATATCTCGAAAACGTCTTGATACAGCAAAAGAAGTGTCTCACAATCCTAAAGCCCTATACTCTAGAAGCAATCCAATCATAAGACCATTTTGATTTTTCTGCAAAATAGAGCAAATGGATGGATCCATCCCATATTCTAATACACCACTCTAACCTGGCCCATGTTGATAGACAAAGGCAACGGCTTTATCAAAAAAGCAAGTTAGTTGGAGTTTCTTGATTTTAGACCTCTCCAACTCATATCAAAGCGTTCAAATATTTACTTGGAGAGCTACTATTTATATACTTCTACTTTTATCATATTTGAAAAATAGAAGAAAAAGGACTCAGCGGATAGATGCTTCATGCCCATTATGCAACCGAGAAGATGAGATGCTGAAACGTTATTCTTCTATTGCTTTCGCATAATTGATATGGTCTGGCTCATATATATCAAAAGTCTAAATGTTTTGTGGAGTGGATACATAGGTGGTTTAAAATACTTTGGGCAAATAACATGCAAGAGCGCAAGACATTCTCCAACAATGAAATATTCCACATATTTTGATCAGAAAGGAAAAAAAGAATCAACTTTGTCAAATTTGTTCAACTCGAATCTCTTAAAATATAATAATAATAAATATTAAAAAATTTAAAAGCAAGATTCCAAGTCTTTTAATTTCGTTAAAAATAATTAAAACTATTGTATACAATCCTCTATATTTCTATTAGTGAGATTTAAGTCTCTAAATTCGGATCAAATTCATAAGAAAAAAATAAGATAAAATCCTTTATCTTTTCTTCCAATCAATTTCTGCAAAATTATAATATAAAATTTCTATTTAAATTGGTAAGATATATTATTTTCCGAGTCTGAGTTATATTTCTGTTTCAGATAAAAAAGATAAAAAGTTTTCTAAATAATAAAACTTTTATATTAAGATGGAATTTATTTAAGAGCACGTCTCTACTCTTATGTCAATTTGTTTTTCTGCTGTGTGGTCAAATTTCTCTCATATTATCTCATATTGTCTAATTTCTTATGAATTGGAAAATGAATGTATCCGAAAATTTGGCTCACAGTGAAATTCTCGATGTGACAGTTCTTGCTACCAAATTTTGTGCATATGTATCTCAAGCGGGTAAATTAGTCTATAATAAGTTTAATGATCTTTTTAGGTTACTCTAGTACAAATATAGAGAAATAGAAGTAAAATTATTCTTGTAAGTTTGAATAGATGCATAACTGATGAACTTTTTAGGCGAATTTTTTTGGGGCACCAGAAATTTTTTTTGTCCAACTCTGAATTCCCGGAGATAAGAGCCGTTACTGCCGACGGCGGCGAGAGCTCATCTCTGACGTTTTCTGTCCAACTCTCAATTCACGGATATAAGACGTTACTGCCGTCTGCCGACAGGACAAAAGATATTCCCCGTCTGTGACGATACCTTTGAAGATATCCTGTCTTTTTGTATACCTTCTAGTCTCGAATCGTCAAATGGAGCAATGAAACAGATTAATTTGGGTTTATCCCTCTATTTCTTCACCAATTTCACTGTATCTTAAGAGAAATAAAGAAAGCATTTAATGTCGCTCGGTACGATTGGGTTATACTTTGATGTTTCAATGTATCGAAACCGGGAGAATTCCCTTCCAAATTTAATGTCACATTAACTGATAACAATTAGTAAAACTTTCCAACATGACTGAATAGACACCAATATCAGCTCATCGCACAGCCCACAACAAACACCCAGAGAAAATCTCTGAAACAATAGCAATACAAAAGATTAAACTTTTACAAAATAAAGAACACTTATAATAATCCCATCAACGCCAAGAATCGATCGCAGAGGAAGAGGAATCCAACAGCCGGCAATCAAAGGTAGCTGCAACTTCGGACCAGCCCACAATCTCCCCTACCTGCCAAACCAACTTGACCTGCTCGCACTCAACACCAAAAAAAAGGCAAAAAAGAAAGGGGAAAAAAAGAAAGAAAATGGAGGCTCACCTCAGTTTTCTTACTTGGTAATGGCGTAGATGGCGTATATGATTCCAGGGAGGTACCCGAACAGCGTCAGCACCAGGCAGAGCCAGAACTCCACCTTTTTTTTCCAAATAAAAAAAGAAGGAAAAAAAAAAATCAGTTTTAGGTTGCTGATCCTAATATTTTTTCAGTGGGAAAAAAGGACAAAAATAATGAACAAACTCTGGAGCAAAAAGTCATGTAGATTTGGAAGCAGAGGTGATGATCTCTTTTTCTCTTCTTTGTTAAAAGAAAGGAACAAAGAAAGATGAATAGAAAGTAGGAGGGCGTTACCTTGCAGCCAAACTTGAGGAAAACTCCGAGGGGAGGAAGGATGATGGCGAGAAGGATATCGATGCAGTTAACTGTCCCTTCACTCGGCATCTTCCTTTCCTTCCTTTCTTCCTTTCTTCCTTTCTTCCTTCTAATAGAAAAGAGAAGATTATAGAGAATGAGAAGAGCAAGAGCTTACAGAGAGACAGAGGAGGGGGAGAGTCAGGTGTAGGTGGGACGCCTCTTCTGTTTTTATATAGGGATAGCACATGAGACGGGTTCCTTCTCCGTGTTGCCTTCGGGAGAAAGCGGGGCCCGCCGATTCTGGGTTTCCAATTCCCCTGGGACAGCTCGGAGCCCACGCTGTTTTGCCGACTTTGCCGTTGGATTCCCCACACCCTCACAGCTTTCTCGCTGTTAGCTTATTAAGAAAGGCAAAAAGTTTCTTTCCATTAATTAAAAATTATTACAAATAAAATTTTAAATTTCATGGGACCCGCCCTGATGGTGGTCGCGATCATTCAGCTGGGTATATAATATATTTCTTCATCTTTCTTTCTAACTTTTTTTTTTTCTTAATTTTTTCCCTTTTTTTTTTTCTTTCTTTCCATATAGGAGGACGGCGACAACACCTCCGATCCCATTATTGGACTTAAAATCTTAATCACAAAAGAAGTAAAATATTGTCAGCTCATTACATTCAAAATAACAAGCAATTAAGTTCCTACCTTGGTCAACTAACTGGCCAATCATGTGATTAGTAGGATAAGGACGGTGCAATATAAACTGTCCAATTTTGAAAAATCCGTGACGGCTAATATATATCCACTTTACCATGCACCCTACTTGATGTCAATTGTTGAATGATTTTTTCCTTTGAACTTTGAAATCTCACGATGGATTGCTATGTGGTCCTTACGAAATCCTGCCACGAATCCCAAGTTATACCTTGGGCATGTCATCTAAGAAACCTTTAAATAACTAGCTAACATATCACCCATGCATGATATGATTTTCTTTCAACTATTTTTGAAACGCAAGTAGAAACTCTCATTATTAATACTAGCCTATGTAGTGCACAAGATACACGATTTTACTCTTTTTTTTAAAAACTATTTTTAAAATATAATAAAATAATTTAATAAATTATTATAGATAAATATTCAATGGCTAATTTTTTGTTGCATATTAGGCAATGAAATTTCATAAGATTTGAGTAGAAACTTCTATCAATAATATAGGCTTCGACATTATCAATCGAGAACTTTGCAGAAGGGCCTTTATTTAGAAACTCTTGTTATAAACATCAACATCAATAGTCATATTTGCGTAGTACAATTTTTTCTCATTTTTCAAAATTATTTTGAAATGACACTATAATAAATTAGAGAATTAGCGACACACTTTTATCAGCAGATATTAAAAACAGCTACTATAAGATGCTTTGGCAGCGTTTATAAAAGATGGCCTAGTATAATGGTTTGTATATTTTTCCCAGTGGTTAGGTCAAATTGCTGGGGAAAGTTCGTGTCTCACCAGCGATTTTACTAATCCATGGTGAAAGTCTATGTTAATTCAGTGGTTCTAATATTCTCACTAGCCAAAAAACTCTCATTGTAGTTTATTTCAACAATTTTTTTATTATTGTTTTAATTTGTTCATAACTAACTCAGATAGATAGCCCGGTAGCCTAATCGATGAATATCACAACCCTCAAGCATGTCACATCTCAGTCCTCTAAACCCTAAATAGAGATCATCCAAAACCACACCTTTAGTCTTACTTCTCCATCATCCCCGGTGAGTTTCATTGAAGATTGCTCCTCTCTGTGGAGAACCAGAAGTGGCTGAGCTCCTCTTTCGCCTAATACTTCCAAAACCCAAAAAACTATGCCAAGAAGAAATCATAAAACTCTCAATCCTCTCTCACTTCCCTTCCCCTTTTATCCAAAAGTTTCTCATCCTTAAATCACTTAAAAAACTCCAGCTGAGCTTCTCATCCTGCCTCACTTTTGGCATTGTAGATCATAATCTCGCTAGGAGGGCTATCTTCATCATCCTCCAATACCCTTAGTCCGGTCGGCCATCATCTAAGGTGAAGTTTATATTTCATACTTCATTAACTCTGCTTCATAGTATATTAAAGCTCATCAAAGAGGAGGAAGCATATATAGTAATATTAGTGGAGTAGACAATTAACACTATTCCCCTAAGTTTATCCCCTCAATCCCTCTCCAAGCCTTCCAAAATTGGATTTAGTTTTATTCCATAGTTTGATGTCTCTTAGATCTTTTGTACATCATTCTTGATATTCAAAATTGAATAATTTTGCATGCTAAACCTAAAATTGAAAGTTGAAATACTGGTTAACTAGATAGATCTGAAATTGAAAGTGAGTTCTACGTCTCTAATATTTTGGATGCCTCTCTTGATTTTGGTTTCATATGTTTACTTGATTCGATTGTGGTTCTTCACTGCCAAAATTTTTTTTGGCTTCAGATATTGCTCTCCTTTTTTTTAAACTTAGTCCGCCAATTTTTTTATTATATTCTGCCCGGCAACTTAAATTTTCATATTGTAATAGTACTGCTTATCTTCCATTGCAAGTGGCACTTTTCTTGGGTTTGATCGTATTATGTTTGAAAATAATGGTTTTTTGAACTTGTTAATATATTTTTTGAACCTGTTCATGTATTTTTTTTTAAGTTGTGGACCAATGTTATGGTTTTTTGGTAGGATTGGATGCTATATTTTCTCATGTGTTTACTTCTTTGGACACTTATATGAGTTTAACAATTATTTGAGTCAAATTTACTATGGAAAAGCATGATATGATTTGTAACCAATGTGTTGTTAACAAAAGCACAATGATGTAGAATTATTAGTTGGGAATAATAAAAAAGAAAGTGATTCAAATAGCGCGGATCTAGGTGCCTTGATCTTTAAGGACTTTTGCTACCGTAACACTGTACTTTCAAAAACAAGACGATAGCTTTGCTGGACAAGCAAAGAACCACTAATGAGGTTTCTCCTAACAACTGGAACATGTTGGACGTCGTGCAGGGACAGAACTTTTTCAGAGATAAACTTTAAGACCACACGTCCCACGCCTAGCACACGCGCCTCTGAGCTATTTGCCATAATCACAGCTCCTCCACTTGAGACATGGTAAGAAGAAAACTAGGAGCGATTCGAACAAATATGAATACCAGCTTCGGTATCAATTCACCAGTCAAGTGCTTGTAAAGTCATGTTAACTTCAGGAGTGAAGGAAACAGACCTGAAAGCTGTCTCAGAGAAGCCAGCGTCGGAAGTCACCATGTTGACTAGAGCACTGGTTGTGTGTGGACCATTCCTCTTGGATTGAAGAGGTGCAATCTTTTTATAGAAGCACTGGGAGACAAATGGTTGGTCCGACCACACACATAACAGAAACGAGTACCACCTTCCTCCTTCTTCTTCTTCTGCTCCTGGGATTGAATAGGTTTTTCATTGTAGTGGTGGTTAGGGTTTCTAGGGTTGTGGGGTTTCTTTTTGAAATTCTTATAGAAGAGTCGGTTCAGATTTTTCTTAGAAGGGGCCTCTACACTATATGCATCATTCTTGTGTCCAGTAGAGGTTTTACTCCTGAGGTTATGCTGCTCTTCAATTCTAATGGAGTTCAAAACTTGGGTTAGGGTGAGACCTCCTTGAGTATTGCTCAGAATCTTAGCAAAATCAGACCAGGAAATAGGTAGTTTATCTATCAGACAGGCTACCTGGAATGATTCATCTAAATTGGTTCCATTAGCCCTAAGCTGCTGGATCAGGGTTTCAAAATCATGGATTTGGTCATTCATAGGCTTTGAGTCCACTATCCTAAAATTATTGAAGTCGGAGGCCTTGAACCTCTTTACCCCAGCATCATCAAGACAATATTTGCTATCTAGGGTGTCCCAGAGTTCTTTGGCACTCTTGGCTGCATAATAGATAGCATACAGCCTCTCAAAAAGGGCATCTAGGATTCTATGGATGTAATGATAGTCTTTCTCATCAAGTGTCCTAGAGGGTATGCTGGAGGAGGCAGAAGGTTCAGTGTTGGAGGAGATTGAGTTTTGGCGAGTAGCATATTGTGAAGTAGTTGGGTTGGATCCGTTATCAACTTCAGTAGTGCTTTCACCTATGGCTGAGATCAACCCTAACGTGATGAGCCAGAACTGCATTTGGTTCTGCCATCTCCTAAAGTTATGGCAATCAAATTTTTCGGATTTGGTACTAAGGTGGTCACTAGAATTTGAAGCCATAGGTTCAAGGTTATAAAAAAGGGACAGAAACCTGAATGAAGGCAAAAAGTCTATGTCAAAAGATTGCACCAATATTTATATTAAACTTTGGATGTCTAATTGATATATTCAAAAAACTAATAGCCAGATCAGATCCAGATCGGCGGTGGAGCATTAGGCTCACTTAAGTACCAGCCTTTTTTAGGCATGTATGCCTTTTACATAAGATTTTCTTTGACACTATTAGTTAGTAGATATAGTCACTAGAAATCATATAAATTCAATTTTTAGAAAAACCTAAGTGCAAACTTAAATTTGTTATTATGTATTAACTAATTTTCAAATTTTTTATTTGAATTTTTTGAATTAGTAACAATTGATTACTAAATTTAATGCTAGCAAAATAATTATTATAATTGAAATCTAATTTGTCAATTCAATTAATTATAAGATTTATTACCTTATTAGAATAATTAATTACTAATTTTGTGCTAACAAATTAATTATTGTAATTGAGATCTAAAATGTCAATTCAATGAATTATAAGATTTATTGTCTTATTAGAATAATTGATTGAGATCTAATAAGTCAATTCAATGAATTAAATTATTCTGTATTAACTAATTTTCGAATTTTTTGTTTGAATGAGATCTGGAAATTACTCCTTGAGGAGTCCAAATGGAGGTATAATAAACCTCTTGGAGGTATAATAAATCTCTTGAGGAGTCCAACTTATTACTTTTCTTTAGAATTTTTCCAATAATTTTTTCTAATTTTTCGTGTCTCGAAAGAGATGAAATTGAAGGGTATATATAGGGTTGATTAAAGGGGCAAAACGGTCTTTTTGCGGACGCGTCTGCGGTAAATTTGCGGAGCCGTTTTCAAGCGCGTAAATCCGAGGGGGTGTTTCCTTTTTTTTTTTTCATACGCGCATGCGGAGGCCAAAGGGGGGTTGGCACACGTCCTCGGAATGCGGATGCGGCCGATGCACCTTTATTTCCCAAAATCCATGGAAGGCACCCAATGGCAATCGCTGGAAATAGCGCACGCGGACCGAGAATTACCGCGTTCGCATTTAATTTTTCCAACAGTTGTATATCTTAGTTTATGATATGTAATCAATGAAAAGAAAAAGAATTTAAACTGCGTGCGTATTTAATTTTTCCAATAGTTGCATATCTCAGTTTATGATATGTAATCAATGAAAAGAAAAAGAATTTAAACTCTACTTTTGTAATTCTTCTATCTTCTTATAATTTATTTTGAAAGATTCAAATTGAGCAGGTGGAGAGAAATCTTCTTTCTTCCGATTAGATTATGCCAAGAGCTAGAAACTTGACTTCATTATGCTATTGCATATATCTTTTAGCGAGGTTGGAGAGGTACTTCTTGGTATCAGAGATAGGATTCTTTTTGTTTGAACCAGTGATGCGCCTTGTACACACCCTCCGTGATCTCCTCTACGGGAGGATTTGATTGGGGGAACAGAGCGAGAGGCACTACTGCTTTTACTTTGTTTTCCCTTTAATTTAAAATATATTAGATGGGTTCTTTTAATGGAGATAGACGGCTTGCTTTTGTTCAAAAGGATGGGGCTTTTAGTAATATGGATTGGTGATGTTCCAAAGATACTAGTATGATGCGTTATTATTTTATACTAATATGATGAGTTAGCAAATTAGGAAAAAAATTGCTTATTTTTTTCTATTTTACTAACATGATGAGCTATTATTGATCCGATCAACAGTTCGATGGGTCGAGCTAATTATCTCTGTAAGTGGTAGGAGGTTTTCTTTGGCTCCGAGCTACATCTAAATTTCCAACGCGGCCAGGCCCGCGGGAGATGACAAAGTTTGTGTTTACCTTTTCTTATATTTGTCTTTTATAAAGCCCAAGCCAGAAGGTTAAAAAAAAAAAATGTACTTCAAAAGTAAAAAAAAAAATGTGAAAGCTCCCAGCAAAAAAAAAAAGGCGTGGATAGGGACGGCTCCTCCTCGGTTGCCGCGCTCACGCATTGTGTCAGGGCTCGGTTCCTTGTCCCTGAACAAAACTCCAAGTTATCGCCTGCGTCGTCGGTCGGGCGGACCAAGCTGCCTGTCCAATAATTTCTGACAGCACAGCCGGTATGGCCTGTCCTTGCAAAAGCTCGTGTTGAAACGTGGCAGTCTGGGATTTGAGACTGGCTGCAAGTAATTCTTCCTCGCAAGCTTAGATTGAGAATTTTTCACGTATCACTTTTTTTTGCGCTGTAGATTTAGTTTTGTCACGTTGAGAAAAAAAAACAGAGAAAAATAAAACTTGATTCGTACGTGGGTGAGTCAACTCACCTTTTCGGTTTGGGCTCTTCTTCCACGTGGGAGCCAAATGATTCTCTTGTGTTGGACACGTGGTTCGAAGTTGATCATGGCTTAGAACAACGGCTGTTTTAATATTAATTAAGGCCATATTTCGTTAAAAGATGCTAGGCTCCGGTTTAGCAATACCAATAAAAAATGTACAAATATTTAGTTAGGAGGAGCTCCATTTTTATTCCAATTTAAAGAAAAAAATAGGAAGCTTAAAATTTTCAAAACTCAATTCAGATTCTTCCCTAATGTTCAAATTCTAAAAAGATTCCGATTCTAATCCCATTCACAAACTAAACACATTGAAAAAGATGGCTATTTCGGATTGTATTTCAATCCATTCTAATTTTGATTCTGATCACAAACTAAATGCATCCTAAATAGATTCCTAAGAACCTTCTACTTACTAGCTTGATTTGCAAATGTCTTCAGCAGTTTACAATGGTTTAGAGAAGTTCATTGACACAAATTTATAATAGAAATTTAGTTAGATGGTATTAGATTGTTATTATATTATAATTAATAGTGGTTTTATGATAAAAATAATTATTGGTCATTATTTAGCATTTGCATTATTTAACTAAATAAAACAATAATTTTATTTATACTAGTTATGTAACAACAAGTCTAGATGTAAGAGTTGAAGTAGGAGACGAAAAAAAAATGATAAAGCCTTATTCGACTTGAAGTAGAAAATCGAAAAAAGGATATAGCCTTGTTCGACTTGGAATAGGAGACGGATTTCTCCTCTATCCCGATTTTCTACATAAACTAAAAAACCTAACTTCTAATAGCTATTTAAAGACCTACGCACTCTTTTAACGACTATTTAAAGACTTACACACTCTTTCGCCTCACCGCCTATAGGTTTTGTCGATCACTACTACTAGATCACCGTTGGCTCCTTCTCCTTCTTTTTTTGACTTCTAATGGTCTTGGCTTACGATACTCACCGGAGATTTCAGTTGAGCGCTTGCCAAAGTTTTAGATCTAAAAATAATTGTTGAAATTATTTAGACCTATAGTTTGATTTTGTTAGCAAGATAAGTAATAATCTACCATTTCTAGATTATTTATTTATATAATATTATTTTTATATCAAATAAATTGTTAATCTATTTATATGTGATTTATGAATTTCATAAAAAAGTATTTTGAATGAAAAATAGATATATAATTTGAAATAATATTTTTTGGATAATTATTATATTATTTACTGATCTTACATCATATATGTATATTTTGGGATTATGATATATAATATTTTTTTAAAAATATTGGACATATATTGGATTTGAACTCTCAATCTGACTATATACTGGATCTTGCCAATTGAGGGCTTTGCATTGACACTTTGACTATTATTAAACTCATTGATTCTACTTCTCGCCTCGCTACAGAGTATAAATGTGGTATTCTAGCCTACTCCGCAAGGTATAAGTGGATATTTTGACCCACTCTATAGAGTATAAGTAAAGTTCTGGCCTAGCCACAAAATATAAGTGTGGCAATAGTTAAACACTGTTGAGTTGAATATGATTTATTTTGAATCGTATTTATGATTACATATATGAATATTTAAAAGATATGGATTTTAATATATTTATATTTTAAAACGAAATTGGTTATATCTTTACACAGGTTCGTGGTAATTAGTATTTTACTATTGTATCATATGTTATTACATGAATTATCTATTTAATGTATTCATTACTTTGCTGTCTAGCTCATTATACAATTTCTTACTATTGTTATAGATCTAAAGAATTAGCTTGACTCGGAGATTTATTATTAAGAGCAAATAGAGACAAAATTTTGACATCCTTATTTATACTAGATTTTATTTTAGAGTTGATGCAATATATCTCTAAATATTGTTGATTCTATGACACATTAAAATTTGATTCTAGTAATTTAAATTAAAGTTTGAACATTGCTTATTTAAAGTTTGAGTATTGTGGGAAGAGTTTTCTATAAGTATGTGGCAGTTGCCGCAACCCCTGACTTATGAACTCGGGTCGGAGCATGAAAAGTTAAAACAAAACTCTTGTTCAATAAATAGTGATTTAAAGAATACTCTCTTCTTCCATTAGTATCCTTTATATCTTTACATAATGGTAATGAAAATGGTAATAGGTCTAGCCCTGATGCTAATTATTTCCTCTTCATAGTTAACATGCTACATGTCTTGAGGTGATTAGTATTGTACCACAATTTAGACCAAATGTGAACCACACCAATCCTGTGCATTGAGCAAATTCAATCAAGTCACGATGCATGATAGTTAGGAGGAGAAAAATTTTACCTAGGCTAACGTGGTACTAATGCATTCAATAGTTTTCTTAGATAACTAAACTCGGTGAAGCTTGGCTACAAATTGCCGCCAAGGCAAGATCAAACCCCAATTTCTTGTATAAGTTCACACTGGACTTTACTATCTAAGCTAGTAATCACCCTTGTTGATAATTTAAAAGTTATTATCATATTTATTTTCAAATGATCCTCATCTACGCATATATAGATTATTAGGGTTTTTTTGCATACGCCCGCACCCTAGAAAATAGGATTTACTACAATAACTAAAATCACGCGTGCGTGCGCGCACACATATATATGTATATATATGATGGAAAGAATATTGGTCATCCTGAACTTAGACTATCTTGATCTTTCAAGCCTCGGCCTCAGCCGAGGTGAATAACTTCGGTATAGACCGATGTCTTATTCTGGTCGAACCGGCCGTAGAGCAATGCTAAAATTCATTAAAGGAGTTGCACTTATGGTCTCAACAACGGTTGACCCAACTCGGCCATAAATGTACAAGCAACATAATTAACATCGTGGATATATCGCGAAGATCCGTTATTGTGCAATTATCGTGCCTCCCAACAAATAAGGTAATGGATACTCACCCCTACCTATATAAATAGGTGATTGGGGACCCTTAGGTTGGCACGCTCGAGCATTTTCTCTCTCTCGAGCACTCTTCCATTCTCATTCTATTTTTTTCCCATTATTTTTCTAAATCTCCACTAACTTAAGATCGGAGGGTCCCCCATCGAAAATCTTTCGGCAGGTCAACTTCTTTGCAAGTTGATTTTATTGCAGTGGTGTGGAGCTAACGGTGTTTTGAAACTGTTCTTTGACTCTTGACTAACCTACCTTCCTCATCGGTTTCGGCTGACCTTAGCGCACCTCAGTTTCGGCTGATCTAAGCACACCTCAAGCAGTGATTGAACTCAACTCAAATTCTAGCAGCAACACTATATATATATATATATATATATATAAAATAGAGGAGTTAATTGAAGTAGCAAAGCATCGGTTGCTTCCACTTGTTGTCTTCTTCGGCTGACCGACAAGGAATCTCTCTTATCTTCTTACACACACACACACACACACACATATGTTGTTTTATTTTATTCTTGCAACAATTTCCATTCCATTCAGTTTTGAGCTAACAAGTAAACATACTATGTGCAAAATAACTTTATCACCATTATGCTTCAATAATTCTAAGAAAAATGTTTAAAATATAAAATTGGAGTTCAAAAATTTCTGAAGAATATTGACACAAAAGTATAATATTGTCGTTTCAAACTTTAGAAACCATGTCTCGACATCATCAACCCAAAATTTAATGGAGAGGCAGCATTGCATAGAATGATAAAATGAGGAACATACTTTTGATGAAAGAAAATGAGGAAAATGTAGGTACACAAACAAAAATTTCTTAACAAATAAATATAAGAATAGCCATATTTATAGTGGTTTTGATGAGATCCATTAAAATAGAATCAAGATGAATAGTGGTTTTGATGAGATCCATTAAAATTGAATCAAGGTCTCAATAACCATGTCGGTAGAGGGTGGAACAGTCGATTAAGTAGTCAACTTGAGCACGCGACGATAACTCCACATGAGGATACGTGTCCGAGGTGGCAACGTTTTGGTGACGAAGCCTCCTACATTAAGTTATTCTTTTTTTTCTCGAGTACACCTGAGGCAACCTGACCATCTCCCACGTAACATTTCCTAATTAAGGAAAATGCATGTGGCAGCTGGATATGTGGCTGTGAAGGAAACAAATGCATGGCGCATGTGACTATGTGAGAGGTTGACCTCAGTTATTTTTGGACGCAGGATAAGTTTAGACGAAAGGCAAAACTACGCGTTGCTTCTTGTTTGGAGGAATGGGGAGACGAGTCATGTGGCAGCTGGACATGTGGTCGTTGTTGAGAGGATTCATTCCATTGTGCGGTAAATGATCACGGAGCTGCCAGGGCCGACCTCATGGATGCATGGATTCGACTCATATTATACGTTTCTCAAGAAGTATATTTTATGTTAATAAACTTTAAAAAGTTTGATTTTAGTATCCTTTTTTTTTTTTAGAATCTTTAATATTATTAGCAAAGTTAATAGTTAGAGTTATTTGAGTAATTATAAAATTAGAATTTTTTCACATCATAGAAGAGAAGAAAAAAGTTCTCTTTTCTACTTATAAATACCTCATTAGGATTCATATTGTAATCATTCTTGAGTTTATTGAGTAGTAAAATTTTACATGAGGTTATTCTTCTCTCTATTCTCACTCTCTCCTCACTTTTGGTGGATTTCTAGTGTTTATAAGTGAGAACATGAGAGTTGAATCCGAGAAGTGCTCGACCAAGATAATGAATTTGGCCTTTGAAGAGAGACCTATTGCATCTCCTCCAACAATCATCCACATGTTGGAAACTATTCGATGTGTGGATTTACTGCTGGTGCTATTTAGGCTCCAACATCTCGTATCATGATCATATAGATATGTTGGCCCTTTTTTCTGCCCTATTTCAGGTATGCTAGGAAACTCGGCTGGTTTGCAGAGGGTGAGAAGTTTTAGCGGCACTGGATGATGTGTGCACGGTATGCCGCCGGTGTTAGATCAACCAAAAGGATGATGATCCGAAGAAAAAATAAAAAGTAGCATAGGTTCAGATATCTTAGCCTTCAAAATTTTTTGTCACTATTATACTATCATTTGAAGGAGATAGATTCAAAAAAGAACATAGTGCAGGGCTATGGTGGAAAGGTTGTAGCGTAGGGCTAAAATATGGATGTAGTAAAAAACTACGGTAAAGGATGTAGTATAGAACTACAATAAGAGGTGTGGCATGAAGATATGATAGAAGAACTAAGTTACACCGACTCCTAGGATAAACAATAAAGGTAAAAATAATATAAATGAATTGGATTGATTAATTATCGAAGGGTTCTTAATTCAGAGTAAAATTCTAATACTTATACTACTACATGATATAGTTCCTACAGCTATCCAATCTTGATGGTCGCCATCTACGTCCTCGACCCTTTTTGATTTTGGAAACTGATGCCAATTGCCTTCTACATATATGATCATCCTGAGTTACTAATTGTCAGACTGATTCTAGTATTTATCAATCTTGATCCATCATTCATTCCCTTTAGCCTATTTTCTACGAAGCTCACGTTGGCCTTCCTCCTTGAACATTCTACCGTGAAACCTTCTGCAACTTAGAACACCCTTGAGATTGATCATTTTTCTTTATAAGCGATCACAACAACCTTATTTATTTGGCCTACTATGAGCCGAATTCTTTTTCTTTTTGTTTGTATTCTATACTTGGAGGAATCTCACAGTCGAACACCACCATTGATGCAAACCTCAACGAACCTGCCGTGAGACCCAACAACAAAAGTTTGGAAAATCAATTCCCAGATCATCCAAAAAGGTTAAAAGGAAAGGAATATAGACTCCGTTGCTATAAAGAGCAAGAAACCTATATTATCAAAGGATTAGGAATATTGACCCCGTGACTATAGAGAGTCAGAAACCAATATTATCAAGGGTTGGAGGTTCAAGTGGTTGTACTTGAAACTACCGTAAGTTCTACACAAGAACAATAGAGAGAAAATTCTCACAAAAAGATTATATTTCGGAATTGCTTGATTACAAGTGAAAACACCAAGTATTTATAGGCAAAACAAGCCTTGGGTGCATTGAACCAACTAGAAAAAACATTAAATGAAAGTTGGTGAAGATGAAAGGAATACTACTTAAAGTCTTGGCAGCAATTAATTAACCTTGGGAAGTTGCAGCAAAACTCCCAACCATTTTGACTAGGTTCATCCTTCATTTGCAAGCCTCAAAAATGTCCTTCAGCCTTCCAAAAGCCTATGATAAATGCACCATAAAGAGGAGTCCGAATTTGAAAGGATTAGACTCTTCTTTTTCATGTTTAAATAATTAATTGCGCTGGATATTGTCGAAATGAACTTGCCACATATTAACCATCTTCAAGTCCAAATCTTCATGTGGACTAGAACCTTCTCCTTGGGCTTGAGTTAATAAAGTTTGGACAGCTTCTTGAAGTTTCTTGGCCCGAGCTCTTGTGATTGGCCCAATTGGAATCTCCACATCATCTTGAGCATCTTCTTTGTCCTTGTCAAAGTCCTTGAGCTGGATCATATCATTCCCTCCTTCTTGAAAAGGATTCGTCCTCGAATCAAGATCTGCATAAAAGGGAGAAAGATCAGAAACATTAAAGGTAGAACTAATATCAAACTCACCTTTAAGATCAATCTTGTAAGCATTGTCATTGATCTTTTCCGGTACTTCATAAGGACCATTCCCACGTGGATTGAGCTTTGATTTTCGTTGGCTAGGAAATCTCTCTTTGCGAAAATGTACCCAAACCAAGTCTCCTGGTTGGAAAATGACTTCCTTTCTCCCTTTATTGGCATGGGCAGCAGCTTGCTCATTTCGTTTAAGGATATGTTGGCGTGCTTCTTCATGGATTTTCTTCACCTTTTCAGCTTTCTTCTTCCCATCTAAACTGGTAATCTTGTTAACAGGTAAAGGAAGTAAATCCAATGGAGTTAATGGGTTAAAACCATAAACAACTTCAAATGGTGAATAAGAAGTAGAAGAATGCACAGTTCTATTATAAGCAAATTCAATAAAAGGAATGCAATCTTCCCAAGTCTTCAAATTCTTTTTAATTATAGCACGCAACAAAGTACCTAAAGTCCGATTCACAACCTCTGTTTGACCATCTGTTTGAGGGTGACAAGTAGTAGAAAATAACAAAGTTGTTCCCAATTTACCCCACAAAACTCGCCAGAAATGACTAAGGAACTTAACATCCCTATCACTAACAATTGTCTTAGGGAGACCATGAATACGAACAACTTCTCTAAAAAACAATTCAGCAATATGAACGGCATCATCAGTTTTATGACAAGGGATAAAATGCGCCATTTTAGAAAATCGGTCTACAACAACAAAAATTGAATCTTTTCCCCTTCTAGTTCTAGGTAAACCTAAAACAAAATCCATAGAAACATCAGTCCAAGGGTGACTAGGAATAGGTAAAGCTTTATATAATCCATGAGGCTTCACTCTTGATTTGGCCTTTTTGCAAGTGACACATCTGTTGCAAATTCTGTCAACATCTCTTTTCATGTGAGGCCAAAAGAAATGTTCTTTCAAAATTTCCAGAGTTTTAAAAATACCAAAATGTCCCATTAATCCTCCCTCATGAGACTCCCTGACAAGAAGCTCACGCAAAGAACACTTCGGAACGCAAAGCTTATTTTCCCGAAATAAGTACCCATCTTGCTTGTAAAATTTTTCAAAGGGTTTTGTTTCACAAGCTTCAAAAACTGTTGAAAACTCAGAATCTTGTGGGTACAACTCCTTGATATGTTCAAACCCCAAAAACTTTGCTGAAAGAGTAGATAGAAGAATATACCTTCTTGATAACGCATCAGCAATAATATTATTTTTACCTTGCTTGTATTGGACAACATATGGGAACATCTCAATAAACTCAACCCAACGAGCATGCCTTCGATTAAGCTTACCTTGGCTCTTCAAATGCTTCAAAGATTCATGATCGGTGTGAATAACAAACTCCTTTGACCATAGGTAGTGTTGCCACGTCTCTAATGCTCTCACCAATGCATAGAGTTCTTTGTCATAGGTGGAGTAGTTCAAGGCAGCTCCGCTCAACTTCTCACTAAAGTAAGCCAAGGGTCTCTTATCTTGTATTAGGACAGCACCTATACCAATACCAGAAGCATCACATTCGATTTCAAAAGTTTTAGAGAAATCTGGTAAAAGTAATAAAGGGGCAGAACTTAGCTTTTCTTTCAAGGTGTTGAATGCTTTCTCTTGTGCTTCACCCCATTTGAATTCAACGCTTTTCTTGATGATTTCTGTCAATGGAGCAGCTATAGTGCTAAAGTTTGGAACAAACCTTCGGTAGAATCCCGCCAAGCCATGGAAGCTCCTAACTTCGGTGATGGTAGTTGGTGTAGGCCAGTCTATGATTGCCTTTACCTTCTCTTCATCAACTTCTACACCTCTAGTACTTACAACAAAGCCAAGAAATACAACTTTGTCCAAACAAAATGTACACTTCTTAAGGTTAGCATACAATTGCTCTTTTCTTAGCTCAAATAAAACATTCTTTAAATGCCCTAAGTGTTCATGCAAGTTCTTGCTGTAAATCAATATGTCATCAAAGTAGACAACCACAAATTTTCCAATAAACTTACGCAAGACATGATTCATTAAGCGCATAAAAGTGCTGGGTGCATTAGTTAATCCAAAGGGCATAACTAACCACTCATAAAGTCCATGTTTTGTTTTAAAAGCAGTTTTCCACTCATCTCCCTCTTTCATTCGAATTTGATGATATCCAGATTTCAAATCAATTTTAGAAAAGATAGTGGAACCATGGAGTTCATCAAGCATGTCATCAAGACGGGGAATAGGATAACGATACTTTACCGTTATTTTGTTGATAGTACGGCAGTCAATGCACATCCTCCAAGTTCCATCTTTCTTGAGAACTAGCAAAACTGGAACAGCACATGGGCTCATGCTCTCTCTAACATGACCTTTGTTCATCAACTCTTCAACTTGTCTTCGCAATTCTTTTGCTTCTTCGGGGCTGCATCTATAAGCTGGTCTATTTGGAATTTGGGCACCCGGAACTAGGTCAATTTGATGTTCAATGCCTCTAATTGGTGGCAATCCTGGTGGCATCTCTTCTGGAAAAACATCTTGAAATTCCTATAAAAGAGATATGGCAGTACTAGGCAAAGAATCAACAAGGTTAGTTGTTGAGAGATAAGCTTCCTTATACAAGATCATTTTGTTCCCTGTTTAAGACTTTGCAACTTCAAATGTAAGTCTCTATAATAGTGTGAAGGAACAAACCTTCTCCTCATGGTAGCTTTCATGTCATCCCAATTATCAATTGGAATCTCTCGGTTTCTTTTTCGACTTAGAACCAATTGGTCCCACCAAACAATTGTATAGTCAGTAAAAGAAACAGCTGCAAGCTTAACTTTCTTTTCCTCCGAATAGTTATGACAATCGAAAACAAGTTCCACTTTTCTTTCCCATTCAATGTAAGCATCAGGATCATTTTTACCTTGAAAAGGTGGGAGAGAAAGTTTAATCGAACCTGTGTTGCGATCGACAACATCTCTATTTTGATGCATGTGCTGGCGATGTCGTCTTGGTCTATGATCTCTTTGTCTTCGTATGGAAGCTAGGGAGGTTTCATCATCAAATTCTTCATTTTCACCTTCATAAGTATCAACATGATCAGCTGGAGGAATGGAGGGACGTCTGTTTTGCCTTCTCCCTCGTGGCATAGTGCCTTGCTGTATTTGATTCACTTGTTGGTCATTATGATCTAATCGTTCTCGGATTTCTTCAAGTTGGGCATTCATCCGCTGGAATTTGTGTTGCAGAGCTTGAATGTTCAATTTGGTGTCTATTGGTGCTTCCTCACTTCCGCCTTGAGACATGTTGTAAAAATGGAAAGAACCTCACCACTCCCTCACGTGTTTCACTCAAATATATTTCACTCAATCACTCGTCTTTGCACACAATGATTTGGCTTTTTCCCTCTGATGATCTCACACACTCTTGCCTTTTACCACTCAATTTTCTCTTAAAAGTTCTTGAGAAAACTAAGGTAAATTTCAAAGCAAAGCAAATGAAAAACCAACACACTTAAAAATACAGATTTTTGAGGGGAGTCAATATGGAAGCAACAAGTGTGAAGAGTTTAGGAACATAAATGATGGGAAGAAATGGATATGAAAAGAAAAGCAAAGAATATGAAAAGAAAGCAAATGGACATGAAAAGTTGAATGATGGATATATAGAGATGAAATATGAGAAATAGATGATAATAAAAGGCAAACTTCTCCTTCTTCTTTTTTCTTTCAAAACATTTAACCTTCTAACTCCTTTTGATCTCCCTTTTTTTTGTCTTTTTTTTCTCTTTTCTTCTTTTTTTTTTTTTTTTACAACTTCAGTCTCCTCTTTTTATGTTTTCCTTTCAATAATAGAACCAACAGCAATATCAACAAAGATGAAGCACGAAAAGAAATGGTAGAGAATAGAAATGAAATGGTTATGGATGAAATGATATCAAACGATGCAAAAGGATGAAAAAAATATAAATAAGAGAATATAAAAGCAAATAAGGGATAGGTAACCTGATTGGAAACCTTGGCTCTGATACCAAATGATGCAAACCTCAACGAACCTGCCGTGAGACCCAACAACAAAAGTTTGGAAAATCAATTCCCAGATCGTCCAAAAAAGTTAAAAGGAAAGGAATATAGACCCCGTTGCTATAAAGAGCAAGAAACCTATATTATCAAAGGATTAGGAATATTGACCCCGTGACAATAGAGAGTCAGAAACCAATATTATCAAGGGTTGGAGGTTCAAGTGGTTGTACTTGAAACTACCGTAAGTTCTACACAAGAACAATAGAGAGAAAATTCTCACAAAAAGATTATATTTCGGAATTGCTTGATTACAAGTGAAAACACTAAGTATTTATAGGCAAAACAAGCCTTGGGTGCATTGAACCAACTAGAAAAAACATTAAATGAAAGTTGGTGAAGATGAAAGGAATACTACTTAAAGTCTTGGCAGCAATTAATTAACCTTGGAAAGTTGCAGCAAAACTCCCAACCATTTTGACTAGGTTCATCCTTCATTTGCAAGCCTCAAAAATGTCCTTCAGCCTTCCAAAAGCCTATGATAAATGCACCATAAAGAGGAGTCCGAATTTGAAAGGATTAGACTCTTCTTTTCCATGTTTAAATAATTAATTGCGCTGGATATTGTCGAAATGGACTTGCCACATATTAACCATCTTCAAGTCCAAATCTTCATGTGGACTAGAACCTTCTCCTTGGGCTTGAGTTAATAAAGTTTGGACAGCTTCTTGAAGTTTCTTGGCCCGAGCTCTTGTGATTGGCCCAATTGGAATCTCCACATCATCTTGAGCATCTTCTTTGTCCTTGTCAAAGTCCTTGAGCTGGATCATATCAACCATGCTTGGCAAGGATCAAACAACTTTTATTTGTTTGTCTTTGCCCAACTAGGTCCATGTGGTGCCTCCTTATAATTGGCTCTTTTTGAGTTGTTGAGATGTGGTATAAATAATACCCCCCACATCTCGTTAGCCGATGATCAGGAAGATAACGAGATATCTATCATCTCCTTCTCGATGAAAGAGAAACTAGATTAGTATGATCATGGTCGATTGTTGTCCTGTGATCGAAGTATCATTCCAATCATCAAAAATCCTCATAGATCTTTTCTCTTCTGCCACTTGTCTTGCTTCATGGGATAATCTTTGCGTACTGGAATGGTCTACATATTATTCAAAAGGATCTTTCATATCGATGGAGATCTAGCATTTTCCTCTGCATCAATGCGAAGAGTTTGATCTTCTAGTAGGGCATGCTTCTTCTCTATAAATAAGCCTCACATCATTTTCTTTGGCACTTATCCTTCTTTCTCCTAATTACCTATGCCTCTCCCTGATTTTCTTTTATCTATCGTAGTTAGCAGCATTGAGTATTGGCTAGAACAATACATTTATGACTCACTGACTTTCGATTGGTTTGCTGATTTGGAATATGATTATGAATTGGAATATCAGTGTGAATAAGTAGCATTGCCGAATTGGAATACATCACCAACCACCTACCATTTTGTTCAAGGCTTCTAGGTCGGCAGGTCACCGCCTTCCTAACTGCACTTTAGCTATCCTACTCACCATCCATAGGTTGATTTTGGTGGACCCCTTCCATTTGCCACTTTTATCTATTGGATCCACATGCAAGCCTTGAGGTCCCTACACTTGATCCACCTCCTCTACAATTGATGATGAAGTATGCAAGTAGACTTGAAGTTCGAGCGAATTGTCAACAATGAAGGATTGTATTAACCTAGATCAAGAGCGAAGTGTGTTCCTTGAGAGTATTAGACCTTTCGACCTAGCATTCATACCTATAATTGTATTTTGCCGAAAGAAATAAATAGCAAGGCTATTTGAATTTGTGCATTTTCTCACATATCTCTTAATATGAGATGTAACCATCATGCAAACTTTATTATACTATATATATATATATATATATATATATATATATATATTCGACTTCTAGTTTGAATGAATGACATGTGGGTCTCCAGTTATGCATACCGTTGGATACCAGGCCGAATTGGTCTTGGCATTGTCATGTTGTCCTCTAGCATAGAACTTCCATATATGAGATTAGGTAAGGTGCAACTTTCTTTCTTGGAGTAGTTGCCCCCGAGCCTTTGTGACTGCAAAACCTCCACACTGCCATCTATTTATGAAGAAATGATTGGTACTTTTGACACAAGTATGTAACTCAATCTGTTTACAATTTTTTTGTTTTTCGTGATTACCCCCACCCTTGTAATCAGAAGGCTATTACATTGTCGTCCATTCATAACAAGATGGCTAAGTACCTCCATCCGAAAAAAGCTAGATCTACTACATGGCAAGGATTAGAAAAAGATTGAGAAAGCAAGATCATACCTACTCTACTGTCAATTCAAAAGACGAAAAACCCCCCTCATAGTTAATCAGTGAATGGATCAAAGAAGGAGGATCTATCTATGTCATCATATTTTAAGGAAAGAAGGTTGCGCCCACCCTTGATCGAAGAATGAAGAAGCCAACCCAATAGACTTTAAGACCTGCTGCCTTGTAATTAGTATATAAAAGAGAAATCCAATGTATTTGACACATTGCTCCTCAAGGCTTCCATTTCTGCTTGATCCAAACATTCTTAGGGAACTTCTTTGCTTTATTAACTTCAATACTGACCTTGTCAAACACAAGATGAGATTTGGTAGAAGTCTATTGCCCTTATAGAGTGCCTTACCATGAGCACTACTAATCCTTCCTATCATATTGGTAATAGGCTAAAGACTTCTAAGGACACCTTACATTTTCGGCCATACTTTCTTGGCATGCTGAGATTAAGTTATTGAGAACTAATGAGAGCACAAAAGTGTGATCTACACATTACTTAAATTAGCATTATTGCTAACAAATAATGATAACAGTGCTGCATTAATATTTTATTTTTGTTGGGTGTAGGTGATCGTAAATCAAGTTGAAATGCGCATCGGGTCCAAAAATATGCATCACCGCAGGTGACCAGCCAACCGCATGGGTCGCCCCAGTTGCATACTAGGAGGAGGTCAAGTTCAGCCGTCTACTTCGTTGCAGCTTCAGTCTTTTGCAAGCCGGCATCTATTCAACGTCTCCGCCTGCGTGGAAGAAATGAGCATTCTCTTCTTTCCCCCATTTCAAAGGCTTCTGGAGTTCATTCATCCCAGCCGTCACCCCCGCATCAGCTGCCACGTCCGAAGACCCTTTATCCCAGCTCTTCCCGGATCTCCTTTCTCTCCAGGTCATCCCAGTTCATAGCGCCAGCGTGGAAGAGCGCGATCCATCCGGGCGTCTTCCAAATTTGCGACCCCAAGGAACTGTTTTCCGTCTTCTCTGCGCCAGCAACCCACAGCACATCATCCGAATCCATGCATTCATCCCCGCGAAGCTTCCCAGCGTCCGCATGCAGCTCATCAACTCGCGATCAGTCCACGCGTCCCAGCATCCCTGCTATCCGTTGCGCTTCTCCCATCCGAGTCCGAAGATCCCAGCATCCCATGATCTTCAGCTTCTCCCAGATCCCGCACGCGTCCGCATCCAAGATTCCAGCAAAGATCTCAGCTTCCTTCCGCTTCTCCCGCAGGCGTTCGTGATCCAGTTTCCACACCTCAAACTTCTTCCGAGATCCCAGCTTCTGTGATCATCTTCCCAGCCTCCGCGTGCATCCCGCGAAGATCGCGATCCATCCAGCGTCCGATTCTTCCGGATCCACAGTTTCATCCTTCCGTCCGCGAGCATCTCTAGCCGTCCACGTCCATCCCCTTCTCCCGGGATTTCATCTCATCCGGCCATCTCCACCGCATGTCCCTCTCGGCTGGGAAGGGAAGGGAGGCTCTCGGGGGTTTAAAAGAGAAGAAAATAAAACAGAGTCGGCATCCCTCATCCGAAAGGAGAGCCCCTATTGAAAAGAAAAAAAGAAAGAGAGGAAACAGGGCATGTCCTGTTTCCGAAAATAAAAAGAAAAAAAAAAGAGTGAAGGAAGAGGAACAGGGGAGATTTCTTTTATGTTGATGGACGGCTAATTTCTTAGGGAGGGAGATGGAGGAACCTTTGATGTATTGCTCTTTGAAGTAAACTCTAAACTTTTGCCTTGAATGAATTATATTTACTGATAAGTTTTTGATCCATGCATAGTTATTTCGTAGATAGCACTTTAATGGATTATGATTATTGATATATGGATTGCTTTAGTATTTGATTCGTCGTAGACGTAGAAAGCACGATGAATGCTTTAAAATTGAGTTCATATGTTCATGAAACATATACCATGATTAGATCTATCCTACAATTCATTTTTAATCAAGAACTATAGGGTTTATTTCTTGGATGCAATATCATCAAGGGGGATTCCAGATCCCTACCATCTTTATTTCATAGAACTTTGTTTATTGATATATTATTTTCTGCTTTTAATTTCTGAAATTAAAACATCATTTTGATCCATAAATTTATTGAATTAATTAATCTGAAATTATACTAAGTAATCTCATACATATTTCGTTTCCTGAGGATTCGACCTCGGACTCCCGAGAATTTACTACTTGTGCGATTCTCCTGCACTTGGGAGAACAATTTTATTTTTGCATCAAGTTTTTGGCGCCGTTGCCGGGGAACGGCTGATTTATTAGTATAATTTTAGATTTAATCAGTATCTTAGTATTTAGTCTTTTTCTTTCAAAAAAAAAAATCTTTATTGCTGTTTTTTTTATTCCCTGCACAGTCTGCATCAAACTCTGATATCTGAGTAATCCACCGTCTGATTGACCTCAAATTTGGTCGTCAGGTGCAGGACCTGTGTTTCTTTCATCTGAACGGTCTGATTGACATTATGAAACTTTTAAGACTATCAGTTAATACGAAAACTTGCTGCTGTCTGTTTTGAATTTTCTGCATTTAATTGTTTTAGATCAGAATTTTATTGCTATCATATCTCATTAACCCTTGTTGCTAATTGAAAAATTTAAAAAAAAAATAAATAATTTGCTTGATCACCTATTCAATGAAATTTAATGTCATGTCATAAAATATTAAAAAAAAAAATCTCTTGATTGTTGCATATAGTATATGGCATCAGCATAAAACACTCTAAGGGCTGAACCCATTTAAAAAGATAAGGTCGGGATTTCATCACTCGTCCTTAGCCCAAAAATCACCCCATTGCATAAATATCCTAAGCTTAATTAAAATCAACTAGACGTTGGCCCCTAAGGACATTCGAGCTCAATAGGATGAAGACCACCGAAAGTTGCACCAATTTCGCTCTGTGGCTTAGTTGATGTCTAGGCAAGCTTTGTCCCTATAAGGGAGACAGTTTATCTGTTCGAGGCAAGTGGATTTTAAGTGGGACCTTTGCGAACGCATCGTGACCCCTCCACTTACCTGGGAGCTTACCTGGTCAACTCGGTTCATTAGACCGGATTGGAGGCTTAGGTGCCCTCTTCAAACCAGTTAGGAGCTGTCTAGAAATTTAAGAAAAATATTAGAAATTGAGGTGTAATGTTTAGTTGCATGTTTGATTGTGAATAGATTTTTGTCTTAGGGTGTAGTTTTAGGGTATCTTTAGTTGGTACTTATATTTATATTTATTTCAAAAAAAACATTAAAAAAAATTAATTAAATTTTGTATGCTAGGTTGGGATAGGGACGACACCGGTCGATTAAGTCGTACAACTTTAGATCATCCCTTAGGACACATCCTTGAAATTCCTTCGCAGTATCTCACACCTTGTGAGATGGCAAATTTTCCTGATGATGTAGGAAGTCACCATGGTGATGAAGGTAGACCCCCAGTTATGACACTTCGACAATATTTACATCCCACTAGGACTAGTCAACCTTCATGCATGATTATTCCTGAAAATGTAGGACACTTTGAAATCAAACCAGGAGTAATTCAATTGCTGCCAAAGTATCATGGAATGGAATCCGAGAACCCTTATCTTCATCTTAAGGATTTTGAGGAAATTAGCATCACATTTAGAGTGCCAAATGTATCGGAAGATGTCCTTAAATTGACCTTGTTCCCTTTTTCCTTAAAGGATAAAGCCAAAACATGGCTGAACTCTTTGAGACCTAGATCGCTAGGAACATGGCATGATATGCAAAGAGAATTCTTGAAAAAATTCTTTCCCGCACAAAGGACTAACTTTTTAAAACGACACATTAGTAACTTCCAACAAAAAGACCATGAAACATTTTATGAATGCTGGGAGAGATTTAAAGATTTGCTTCTCTCTTGTCCTCATCATGGGTTTGAAACATGGAGAACCATTAGTTTCTTTTACGAAGGGTTGTCTCCACAGTTGAAACAATTTATAGAGACTATGTGCAATGGTCTATTTCTGGAAAAGCAACCCGATGAGGCATGGGACTACTTAGACTCTCTCGCAGAGACTGCACAATTATGGGATACAGGGGATAGAGTGAATAAACCTTTGCCTAAGCCTACTAGCATTTCACACGGGGGCCTTTACAACCTTAGTACTCAGGATGATATTCAGGCTAAAATGGCAGCCCTCACTAGGAAGGTAGAGGAAATTGAACTTAGAAGGATTGAACCCGTCAAGACCGTAGAACATAACAGCGAGTGTTGTAGGATTTGCGAGATGCCTGGCCATCTCATCACTGATTGCCCCACAATACCCGCATTCAAGGAAGTCTTGCACGATCAGGCCAATGTTATGAATACCTATCAAAAATCTTTCAATAATCCTTTTTCGGGTACTTACAATCCTGGATGGAAGAACCATCCAAATTTCAGGTGGAGGAATGACCAACCTCAACAAGTATATAACCCAACTCCTCCACCTCCGCAACCTCATTATGCACACGCACCCCCTCAAAAACCCAATCTCGAAGAAACTTTGCAATCTTTCATGCAAGGTCAAGCTAAAATCAATGATGACTTAAGAAATCAACTGACAACGCTGACCACTGCTTTAAGTGCTCAAGAGAAGGGTAAGCTACCAGCTCAACCACAACCTAATCCTCAAATCTATGGCGGTAGTAATGCATCATCTTCAACTTCACATAAAGAGCAAGCAAAGAGTATAATAACTTTGCGAAGTGGAAAGATTATTGACCGACCAGTTCCAGAACAAACACAAGTCATACCTGATTCTGACCTTCCCAAGACAAAAGAAAAGGATAATGAAGAAACTGAAGCACCAACATCTACTGAAAAAATTGAATGTCCTTTTCCTGCACCATTTCCACAAAGATTAAAGCCCTTGCAAAAGCTTGAACCAAACTCTGAAATTCTTGAGCTTTTTAAGCAAGTAAAAATCAATGTACCTCTTCTTGATGCAATAAAACAAGTGCCTTCCTATGCAAAATTTTTAAAAGATTTGTGCACTATCAAGCGTCGTTTAAATGTCAAGAAGAAGGCATTTCTGGCTGAAAATGTGAGTGCAATTTTACAGCATAACATTCTTCCTAAATATAAGGATCCAGGTTGCCCAACTGTCTCGTGCATCATTGGCAATTTTAGGATTGAGCGAGCATTGCTAGATTTAGGAGCAAGTGTGAACTTGTTGCCATATACGGTATATGAGCAACTCGGTTTGGGTGAGTTGAAGCCAACAACTGTGACCTTACAATTAGCTGACAGGTCAGTGAAGGTCCCTAGAGGGATTATCGAAGATGTGTTGATCCAAGTAGACAAGTTCTATTTTTCTGTCGACTTTATCGTACTGGACACACATCCGGCTTCCAATTCACCATCTCAGATTCCAGTCATCTTAGGACGTCCATTCCTTGCAACTTCTAATGCATTGATCAATTGTAGGAATGGTGTCATGAAGCTTTCTTTTGGCAATATGACTTTGGAACTGAACGTCTTTAGTATAGGCAAACAACCCAGTGATCATGAAGAAAGTAAAGAGGTTGAATGGGTTGAAACCATTGCGGAAGAATATCTTTTAAAAGAAGCATTTACTGAATCAGCCGATAATGGTTTGATAGATTGGTGTTCTGAAGGTACTACTGATGATGTGGTCCCACCTGTTTTAGATAATTCGGATGTCATGATGGTCAATCGGTGGAGACCGAGAATAGAGGAATTTGAACATTTGCCATCTCGAGGAGCAAAGATAGTACCATCCCATGAACAAGCACCTAAGCTCGAGTTGAAACCTTTACCGAAGGAACTCAAGTATGCCTTTCTTGGATCCGATGACACTTTTCCTATAATCATCTCATCTGATCTTGATCATGCCCAAGAAAGAAAATTACTTGGTGTTCTAAAGAATCATAGAGGAGCTTTAGGATGGTCTATTGCCGACTTGAAGGGGATTAGCCCTTTAATTTGCACGCACCGGATATATTTGGAGGACAATGCCAAAACCACAAGGCAAATGCAACGCAGGTTGAATCCTACGATGAGAGATGTGGTTAAAGCAGAAGTCCTCAAGTTGCTTGACGTGGGTATTATTTACCCAATTTCCGATAGCAAGTGGGTAAGTCCTACTCAAGTCGTGCCCAAAAAAGCAGGTCTGACGGTAGTCAAAAATGAGCAGGGTGAGTTAGTCCCGACTCATGTCCCCACGAGTTGGCGCATGTGTGTTGACTATCGAAAATTGAATTTGGTCACTAGGAAAGATCACTTTCCCTTACCCTTCCTAGACCAAGTTTTGGAAAGAGTTGCAGGACATAATTTTTATTGTTTTCTCGATGGCTATTCCGGATACTACCAAATCGAGATTTCACCAGAAGATCAAGAGAAGACTACTTTCACTTGTCCTTTTGGTACATTTGCTTTCCGTCGGATGCCGTTCGGGTTATGTAATGCACCTGCAACATTTCAAAGATGCATGCTCAGTATTTTTGAAGACATGAACGAGAAGTTTTTGGAAGTGTTCATGGATGATTTTTCTATTTTTGGCGATTCTTTTGATGATTGTTTACTACATTTATAAGCTGTCTTAGCTCGGTGTATAGAAAAGAACCTGATACTGAATTGGGAGAAATGCCACTTCATGGTGCCAAAGGAAATTGTCCTAGGACATATTGTTTCATCGAAGGGCATGGAAGTTGATAGAGCCAAGACTGACTTAATCGCCAAGCTACCTGCACCCAAAACGGTTAGAGATGTTAGATCATTTTTGGGTCATGCTGGATTTTATAGGAGGTTCATCAAAGACTTGAGTGTCATAGCTCGACCATTATGTAACCTTCTATCCCTTGATACACCGTTCAATTGGACTGAAACATGTCAAGAGGCATTCGAAAAGTTAAAGTCTATGCTTAGCACTGCACCCATCGTGCGACCACCTGATTGGTCATTACCTTTTGAGATCATGTGCGATGCTAGTGACTATGCGATAGGAGCTGTCCTAGGACAACGCAGGGATAATAAGCCATATGTCATCTACTATGCAAGCAAAACCTTAAATGATGCTCAAATGAATTACACCACCACCGAAAAGGAATTGCTTGCAGTAGTATTTGCATTAGACAAATTTCGTTCTTATATCCTTGGTGCTCCTATTGTTATCTTTACAGATCATGCAGCGCTAAAATATTTACTGGATAAGAAAGAGGCTAAACCACGCTTAATACGATGGATTCTTTTACTCCAAGAATTTGACATCACTATCAAAGATAAAAAAGGAGTAGAGAATGTGGTTGCTGACCATTTATCACGGCTAGTTTTTAATGATTCGGTGCCACAGTTGCCCATCAAGGACTCGTTCCCTGAAGAGCAATTGTTTGCACTTTCTACTATGCCATGGTATGCTGATATTGTAAACTTTCTTGTCACTAACCGGATGCCGGAGCATTGGGGATCGAATGATAAGAATAATTTCTTGCGTGAAGTAAGAAATTATTATTATGATGCCCCCTATTTGTTTAAGTATTGCAATGATCAAATCTTTAGAAGATGCAAACCGGATCATGAGATTCAAAGTGTACTCTCTTTTTGTCATGCCAGTGCTTGCGGAGGACACTTTGTATCTAAGAAAACAGCAGCTAAGGTGTTACAATGTGGTTTTTATTGGCCTACACTATTTAAAGATGCCCACGAGTTCTGTAGGACATGTGACCCATGTCAACGTATTGGAAGTCTAACTCGTAGGCAAATGATGCCTCTTCAGCCCATTACTGCTATTGAAATTTTTGACATGTGGGGCATGGATTTTATGGGCCCATTTCCACCGTCTTTTGGATATGAGTATATTTTAGTTGGTGTTGAGTATGTGTCAAAATGGGTAGAAGCTGTTGCCTGTAGAACTAATGATCACAAACCTATTTTGAAATTTCTTAAAGAAAATATTTTTTCACGGTTTGGAATGCCCAAGGTTATAATTAGTGATGGGGGAAAACATTTCTGTAATAAGCCTTTTGAGATCCTATTACGAAAGTACGGTATCACTCATAGAATTGCAACTCCTTATCACCCGCAGACTAGTGGCCAAGTAGAGTTAGCCAATCGGGAGATTAAACGAATTTTAGAGAAAACGGTGAATCCATTACGCAAAGACTGGTCTTTAAAACTTTCTGACGCATTGTGGGCTTACCGTACTGCTTATAAAACTATTCTTGGTATGTCCCCGTATCGGCTAGTCTATGGAAAAGCATGTCATCTACCTGTTGAAATAGAGCATAAATCGTATTGGGCCATTAGAAAATTAAACTTTGAACTGTCAGATGCTGGTTTCGCTAGAAAATTACAATTAAGTGAATTGAATGAAATTCGTCGGGATGCGTATGACAATGCTAGACTTTGTAAAGAACGAATAAAAATTAGGCATGATAAATCAATTCTAAGAAAATCTTTTGAACCTGCACAAAAAGTTCTTTTGTATGACTCTCGCTTACATCTGTTTCCTGGAAAGTTACGATCAAGATGGACAGGTCCTTTCATTGTAAAAACTGTTTTTCCACACGGGGCAATTGAAATTGAGAATCCACAGGATGGCAAAATTTTTAAGGTTAATGGACACAGATTAAAACCTTTTCTTGAAAATTTTGCAGATGAAGAGGACTCCTTTTCCTTGGGGGAGCCTTCTTATGACTGAACATGAAGGCCAAGGTATGTGTATATTAGTTAGAATTATTATTTTTTTTCTTTTATTTCTAGTTTTCTTCTTATTTTGTAGGTCTTCTTTTCTGGAAATCAACAGCTCAAGGTATTCTTCTTCTCTCTATTATTTTCTCTATTGTCTCTCATATATAGTTTTCTTGCATTTTTTTACATTGAGGACAATGCAATGTTTAAGTTGGGGGGAGGGAAATATTTTGACAAAAAAAAAAAAACTTGTTTTTTGCATTTGATTTATTCTATTACTTTCTTTTCTGAGCAAATACACATATATTTTCATATTGAGTGTGTACAACTATTAAGGCAAGGAACACATACATACTATGACTGATCAGAGACCTATTATTAGATCCCCACACGTGTACTTAATAACAATAGGAAGGCCTCAGGAGTTCATATTTGTTAACTGCATTTTTGTTAGCCTTATCCATAAAAGAAGTATGAGTATCCTTGTTCGTACCATAAGGTTCAGGATTTGGTTTTCACATAAAGATAGAGGTTGAATATCCCGACTAGATTACTTAGGTGCCTTATGATCCGACTTTGGTTGACCTATAGTCACGATGCAGTCACATATATAATAAAAATATTTATATGGTTCAGTCTATCATTTCTTTTCTTGCATAATTATTATTCAAAAAAAAAAAAAACTTATGATGACAAGTCTGGCCTCGTGGCGTAGTCTGGTTCGAGTAATTAAGTCCGAGGGGTGTTTCACCTAATGTCTTGAGCCAACTGGATCGGGGGTCATTGACTGAAAGCTCGCTACATGGACCTTACTAGAGCCTAATGGGGTTGGATAGCTGTAGTTGTCATGTGTATTGAAAAAAAAAAATGAAATAAACATAAGCATGAATGAGTTGGTTAGGCTGAACCTAGTGACATGTGGTAATGGCTGGTTTGACTCCATTGTATTGGACCTCTGTGTACCCGGGTTGTTTAGTTGAGATTGATAGCTCTTTCTTTATATGCGAACCATTCTTGACAAATTTAGTCAACAAGTGATATTCTGAAAATTTGATGGATCAGGTTCTAATAAAGTGTAGAAAACATTTGTGGATTTGAGTGGTGCACCTAAAACTCAGGCGGTGCTCTGTTGTGGTGGAGGTATTAGTACTCTGAGAAAGTCATATAATTTGATGCACACTACACTTTTATATTTCCTTGCTTTGACAGTTGCCATGCTTGAAAATATATATCAATTAATTACATGTGTATTAGCTTAGGATTTATTTCATAATTTTAATGTCATGTCATATAATTCATGATGTTTGTGGGTAACATCCCTGAAAACCCTCACGAGACAACACTCGTCCATTAGGGTAACCTAGGGGTTTAACGGCTTGTTGCACGTGCTAAGTGCAATCGTGATTCCTACGAAAGTGAGTACATATCTTAGTTTTATATCTTTAGCTTGAATAAAAAGTCATAGGTTAAACCATACCTTTTGTACTCTCATTCTATTATCTGCTCATTAATTGCTAGAGACTAGCAATAAGCTAGTTGGGGGGTGTGATGAGAGCACAAAAGTGTGATCTACACATTACTTAAATTAGCATTATTGCTAACAAATAATGATAACAGTGCTGCATTAATATTTTATTTTTGTTGGGTGCAGGTGATCGTAAATCAAGTTGAAATGCGCATCGGGTCCAAAAATATGCATCATTGCAGGTGACCAGCCAACCGCATGGGTCGCCCCAGTTGCATACTAGGAGGAGGTCAAGTTCAGCCGTCTACTTCGTTGCAGCTTCAGTCTTTTGCAAGCCGGCATCTATTCAACATCTCCGCCTGCGTGGAAGAAATGAGCATTCTCTTCTTTCCCCCATTTCAAAGGCTTCTGGAGTTCATTCATCCCAGCCGTCACCCCCGCATCAGCTGCCACGTCCGAAGACCCTTTATCCCAGCTCTTCCCGGATCTCCTTTCTCTCCAGGTCATCCCAGTTCACAGCGCCAGCATGGAAGAGCGCGATCCATCCGGGCGTCTTCCGAATTTGCGACCCCAAGGAACTGTTTTCCGTCTTCTCTGCGCCAGCAACCCACAGCACATCATCCGAATCCATGCATTCATCCCCGCGAAGCTTCCCAGCGTCCGCATGCAGCTCATCAACTCGCGATCAGTCCACGCGTCCCAGCATCCCTGCTATCCGTTGCGCTTCTCCCATCCGAGTCCGAAGATCCCAGCATCCCATGATCTTCAGCTTCTCCCAGATCCCGCACGCGTCCGCATCCAAGATTCCAGCAAAGATCTCAGCTTCCTTCCGCTTCTCCCGCAGGCGTCCGTGATCCAGTTTCCACACCTCAAACTTCTTCCGAGATCCCAGCTTCTGTGATCATCTTCCCAGCCTCCGCGTGCATCCCGCGAAGATCGCGATCCATCCAGCGTCCGATTCTTCCGGATCCACAGTTTCATCCTTCCGTCCGCGAGCATCTCTAGCCGTCCACGTCCATCCCCTTCTCCCGGGATTTCATCTCATCCGGCCATCTCCACCGCATGTCCCTCTCGGCTGGGAAGGGAAGGGAGGCTCTCGGGGGTTTAAAAGAGAAGAAAATAAAACAGAGTCGGCATCCCTCATCCGAAAGGAGAGCCCCTATTGAAAAGAAAAAAAGAAAGAGAGGAAACAGGGCATGTCCTGTTTCCGAAAATAAAAAGAAAAAAAAAAAGAGTGAAGGAAGAGGAACAGGGGAGATTTCTTTTATGTTGATGGACGGCTAATTTCTTAGGGAGGGAGATGGAGGAACCTTTGATGTATTGCTCTTTGAAGTAAACTCTAAACTTTTGCCTTGAATGAATTATATTTACTGATAAGTTTTTGATCCATGCATAGTTATTTCGTAGATAGCACTTTAATGGATTATGATTATTGATATATGGATTGCTTTAGTATTTGATTCGTCGTAGACGTAGAAAGCACGACGAATGCTTTGAAATTGAGTTCATATGTTCATGAAACATATACCATGATTAGATCTATCCTACAATTCATTTTTAATCAAGAACTATAGGGTTTATTTCTTGGATGCAATATCATCAAGGGGGATTCCAGATCCCTACCATCTTTATTTCATAGAACTTTGTTTATTGATATATTATTTTCTGCTTTTAATTTCTGAAATTAAAACATCATTTTGATCCATAAATTTATTGAATTAATTAATCTGAAATTATACTAAGTAATCTCATACATATTTCGTTCCCTGAGGATTCGACCTCGGACTTCCGAGAATTTACTACTTGTGCGATTCTCCTGCACTTGGGAGAACAATTTTATTTTTGCATCAAGAACCTCAGTACTCTATTCCATAGAGTACTAGGCCGTTCACCATGCTCAGTCTCTTGATCAGTCAATTCTACAAAAAATTGCATCGTAGCATGCTGTGGCTGGTGACTCTAGTTTTTAGCAACAGAATTGAGTTTCTCTACTTATTGTGTTGTAAATTCTTAAGTCCTCTTGTTTCCACCTCTAACAGCTTCAATATTATAGTTGTTTGTAATAGATCGTTTCCAACTGGTTGCTCTTTTGTTCCTCTAGGCAAAATCGAAGTTGCACGGGCATAGCAGAGGAGTTATTATTTGGTGAGCATTCATTGTCTCCTCATTGCTTTATTCAGCCTACAACTAGCTGAATTCTTTATCTTTTGACCTATCCTTCATATTTAGAGGAATCTCACAACCCAACTTCTTCAAACCTGGCAAAAATCATATGACTTAGATCTATTTGTCCTTGCCTAACTTGGTCCACATGGTGTCTGGTCATTGCTCTCTTTGAGTTGTTAAGATGTGGTTTAAATAGGACCCTAGTGGGGTTTCTACTTTGTGACAATTAGTTCTGCTAACAACCTCTTTATTCTCCGATTTCTTCATGAGTTCAGCATCTCCTGTCGCCACTTTGAATTTTATAGTGGGACATTTTGATACTTTTTATATGGATGAAATTCAATGATGTAGAATAACCATGGTCCCTATGGTTGAAGAGAGATTGATGCTCACCATTTCTTTTGTGGAGTGGCTGGGTCTAGCTTCATATTTTTTATGTCCACCTACTTCACAAATTTTTTGGATATGCTTAACATGTGAATCCATGTGGATGTATATTTAGTCCTACATCAACTATGCATTAGATTGATCTTAGATATTTATTTGAACCAAAGTGACCTAAATAATAATATCTTCTAGCTAGCCTTTTTGGGCATGAGGTCCTCATTGTTACGAATGGTATCAAAATTAATAGATATAGTTGATTTCTCACGTGGACTAAGGAACACTACAACACAAACCTTTTTGGGGCCTATCACAAGCTGATTGTGGTGTTTGAGATTAAATTTGATTTGATTTTAACTTTTAGCCTAGTGAGAATGCTATGAGTTAAATAGGGAGAAAATACACTACAAGAAAATTGATTTTTCGTAGCGGCTGATATTGCTACTAAAAGTTTCAAAAGCTCCACTAAAAGTATTTAGTGGCTGTTAATTTTGGCTGCCACATTGGTTACTAAATATCATGTTACTAAAACAATTAGTGGCCCATAATATGGCTGCCACAAAAAAGAGCTCTGTAGTGGCAGCCAGATCCTGGTCACTAAATGATCAAGGTTCAATGGTAACCTATAACGGTCGCTAAAAAAAAAAAAAATTAGTTGTGGCAATGATATGGTTATAGAAGGATGATTATTATGGCTACTGCAGGTGGCTGCTACTAAAAGTTTCTTCTTTTATTGACAGCCAAGTAGTGATCACTAAAGAGTGATGCTTTGATGAAGACCATATCGGTCACTAAAGGGTTATATTTTTGCGACAATTGCTAGCAGCCAACACTAATAATTTTTTTAGTGGCGGCCTCTTGTGATCACTAAAAGAGTTACATATTATGACAATCAATGATTGCCACCTCTAATATATCTTTAGTGGCTATCACATGTGGTCACTAAAAGTCCTATGTTTTGTGCCAAAGTGGCTGCCACTAAAAGTATTCCTAAGTGGCAGGAGCTATAAAATTACATAATAATGCATCTGGAGTAATAGTAATTTACTTCCACAACCAAAAACCTTTAATTGTACCTCAAGTAAGGACAAGAAGGATTTCATTCACTCCAATAATGTTTCAATATGCCAAAAATCAATGAGTCAAGAACATCTAGAAAGCATCCATAGAAAAATATCCATACATCCTACATCGATTGTTAAATTTAAATTTCAAACATTTTGCTTCAAGTTTAAAATAAGTCATACAGCGTGCAACATCCAAATGCACTTGTTACAACTTGGTGATTTTCAACTTTTAAATCCATAGCTCTCAAAGATCTTATCCCTCACTATATTTTCTTGAAATAATATCAGATAACTAGAAATAAATGGTAAAAGATGACATGCATTACACACTACATTAAAAAAAAAAAAAAAAAAACTTAAATATATTCTTTACAATCATTTAATGATATAAGTATTACTTTGTATCTTATTGTTTTCAACACATATATAAGTTTAATTACCTATATATGAAAAAAATACCATGAAAGGTAGAACTTACCATATTAGAAGTCTCAGAAGATATTGTGCTACTTCTTATCTCCTCCACAAAACCAATGAACTTCAACCTATCTGTTTCACTTTTCTTCTATTCCTCTTAGATCTTCTTCTTTAGTTGTCCTATTTCATCTTTCATTTTCTCATTACGTTTCTTTGCTTCCTTCAATTCTCTAATTAGTTTTGAGTGAGTTGGAGCTTTCCCAAATATGGAAATATGTGTTGGACCTAACCCATGTCTACATACTTGTCCATGCATCTCAGGTCCCATAACTTGTAAAAAAATATCATCTTCTCCAACTAAGCCAGAAGATTGTTCCACAATTTGGGTTGACAAATTCTCAAAATGCTCCTAATTATATAGATACATGTGTTTACATAATACCTTAAAAAATAAGCATTAATTACAACATCATATTTAAAATTTGGCATGCTATATATAGAGAAAGTCCAATATAAATATAATTAAACTTAAAAATTTTAGTATTCACTATTATATTTTATGACGTCGTATCGACCATAGTCCCATTCTTTTGCTTATGTATCAAGTAGGCTCACATCCCTTCTTCGCAGTCTACATACATGATCAACAATTTGTCATTATTTATTTAATATAACTAAATAATTTTATATATCCAATAAGAAAGGAAAAGAGAAAGAGACAGAAAAAAAAGTAGGATGAAAGTAAACACTTACACTCATACCATTACAAATTTACATCTCCTTAGCTCTTATACGAGCATAACACTTTATGCTTGTACCATGACCCATATTTTATTTTGAACGATTATGCTTATTTCGATAAAATTTCATCAATATAAGAAACTAAGTAATTTATCAACATTGTTGATATACATATTATGCTTCTAATAAAACATCAACATACCTGAAATTCTGGTGAGCCCACCGAATGGACAAATTCTACCCATTCATCTCATAAGATATCTGGCAGATAATGCTCAATCCTCTCTACATCAGTGGTATATTTACCATGTTGACCTCCTAATGAATTTTGATGAATACAAAACACTAGAGTATAATTTTCGTTATATTAACAATTTACTTGAGCATTTCAGGTGTTTAACTAAGAATATTGTTAAGGATTGTCAAGGCATGTTCCCATATTTTTCGGTGGATTTATTGAAGATTTTTGAGATGAAGAAAACGGATCAGGGGCAGCCGAGACGTCTCCGGTTTGTTCCAGAGACGTCTCTGGCACGCAGAGAAGAAGTTGGGATGTCTGGAGACGTCCCCAGCACCTGCCGAGGCATCTCGCAGGGTCGGAGTCGACTCCCGGCTTTCCAGAGTCGACTCTCTCAGAGACGGCAGAAAGGCCGATTTCAAGGGATGCGCGCGAGTTGTCTCCGAAGGACGCGGAGCCGACTCTCTCAGGGATTCCAGAGAACCTACTTTTTTGTTGAGAAAACGTCGGAGCCGTCTCCGACGTCGCGGAGTCGTCCCCATGCATAAAGCGCAAAAATCCCGAGACGTCCCCCGAGGCATGCGAGCCGACTCTCTCAGAAAAACAGAAAAATAAGAAATCGAGCTGTTCTTCGTCGGAGTCGTCCCCAGAAAGCGCCGAGTCGACTCCAACATTGTCAAAAGATTTTTTATATAGCCGAGACGTCTCTCGTTCAAGCGGAGACGTCTCCGGAATGCTTGGGACGCGACTGACATATTTTTGCAGGTTTGTTTGAAATTCTAACGGCTATATTTTTGTGTCTAACGGATCTATTGCCTGTAGAAGTATAAAAAGGAGCTTTTAAGTGCATAACATATACTTCTCACCAACAAAACACAAGAGCATTCAAGAGAGAAGAAAGAGAAAGAGTCTCAAGGGAGTTGGTGCTTTCAAGAGGAGAAATCAAGTGCATTCAAGTCTTCTTCATCTGATTTCGTGCTCATCTACTCACTCCCACTCGGCAATCAAAGCTCTCATTCAATCCGACGTAATCCACATCGGAAGAACCACCATCATCTACGCTTTCAACGGCAAAGAGGGTTCTTCCGATTTTGTTGTTCTTCATCGTTTTATTTGCTTTCATAGAAGCTTTTAAATTCTTGTAAAACACTTGAACACTGTGCTTGTTCCAGTCAAGGGACTTGGAACAAGGGTTAGGCGTCCCAAGCCTAGTTTAAATTAGGGGATTGTAGGATTCGTTGTTAGCTCGGGGTAAAACAACGAGTTGGGTAGTTCACTCGAAAAACTACCGGACTGTAATCGCCGATTATAGTGAAAAATTCCCAAAGGTGTTTGGGGAGTGGATGTAGGAGCAGTGGAGGCTCCGAACCACTATAAACCTCTGTGTTTGCGATTGATTGTGCTTACCGCTTTATTTTCATTCTTGCACCTACACTTGTGTGTATAGTTTAATTAGACAAAAATTTTAAAACACCCAATTCACCCCCCTCTTGGGTGACCATCTCTGGGCAACAAGTGGTATCAGAGCAGGTGCTCTGTGTATTCTTGAAGACCTAACCGTCTTTGCCAAAGATCAAGATGGCAACACCCTTCAACAATGTTCCTGCTGAGGGGCAGGCTACCAATAGACCTCCACTTTTCAATGGGACAAATTATTCCTATTGAAAAACTAGAATGAGAATTTTTGTTCAAGCACAAGATTATGCCTTGTGGAGGGTTATAATCAAAGGACCACACGAACCATCTCACATAGTTAATGGCATTCAGGTTCCCAAACCTGAAGAGGATTGGGATGAGAATGATAGCAAGATGGTTCAACTCAATGCTAGAGCCATGAATACATTGTTTTGTGCTCTAGATGTAAATGAGTTTAATAGAGTCTCCACCTGTAGTTCCGCCAAGAAAATATGGGATAGGCTTGAAGTTACCCACGAGGGTACTAATCAAGTCAAGGAGTCTAAAGTGAACATTCTAGTTCACAAATATGAATTATTTAAGATGGAACCCAATGAAACTATTTCATGCATGTTCACACGCTTCACTGATATAATTAATGGTCTAAAGAATTTGGGTAAATCTTACACTAATTCAGAACTTGTGAGGAAAATTCTCAGGTCCTTGCCAAAGACTTGGGAAGCGAAGGTCACGGCGATTGTAGAAGCCAAAGACCTCAACACCTTGGCACTTGAAGAACTATTGGGCTCATTGATGACGCATGAGCTCACAATGAAGCAACATGAAGAAGATGTGCCAAAGAAGAAGACAATCGCCCTCAAGGCCATTTCAAGTAATTGTGAAGAAGAAAGCAGTGGAAGTGAAGAGGGAAGTGAAGATGAAGACTTGGCCTTAATAGCAAGGAAGTTCAAAAAATTCATAAGAAGAAGGAAGGCCTTCCCAAGAAAGAAGTTTGGAGGAAGAAATGATTGGGAAAAGGAAAAAGAAAAAGAAAGAGACCCAATCATATGTTATGATTGCAAGAGACCGGGACACATCCGCTCCGAATGCCCTCAACAGAAGAAGCACTATGGAAAGAAGAAGAAGAAGGCGTTGAAAGCGACTTGGGATGATAGTGACACATCCTCCTCCGAGGAAGAAAGGGAAGAGACCGCCAACTTGTGCTTCATGGCATTCGACGACGATGAGGTATGTCAAAGCTCAATTACAGATTTTACTTTAGAAGAATTATATGAAGCTTTCCAAGAACTCATGAATGATTGTAGTATGTTAGGAGTAAAGAATAAAGAACTAAAGGCCTCCAATCAAAAACTGAAGGATGACATTAAAAACCTATTGATTGAAAAGGAAAATTATGAAAATGATAGCGTTATTGACCTAAAGGATAAAATTTCAGAACTTAGCATTGAGTATGAAACTGCAAATACACTCATTAGGGAATTAAATCTAAGAGTCAAATTTCTACTCAATAGTAATACTTCACTTGCACAAAATGTCAAATCCCTTAAAAATGATAAGGAAGTATTAGCTAAAGAAAATTTGAACCTTAAGGATGAGCTACACAAGTATAAACCAATTGTGCAGAAATTTACACATAGCTCGAAAAAATTAAATCTTATTCTATCAAATCAAAGAGCTGTTTTTAATAAAGCCGGATTAGGATACAAAACTAGCAAACAACAAAAATATCTAAAGAACTTTTTTGTAAAAGCAAAAGATGTCAAAACTGAAAAACCTACATGCTTTTGCTGTGGGAAAAGTGGACATAAAGCTTATTCTTGCGTTCAAAGAAAGATTCAAACTAATAAGAACACATTTGTAAAGGGTAAAAGCACAACCAAAATGTGGGTTCCTAAAGGAACCAACTACACTAACCAAGAAGGACCCAAGAAAACTTGGGTACCTAAGAGCTTCACATGATTATTTTGCAGGTATGCCTTACAACCCGGAGCAAAAAGAGAATGTGGTATCTTGATAGTGGTTGCTCAAGGCATATGACCGGTGACAAGAGCCTCTTCGTCACCTTGAAATCAAAAGAAGGAGGAGTAGTCACATTTGGAGACAATGCTAAAGGTCAAATCATTGGCATTGGTAAAATCTCCATATCATCCTCCTCATTTATTGACAATGTATTGTTAGTTAATAGATTAAAATATAATTTATTAAGTATAAGTCAATTTTGTGACAAGGGCTTCAAAGTGTCATTTGAATCTTCTCTATGCATAATTAGTAGTCCAATTGACAATGAGATTATACTTATGGGACATAGGCTTGGAAATGTTTACATGGTAGATCTTGATGATCTCACCATGAAAGATGGCCAATGTCTTGTAGCCATGGATGCCAAGGTCAATGAGACTAGCTGGTTATGGCATCGTAGGTTAGGACATGCTAGCATGGATTTAATTTCTAAATTGATTACAAAAGATCTAGTTAAAGGACTACCAAAAATAGACTTTGAAAAGAACAAAATTTGTGCTGCATGTCAATTAGGAAAACAAACAAGAAGCTCTTTCAAACCTAAGAATATAGTCTCTACATCAAAACCCTTAGAACTAATTCACATGGATTTATTTGGACCCACTAGAACTGCTAGTCTAGGGGGTAAAAAGTTTGGTCTTGTAATTGTTGATAACTTTTCACGTTTTACATGGGTTTCATTTCTTGCCCACAAAGATGAGTCTTTTTCCGCCTTTATCAAGTTTCATAATAGGATTTCGAATGAACTTAACCTTAAACTGAAGGCAATTAGGAGTGATCATGGTACCGAGTTTGAAAATCAGCATTTTGAAAAGTTCTGTGAAGAAAACAGTATCAATCACAATTTTTCGGCCCCTAGGACACCCCAACAAAATGGGGTGGTAGAAAGGAAGAATCGCACACTAGCAGATATGGCTCGTACCATGTTATGCGAATCGGATCTACCAAAGTATTTTTGGGCTGAAGCAATCAATACTGCTTGCCATATTTTAAATCGTGCTTTAGTTAGATCTATTTTAAAGAAAACACCTTATGAGTTGTTGAAAAATAAGAAGCCCAATATAAGTTATTTTCATGTTTTCGGTTGTCGCTGCTTTATTTTAAACAATGGAAAGGACAATCTAAGTAAATTTAGTGCTAAATCAGATGAGGAAATCTTTTTAGGTTATTCCTCATCTAGTAGAGCATACAGAGTCTTCAACAAGAGAACTCTCGTTGATGAAGAATCCATTCATGTTATTTTTGATGAAGCTAATGGAGATTCTTCTAGAAAAGAAGAAGATGGTGATGCAGGTATACTTGAAGACAGAATGAAGTAGTTCTCCATACAAGACAAACAACATGAGGATGAAATCAAGGAAGATACAATTCAGCAAGATGAAGAAGATCAACCCCAAGCAAGAAATCAAGATCTTCCGAGGGAATGGAGGTATGCACATGGTCATCCAAGGGATCTAATCCTTGGTGATCCTTCACAAGGGGTAAGGACAAGATCCTCTTTAAGAAATACTAGTAATTATCTTGCATTCGTTTCACAGATAGAGCCTAAATCACTAGAGGAAGCCGAAAAAGATGAAAATTGGATAAATGCTATGCAAGAGGAATTAAACCAATTTGAAAGAAATCAAGTTTGGACTCTAATGAAAAGACCCCCTAATGTTTTAATTATAGGCACTAAGTGGGTATATAGAAATAAACTAGATGAAGATTGAGTAGTAATAAGAAACAAAGCTAGGTTGGTAGCCAAAGGCTACAATCAGGAAGAAGGCATAGACTTTGATGAAACCTTCGCTCCTGTTGCTAGGTTAGAGGCTATTAGACTACTTTTGGCATATGCATGCTTCATGGATTTCAAACTCTATCAAATGGATGTAAAAAGTGCATTTTTAAATGGTTATATAATGGAGGAAGTTTATGTAGAACAAATCCCAGGTTTTGAAAACCACTTACATCCAGATTATGTTTTCAAATTGCATAAAGCATTGTATGGACTTAAGCAAGCCCCTAGGGCTTGGTATGAAAGATTAAGTAATTTCCTAATTGAAAATGAGTTTAAAAGAGGAAATGTAGATAAAACACTTTTCATTAAAAGAAAAGGAAATGACTTATTGCTTGTGCAAATTTATGTGGATGATATAATTTTTGGTGCTACTAATGATAGTCTTTGTCAAGAGTTCGCTAAGCTTATGCAGGAAGAATTTGAAATGAGCATGATGGATGAGCTCAACTTCTTCCTTGGACTACAAATAAAACAATCAGAGGAAGGCATCTTCATCAGTCAGTCCAAGTACATCAAGAAAATGTTGGAGAAGTTCAAGATGAAGGATGCAAAGGAAATCAGCACACCCATGGGCTCAAGTTGCAAACTTGACAAAGATGAAAAAGGTAAATGTGTAGACTGCAAATTGTACAGAGGTATGATAGGGTCTTTACTTTACCTTACTGCTAGTAGACCAGACATATTATTCAGTGTTTGCATGTGTGCTAGATACCAAGCATGTCCTAAGGAATCACACTTACAAGCAGTTAAAAGAATATTCAAATACCTAGTAGGGACATCTAATGCAGGTTTATGGTATTCTAAACAATCTGATTTAAATTTAATTACTTATTTCGATGCTGATTTTGCCGGGTGCAAACTTGACAGAAAAAGCACAAATGGCACCTGTCAATTCTTGGGTGCCAATTTAGTTTTTTGGTTTAGCAAGAAACAGAATTCAATTGCCTTGTCCACAGCTGAGGCTGAGTACATTGCAGCCGGAAGCTGTTGTGCCCAAGTTCTTTGGATTAAGCAACAACTTGAAGATTTTGGTATCAAAATGGACAATATTCCAATTAGATGTGATAATACAAGTGCAATCAATTTAACAAAAAATCCTGTCCAACACTCTAAATCAAAACACATAGAGATTAGGCATCACTTTATAAGAGATCATGTGTTGAAAAATGATGTATTGATTGAGTATGTATGCACTGAAAATCAATTGGCCGATATCTTTACAAAGCCCCTTTGTAAAGATAGGTTCAATTTTTTAAGGAATGCCTTATGCTTGTATGATCCTAGCAAGTAGATTGAACTTATAATGCAAGCATGATTTGACTTCAATACTATAGCTTAAATGATTTAACTCCTCAAACATATGCAATGCTTTGTATGCTCTAGAGATACATATGAATGCTACTCAAACTATTAATACACTTCAAGGTCACATATAACAAACCTAGTGCCTAATGGGTGAAAATATGAATCTATCAAATTAGATGACGAATTGTTTGACTTTCCGGAGGATAGTTATCCCCCTTGGACTCTTCATAGAGATATTTTCAGAGCCTATTCCATAGGCATTCGAAATTTGGTCAAACATTCCTCATTTCAATATTGATAATTCAAAAATCATTGTCAAGCTTTTATAGGATGCATTATTAAAGGGAAGGATCACAAGCAAGGTCACTTTATATTCGCCAAAAGAAATTAAACTGATCATTGAGGTTGAATAAAACGAATTGGGAAAAGATTGGAAACGTTCTGAAATTTTTTAGTGCCGGAGACGTCTCTGGCAAATCGCAGAGACGTCCCCCCGGCGAGACGTCTCGCATTAGTCGCAGAGACGTCTCGGGGACAGAATGAATGTTTTCTTAAATAGGCTGAAACAGCTCGAGCCATCCCGAGCTGCTTTCCATCGTCCCCAACGAAACCCTAAACCCTAGCATCCATCTTCTCTCCACCACAAATCGAACCAAAATCACTACCCATTTTCCTAGATTTTCGATCAATGGCACCTAAGAAAGCTAGGCGTAGTGGTGGGAGGCGTCCTAGGGTGGCGAACGACGAGGAACGGAGGGAAGAGCGCTCCGCACCGTCTCCTCCGGTTGCTCCGCCAACCGTGACTCCCTCCTGTGCGAATCGCACAGTAACAAAGGTAGGCACATAGATTTTCAGTTCTTAGCGAGTGAGGGGTTCTCTATTGGAGAGAAACTCCGTGCCTAAGGTTGGGAACACCTATGTTCCCTAAACATCTCTACCTATCCTGGTCTAATGAGAGAAATTTTTAGTAATTTGGCTTTAGGGAGCTCGGGGTACACCGGGTATGTCCGAGGCACATTGGTAGAAGTCAATGAGGATATTTTATCTAGTCTATTGCAAATACTAAGTACGGTGAGGCTCCGACCTCACATCCCCAAAGGAAAATTGCCTTAAACCTAATTCTAGGTAGAGAGAACTGTGGTCCTCTTGACATAGTTAAGTCCCAAGACCTCAATGCTGAAATGAGATTGCTTTTGAGCATAATCAACAGGGTCTTGTTCCCAAAACCGGTCGCTTCGACTTTGTTTTGGAGCGAGATTTGGCCATTATGCACCACATTCTGTTAGGTATTCCCCTAAATCTTCCTAGGCTCATGTTGAACTACATCTCAATTTGTCATAGGTACTCCAGATTCAGCATACCTTATGGGATGGTCTTTACCCTACTTTTCAAACATTTTAAGGTTCCTATCCCTGAAAATGAGCCAGAAAAACCCTTGAGAAACACTGACTTCTATAACGAGAGCACACTACATAGGATGGAATTTCACAAGAAAGACGGGTCTTGGGTTAAGGTTTGTAAAAGAAAATCCCAAACTGTAGAGTCTGAGATCCATCATCAGGAGCCTGTCCACCTCTCTCCTCCACATAGCCCTATACCCTTTACTGATCATATGGAGAGCTTTCCTTTTCCTGATGTACCTTCCAGCTCTGCTGGACCATCCACTTCCATGCCTCCTCCTCCAATCTGTGGATCGACTCTCTTGTCAGATGAGCAGATGCACACCCTAGCATCCATGGTGTGCCAGCAAATAAGGGAAGAAATGAGATCAGTGGTTTCTGCTGAGATAGCTCCCATCCGCACTTCACATGAAGCACTCTTAGAAGAGTTGAAAGAGATCAGAACTCAAATGGAAGCTATAGGGTCAGAATTGGTTTGTGTGGCATCAAACCAAACCAGAAGATCATGTGAGATACAAGCTGAATTGAAGATCATATCGGATAGTCTTCAAGAGCTGACGAGCCCTGAAGGCAATTTGGGCAGTGTGGCTGCCCAGCTTAGAGGGAGGATTGATAGGGCAACCCATGAAATTGAAGCATTAGTGACAGCACTCAATCAGTCTCAGGGAGATAACTTTAGAAGTTTAATGGATGCAATAAATAGGTTTGTGGAGGCTGCTGCTGCGGCTATTGAGCGTGCTCGCCGGTGAGGCACATTTTGTGGACATCTAGGGTTCATCTTTTTGTAAAGCCCTAGGCTTATATGAAACTCTTTCTTTTGTGTTTGCAATCAATCCTTGTAAGGGCATCAAATGTTGTAATACTATATGAATGCCATATCCCTTCTTTTTGAATCTTGGAGTATGTTTCTAATATTGTAATGTGCCATGGAAATATCATAATATACCTTGAATGTTCAAACTTGACAATGTGCAACCATTTCACTATTTTGCCAACTTGACAATGCATATGAAACAGGGGGAGCACAACTTGTAATAATTAAGTTTAAATGGTCTGAAATGAATTTCAAAACAAAGGGGGAGTAAAATTCACCTTCCCAAATCATTGAATGTTTCATGTTAATATGAATGCTGAATTCTAATATGCAAATCTGAAAAAGGAAGTAGAACCATTCAAATAGGCATCGTGTTTTGGGGGAATAGGCCAAATTTGTCCCCTTCATTGTTGATGACAAAAAGGGGGAGTAGTATGAAATTGGAATGCAAAATGCAAAATGAAAAGATAAAATTAAAGAATATTGACTTAAAGACAATTGTCCTTCTGGAAAAGAAAGGGGGAGTCAAAAGTATTTGGCTTTTGATTGTCTTTACCATCAATATTTCATCGATTTACACTTTAACTTGATTCAAATCTAAAAGTGATAGATGATATGCCAAAATTGCTCAAGGAGCTACTAAGATCAATGCTTATGCATAAGGATAAAACTGACAGTTGACTATAGTGATTTATGCATACTGTATCTAGCTCTAACCAAAACACAATACTTGTACATCTGATCAAATACTGTGTATATGTTTAATTTTAAATTTTGCATATACTCAGTGTTTTGTCATCATCAAAAAGGGGGAGATTGTTGACCTCCTAATGAATTTTGATGAATACAAAACACTAGAGTATAATTTCCGTTATATTAACAATTTACTTGAGCATTTCAGGTGTTTAACTAAGAATATTGTTAAGGATTGTCAAGGCATGTTCCCATATTTTTCGATGGATTTATTGAAGATTTTTGAGATGAAGAAAACGGATCAGGGGCAGCCGAGACGTCTCCGGTTTGTTCCAGAGACGTCTCTGGCACGCAGAGAAGAAGCTGGGACGTCTGGAGACGTCCCCAGCACCTGCCGAGGCATCTCGCAGGGTCGGAGTCGACTCCCGGCTTTCCAGAGTCGACTCTCTCAGAGACGGCAGAAAGACCGATTTCAAGGGATGCGCGCGAGTCGTCTCCGAAGGACGCGGAGCCGACTCTCTCAGGGATTCCAGGGAACCTGCTTTTTTGTTGAGAAAACGTCGGAGCCGTCTCCGACGTCGCGGAGTCGTCCCCACGCATAAAGCGCAAAAATCCCGAGACATCCCCCGAGGCATGCGAGCCGACTCTCTCAGAAAAACAGAAAAACAAGAAATCGAGCTGTTCTTCATCGGAGTCGTCCCCAGAAAGCGCCGAGTCGACTCCAACATTGTCAAAAGATTTTTTATACAGCCGAGACGTCTCTCGTTCAAGCGGAGACGTCTCCAGAATGCTTGGGACGCGACTGACACATTTTTGCAGGTTTGTTTGAAATTCTAACGGCTATATTTTTGTGTCTAACGGATCTATTGCCTGTAGAAGTATAAAAAGGAGCTTTTAAGTGCATAACATATACTTCTCACCAACAAAACACAAGAGCATTCAAGAGAGAAGAAAGAGAAAGAGTCTCAAGGGAGTTGGTACTTTCAAGAGGAGAAATCAAGTGCATTCAAGTCTTCTTCATCTGATTTCGTGCTCATCTACTCACTCCCACTTGGCAATCAAAGCTCGCATTCAATCCATTCAATCTGACGTAATCCACATCGGAAGAACCACCATCATCTATGCTTTCAACAGCAAAGAGGGTTCTTCCGGTTTTGTTGTTCTTCATCGTTTTATTTGCTTTCATAGAAGCTTTTAAATTCTTGTAAAACACTTGAACACTGTGCTTGTTCCAGTCAAGGGACTTGGAACAAGGGTTAGGCGTCCCAAGCCTAGTTTAAATTGGGAGATTGTAGGGTTCGTTGTTAGCCCGGGGTAAAACAACGCGTTGGGTCGTTCACTCGAAAAACTACCGGACTGTAATCGCTGATTATAGTGGAAAATTTCCAAAGGTGTCTGGGGAGTGGATGTAGGAGCAGTGGAGGCTCCGAACCACTATAAACCTCTGTGTTTGCGATTGATTGTGCTTACCGCTTTATTTTCATTCTTGCACCTACACTTGTGTGTATAGTTTAATTAGACAAAAATTTTAAAACACCCAATTCACCCCCCTCTTGGGTGACCATCTCTAGGCAACATACCATAATAGTTTGTTTCCAACTTATGCTTCTAGTTTGAAAACTTTCTCTCTATTTTCTGCATAATCTAGTCTTTCCTATGTTGAGTTTCTACAAACTCAAATTTATCTTGAAAAATTTGAGAAAACAAAAAAATAAATCATAATAATTTATCTAAGAACACAAATAATATAGAGCAATTGGAATGTCAATATTATGTAATATTTATTTACATTACCAATGCATGCTTATGCATTTTTTTTTCTTTTCTCTTGTGGAATTTCCTCCCACCATTTGCAAATAATTAGCGCATCTTCATAATTTCTAACAAACTTTCCAAGATGGCTGGTGAAAGTATTTGCATTTATACCCACCACACATCCAAGATCATTAAATTCTAAAGGCAATATTTTATTAGGTCTCAATGCTATTTGGTGTGCCTTGGAACTACCACAGTCTATATAAAGGGCCGGCCAACCAAGGGCCGTCATGAAGCCTCTAAATCGACAACCAGGGTCTGCCACATGGCAAGCCTACAAGCATATGGATGACTCTTCAAATTTCAAAACATTCTGTAGCTAGTGGCACCTCGGTTGTGATCTCGGCAGTTTTCGAAATTGTGCCAGCAAGACAGGCAAGGCATGATATGCGTGTGAAATGCCCACACCTGATTCTCGGAGCATGCGGAGGTCTGCCAAACACAACCAAACTATGTGCCCAAATTTCTGAGCGATATGCACTTGCCTTCGTCTATATAATCCACTCTCCGAAGGACCTTCTAGGTAAGTGTTCTAATGCTCTAACAGATTATTATGCTATCAGCCACTGAGAACCTCCTCTATTCTCTAAGTATGGTCCTAACTTAGGCATCGGTGGGTCGCCTGCCAAACACACTTCAGCAAAAGAACTTTTTCGCCTTTATTGTCTTAGGTTAAAGCTTGGTTGCAGACTTAGATCTTGGATACACTCCAAATGGCGGCCTCATACGACCCAAGTAGCTCATCGCGAGCCCTCCAACATCTCTCCCACTTGATGCCTGAGTCAAGTGGTCCTCAGCGGCAATACTATTAACTTGAGATTATGAGTCTTCCCTTGAGTTCTTTTTTTCCCCACTAGATGAACCTATTAAGAATCAAAGCTATTTATAGGAAAAAGAAGTAAATAAAATATATTCAATACAAGGGTACAACTGAACTAAACTCAACCATTATAACATCTACAGTAATTCATACATCATTCAAAAGCTATATAAGAAGAAATAATGTTGGCATTAGACAGCTATAACGATACAAAGTGCCGAACACAACCTCCATTTTTGAAAAGTTAATGATTTTGAATCTTAGCTAAGTTGAGTAGATAATGAATATGATTGTGAGGGTTGAGACCAATAGGCTATGCAGAAGTAATTTGTTTGTTGCTTGAACTTATGGCTATTGCTAAATAATATCCTACAATAATGATTTTTTGCAGGTCAATGACAATTTATAACCAAAAAAAAAAAATGGAATCGTACATATTATAATAATGAAGGAATCAAATGCTCACCTTAAAAAATAATGACTAATTACAAAACATGTAGCATATAAATAAAAGAAGCTAAGTGTATTATGATAAAAATAAAATATATTAGGGAATCAACCTTTAAATACATGTTCATTGATTAAAAATTACATGTGATCCATCAAGTGAAACAATAACATCATCATCATCATCATTTTATCTTCCTTTTTTTTTCTTACTTTATGTGATACTTCATTTGCATCCACATGTTGTCCTTGAATTTCAATTCTATGTCAACTCAATACATTTCATCCAAGACTCTCCAATATGTGCTAAACACTGAAACCCACGTGTCCTATTTTGTTGATACACGTCATCATTGGGCACTTTCTCTTCGTCATCATTAAGCCCTTCCTCTTCTGCCGGCATATTATAAAAGTCATGAGGCTGCAATATTTGAATAATATACCAATCAGACTCCATTGTATCTTTTACATAAAAAAACTTGTTCCACTTGATACCCAAGTATAAGGGGATCATTAGTACGTAAAGATAGAGCAAAATTTAAACAAGTAAATTCATAAAGATCAGCCTTGATTCCCCTTCCTTGGTTATAGATACCTCTCCAATCATATTTGAACAAGACAACCAGATTTCCACCAAGGTAATATAACTCAATAACATCTGTTAGAATACCATAATAGTCCACATTGCTAACAATTGAATTATTATTTCTTGCACTTGCATAACTATATGTCTGTCCTATTATAGAAAACTCCACTACTTTGTGTCTTCATTTCCCTCTCACAATCCTCGGTATGAAACCTAAAATCATTAATTACACATCCCTTAACATCCCTTATAACATATCACTTACTGGATAGGACTGCGAGCAAGTGATAATAAGTGCTTATTCACTTTTCCACTATTAGAATTGTACAATTGTGTCATCAATTCAATCAGAAAAAAAAAGAAACGAGTCAATGCTCAGTTAATTAACAGAAACAAGAGATATATATACACATACATATACGTATGGATATATATATATACATAAATACAAACACTCATATATAACACCTATTGACTTCCGAACGGATTTAGAAAATCTCTACAATAAACATTTTCCACCTCCTTTGCATGTGCATTAGCCAACCATGGGTAACCAACTATTTATACTCTCTGGTTGAAAGAATGGATTTATTATAATAAGTTTTAAGTCAACCAAGAGGACGAGAAAGAAAACCAATCACTAATATTATTTAAACTACAAATTGAATTAATTCAAGGCTTTTACTTAATCACAATTCATTTGGTACTTGCTCCTAGCCGCCGGCTAAATTATTAAGATATGATGTAAATAGTTACTTATTTCTATTTTTTTAAGTAATTTTAATTATTTTTGAAAAAAAAGTAGAAGATCGAGCACCACCATAGATCCCCAGAGCTTTGGCGCATGAAGTCAAATGTGGGGCTGAAGGGAGAGAAGCCCCGCCATAGGGGCGCGACTTTGGTGGGAGTTTTAATTGGAGAATGGTGGTGGAATTATGGAGAAGAACAGCTAGGATGAAACCGCCCTGGGCACATGGTTCGGTATTCATGCACTCATTCGTTCATTCTGGTGTTCATCTTCTGCCGTCATCCATCCATTCGTTCGTTCCTAATGTCTACTCATTCGTTCTCAACGTCTGTCATCCATTCCTTCATTCATTCTTGGTGTTCATTCATTCTTTCTCGACATTTGTCCATGCATTCTGTTACGGGGGAACTAAGCCGCCATGCTCCACGTGACCGGCACGCGCGCCCATGAAGACTACGGCTGTCCTTTGATCCAGCAATCCGACCCCGAGTCGGACATCTTCGGCTCCACAGCCCGACCTCGAGTCGGCTGCCCTTCGATCCAGCAGTCCGACCCCGAGTCGGACATCTTCGGCTTCGCAGTCCGACCCCGAGTCGGACATCTTCGGCTTCGCAGCCCGACCCCGAGTCGGCTGCCCCTTAATCTAGCAATCCGACCCCAAGTCGGATATCCTCAGCACCGCAGCCCGACCCCGAGTCGGCTGCCCCCTGATCCAGCACTCCGACCCCGAGTCGGAGATCTCTTGATAACGACAGGCTGCTTCCCAGAGGCACGCCGAGGCCTCCTGCTCCACTACTCCCTGCAACGGCTGTATCCGATGCTGTTCCACGATCTCCTGTATCAGCCGTACAAAGCGGAACTCCACTACGCCCTGTCATGGCCGTACCCAGCGCTGCTCCACGACGCCCTGTAACGGCCATGTCAGTGGCCACTCCATCGCGCCCCACGATGACAAACCCCCCTGAGAGACCCCCCAGCCAGGTATATATGCGGCTGGGGGGAGAAGGGGGGGTAAGCAATATCTTCCAGAGCACTCTCTTGCTTGCTATTATCATCTCTCCTCCTCCTCCAATCTCCTCTGACTTGATCGTCGGAGGGCCCCCGCTACCCCAGTGGTGGTGCGAGGCTTGCTCGCAGGTTTCCCGGTGGAAGGTGGAGCGTAACCAACACCAACCAAGACAACTCAGACGGAACCCCGTTCACACCGCTGTGTCAATCGTTCTCGGTTTGGACCACCAGCAACAGTTGGCGCTAGAGGGAGGGCCTGATCTCAGAGCGATCGTAATGGCACGGCGAGGTGGTCGTGGAGCTTCCAATGCCTCCGGTCGCGGGGCCTCTCGCGCCTCCGGCCGGGAGGCCGCTGCGTCTCCAACACATTCTCAGCAACACTCCACCATTCCACCCCCCATTCAGATGGTCGAAGCCGCTCAGTTCGACCAGTTAGCCCAGCAGGTTCGCACCCTCGCGGAGGCAGTGCAGAACCTGCAGGGTATGATGTCTCGAGCGCCACAGCGGGCCCAAGAGCCGCTGCCCCCCGAGCGCTCACCTGTCTTCCTCAACCCGCGCTCCTTCCTCTCCCATGGGGAGGAGCGCCGGCGCGAGGAAGGTTCTCGAGCACGGTCCATTCTGCCAGGACCTTCTCATCGAAGCTGCGCGGGGTACGAGAGGCGGACCCGGGCGCGTTCTCAGACCCCCCAGTCCTCGAGGGGCCCGCACTCCAGTCGGTCCCCCTCGCGCCGCTCCTTGTCTCCCACCCACCGGTCGCGCTCCCTGGACCGGCGGGTGGACGATCTCCACAGACAACTCCAGGTCCTGAAGGGCCACTCCAAAGATCTCTTCGCTGACTTGGAGATCTCCTCCCAACCGGCGCTTGCCTCGAGGATCCTGCGGACCCCAAATCCGCCGGGATTCAAAATGCCGGCGATCGAGCCCTATGACGGGGCGGCGGACCCGCGGGATCACGTGGAGAGTTTCAGGACTCTTATGCTCCTCCATGGAGCATTAGATCCTCTCCTCTGCAAGGCCTTCCCGGCGACCCTCCGTGGCCCAGCCAGGGCGTGGTTCGCCGGCCTGGAGGCTGACTCTATCCAGTCCTTTGACCAGTTCACTCGCCTCTTCATCAGCCATTTCGCCGTCAGTAGCCGGCGGCGATTAGTTTCCGACTCCCTCTTTGATGTCCGGCAAAACGAGGGAGAAAGCCTGCGGGATTACCTTACCCGCTTCAACAAGGCTACATTGGAGGTCCGGAACCTGAGCCAGGAGGTGGCTCTCTCAGCCCTGAAGCGTGGCTTCTGGAAGGGCAGACTCACCTTCTCCCTGGACAAACGCCTGCCGCGGAGCTTCCCGGAGCTGTTGTCTCGGGCGAACCAGTATGCAGACGCCGAGGAGGCAGCCGCCCACCGGAACAAGGAGGCCGCCAAGGCCCCTCTAAAGCTCGGGAAGAAAAGGCGAAAAGAGGCACCCCAGAGGAGGAGCCCGACGCCTCAACATCGGCGCAGAAGCCCGTCACCGGCGAGGAACCACGGCGCCCCACGCCCTCGTTCTCCGCACCGACGCTTCAACCGGTACACCCCACTCCTGGCCCCCCGGGCCTAGATCCTTATGGAGGTCAAGGGGCGGGAGAACCTTCCGGTCCCGAGGCAGATGAAGAAAATCCCTGGGAGGAGGCCCTCTCGGGCGTACTGTGAGTACCACCGAGACCACGGCCACGACACCGAAGACTGGTTCCAGCTTTGGGACGAGATCGAGGCTCTCATCCGCCGAGGGCGTCTCGGTCGATATGTAAACGACCGACGTCCCCCCGCAGACCCGCGTCCGGCCGACCCGGCCCCTCAGGAGCCTCGGGAGCAGAATCGACCCGTCGCGGGCGTAATCCACACCATCACTGGGGGCTGCTCTCGGCCCGTGAGGAACGCAGGAGGCTCGGTGGAAGCATCAGGGGTGGCCGTCGCGAAGAGGCAGCGGGTCGGAAATGTAATCACTTTTTGTGATGAGGATGTAAAGGGGGTTCAGACCCCCCATGATGATGCCATGGTGATCTCCCTCACTATGGCGAACTATGATGTAAGGCGTGTTCTTGTGGATAGTGGAAGCTCAGCTGATATTTTGTTTTACGAGGCCTTCCAAAAGATGAGCTTGTCCCGACAAGTGTTGCACAAAACATCCACCCCCCTCATAGGATTCACTGGAGACGCTATCTCGGCCGAAGGTGTCATTGAGCTGCCTGTGACTACGGGCGTTGCACCCGCAGAAGCCACGGTGCGGCTCGGGTTCTTGGTCGTCCGTGTTCCCTCGGCCTACAACGCTATCCTCGGACGACCCGGACTGAACGCCCTTCGCGCGGTAGTCTCTACATACCATTTGCTAATGCGGTTCCCCACGGCGGCCGGGATTGGAGAGGTCCGAGGTGACCAACCGACCGCACGGCAATGTTTCCTAGCAACTCTCAAAGGAAAGAAGCCCGTGGAGGCCCTAAGCGTCGAGTCCCTTGACGCCAGAGACGAGGTGGCTTTGCGGCACGGGGAGCCGGCCGAGGGTGTGATCGAAGTTACCCTTGAAGAGGGTCGCCCGGACCGTACGGTCCGGGTCGGTGCCAACCTCGACTCGGAAGCTCGGCTCAGGTTAGTGGAATTCCTCCGAGCCAATGCTGATGTATTTGCCTGGTCGGCGGCCGATGTACCTGGGATCGACCCGGAGGTCATTTCTCACGCCCTCAACGTCGACCCGACCCACCGACCAGTAAAGCAGAAGAAGAGACACTGTGCCCCGGATCGGATCCGGGTGGTCGACCAGGAGGTAGACAAACTCTTGGATGCAGGCTTCATAAGGGAGGTGAGCTACCCCGAGTGGCTGGCAAACGTCGTACTTGTCCGGAAGGCGAGCGGGAAGTGGAGGATGTGCGTCGACTACACCGACCTGAACAAGGCGTGCCCCAAGGATAGCTTTCCGCTTCCACGGATAGACCAACTGGTCGACGCGACTTCCGGATATCAGCTGCTGTCTTTCATGGACGCCTTCTCCGGCTACAACCAAATAATGATGGCTCCACAGGACGAGGAGAAAACTGCCTTTATAACAGACCGGGGGCTGTACTGTTACAAGGTAATGCCCTTTGGTCTGAAGAATGCTGGCGCCACTTACCAGCGCCTCGTCAATAAAATCTTCAAGGAGCAGATTGGCCGGAACATGGAGGTGTACGTGGACGATATGCTGGTGAAGAGTCGCCATGCAGACCAGCACATTGCGGATCTGGAGGAGACTTTTGCCACCTTGCGGAAGTTTCGCGTGAAGCTGAACCCAGCGAAGTGCGCCTTTGGTGCTTCGGCCGGGAGGTTCCTCGGTTTCATTGTCAACCAGCGGGGGATCGAGGCCAACCCGGACAAAATCAAGGCCATCCAAGATATGTCCCCTCCGACCAAAGTGAAGCAGGTTCAGGAGCTCGCTGGAAGGGTCGCCGCGCTCGGACGATTTGTGGCAAAATCGGCCGAACGCTGCCAACCGTTCTTCAAGGTGTTGAAGCGCCCGAAAGACTTCCTTTGGACGGCCGAATGTCAAGTGGCATTCGACCAACTCAAGGAGTACTTGGCGTCTCCTCCCCTGCTGTCCAAGCCGCAAGAGGGGGAGATGCTCTACCTCTATCTGGCGGTCTCCCCAACCGCAGTCAGCGCAGTACTGGTTCGGGAAGAGGCAAAGCTCCAGAAGCCTGTGTACTACATCAGCCGGGTCCTACGGGATGCCGAGACGCGGTATACGAAGGCGGAAAAGATCGCCTTCGCGCTGCTCACCGCGGCCAGGAGGCTTCGCCCCTATTTCCAGGCTCATCCTGTCACCCTCTTGACCGATCAACCACTGCGGCAGATCCTCAGCAATCCTGAGAATGCGGGACGGCTGGTGAAGTGGGCAGTAGAACTTGGTGAGTTCGACATCCGCTACCAGCCCCGACCCGCCATCAAGGCCCAGGTGCTCGCGGACTTCCTCGCTGAGTGCACTGTGCAGGAGGCGGAACCTAGGCCGCCGGAAACACCCAGCCTCGACCTCCCAATCTGGACGCTTCACATTGATGGGTCGTCGAACCCCGAAGGTGGAGGGGCCGGGCTGGTCCTTACCAGTCCCGATGGAGTGATAGCCGAGTATGCCTTGAGGTTCGGATTTCCAGTGACCAACAACGAGGCGGAATACGAGGCCCTAGTCACAGGACTCAAACTCACCAAGGAGCTCGGCATCCGGCGTCTGAAGGTCTTCACCGACTCCCAGCTGGTGGTCGGGCAGGTCCGAGGGGAGTTCGAGGCTCGGAGCCCGACCATGCAGAGCTATGTCTGGAAGGTGCAAGCACTCATTCCCGACCTCGGCAGTGTTGACATTCAGCAGGTCCCAAGAAGCGAAAATGCCAGGGCCGACAGGCTGTCCCGCTTGGTGGGCGCAGACGCGCACAACTTGTCGAGGGCGATCTACCTGGAGACCCTGGATGCCCCGAGCATCGGCGAGGCCGGAGCGGTGATGGCGATTGATCCGGAGCCATCTTGGATGGACCCGCTCGTCGCCTACCTCGCCGAAGGGATCCTCCCAGAGGACGAAGATCAAGCTCGGCGACTCGTCATGAAGTCCGCCCACTACGTACTCTATGAAGGGAGGCTGTATCGGACCTCGTTCACCGCCCCCCTCTTAAGGTGCCTCCGCCCCTCGGAAGCGGCCTACGCCCTCAGCGAAGTCCACGAAGGCATCTGCGGATCGCACCTGGGGGCTAGGTCCTTGGCGCATAAGATCATGAGGCAAGGCTATTATTGGCCTACCTTGTTGGAGGACTCAAAGGATCATGTGCGGAAATGCAACGCCTGCCAGCGCCACGCCAACGTCCAGAGAGTCCCTTCTGTCCCCTTGGCACCAATCACGGCACCCTGGCCCTTCGCCCAGTGGGGAATGGATATCCTTGGACCATTCTCCGTTGCTTCAGCTCAGCGGAAATTTTTGATCGTTGCAATCGACTACTTCACCAAGTGGGTGGAGGCGGAGCCACTGGCCACTATCACGGAGGCACAAGTCCGGAAGTTCGTGAAGAAGAACATCATTGTCCGATTTGGGGTACCTCGGGTCCTCGTCTCGGATAATGGCCGACAGTTCGACAACAAGCATTTCCGTGACTTCTGCGAGGAGTTCGGGATCGAGCATCGGTTCACATCTGTGTCGCATCCCCAAACCAACGGCGAGGCCGAGGTCACAAATCGGACAATCCTCCAAGGTATCAAAGCGCGAATCGGTCGGACGAGGCAAGCTTGGGTCGAGGAACTCGAGAATGTCCTCTGGGCGTATCGGACCACGCATCGGACCCCTACCGGGGAGACACCTTTCAGCCTAACCTATGGCACGGAAGCCGTTGTCCCCGTAGAGCTCGGACTTCCCTCACCTCGGGTGGCCGCACACCGACCCGAGGCCAACACGGAGCAACTCCGAGGGAACCTGGATCTCTTGGAAGAAGCAAGGAAAATGGCGCAGGTTCGGATGGCGGTGTATCAGCGGAGGGTGGCCCGATATTACAACTCCAAAGTCCGACCGAAGCTTTTCAGAATCGGAGATCTGGTGCTAAGGCGAGCTAAAGCATCTCAACCCACGGAAGGTGGGAAGCTAGCGCCAAATTGGGAAGGCCCATATAGGGTTCGCTGGGTAAACCGACCTGGCTCCTACCAGTTGGAAGCCCTAGATGGCCGAGAAATTCCAAGGAGCTGGAATTCCGCTAACCTGCGGATGTATTACCAGTAGAACGACAAAGCCAGAAAGACAGTTCGAGAATGTATAACACTTTTCATTTCAATAATTTCTGGTTACAATGGCGTACTCGTGTGATTACAAGAAATTCCCAGAGGGGAGTTAGGGAGTAAAGAAAGTAAAGAAGAGGTGGAAACTCCGTGGAACTGAAGATCCGGGATCTCAAACCCTCCATCCGAAACAGCTGCAACCCCGCCGGAAGAATTTCCTGAGGCCTAACCCTCGGATGCCTGGCTTAGCGCCGGAAGAATTTCCTGAGGCCTAACCCTCGGATGCCTGGCTTAGTGCCGGAAGAATTTCCTGAGGCCTAACCCTCGGATGCCTGGCTTAGTGCCGGAAGAATTTCCTGAGGCCTAACCCTCGGATGCCTGGCTTAGTGCCGGAAGAATTTCCTGAGGCCTAACCCTCGGATGCCTGGCTTAGCGCCGGAAGAATTTCCTGAGGCCTAACCCTCGGATGCCTGGCTTAGTGCCGGAAGAATTTCCTGAGGCCTAACCCTCGGATGCCTGGCTTAGTGTCGGAAGAATTTCCTGAGGCCTAACCCTCGGATGCCTGGCTTAGCGCCGGAAGAATTTCCTAAGGCCTAACCCTCGGACGCCTGGCTTAGTGCCGGAAGAATTTCCTGAGGCCTAACCCTCGGATGCCTGGCTTAGGGCCGGAAGAACTTCGAGAGTCAGGAGTCGGCAAGACGCTGCCAAGAGTTAAAAAGAAAAAAAAAGAGGAGGACGAAAGCGAGATGAAGAAACATTCGACTTGTATTAATTTTCATTGTTTCAGGGCCAAGGCCCATACAATTTGGCAAAACGCCGACATACAAAAAAAAGAGGACAACGAAAGGTACAAGAGGTCAGCTTGGAGGAACCCCCGGGTCGGGAGCGTCGGGCTCGTCCGCAGGGAGTAGGGAGGCGGTAGGAGAATCAGCAGGCGATGGCGCCGGAGAGGAGTCGAGAAGGGAAATCCCACTCAGGTCAACTTCGGGGTACTTAGCCGACACCCTTGCCAGGCCCTCCTCGAAGCCTAAGATGAAGGATTCGGACCCCGCGTCCGACGCGTCACGGACGAACTCGTCAGACTGACGATAGGCCCGTACCGCCTCCGACATATCACGGGTGAACTCGGCGGACTGACGATAAGCCTGTACCGCCTGGCGCCCGATCTCCGCACTCTTCTCGGCCAGCGCCGCCTCTGCTCGCTCCGTAATTTGAGCCTTAGCCTCCAAGACCTTCGCCACAATCCGGTCTTCAGCCTCGGAGGAGACCCTCTGCAGATTAGCCTGAGCCTCCTTATGCTTCGCCTCGGCAGCAGTGCGAGCGGCCTCAGCTTCCTCCAGGCGCGAACGGAGCTCTTGGTCGTTCGCGCGGGACCTCTCCAAGGCTGACTCCAATTCGCCCAGTTTGGCTTCAAGAGACCGGGTTCGGTTGCGGGCGCTGTCGGCAGACCGCTGAGCCTTCTCCCACCTCTCTCGATAGTCCGCGACCTTCCGGGACTGCTTTTCAGCTCGTTCCTCCGCCTTCTTAACCCTGCTTTCGAGGCCCGAGGCGACTTTGAGTTGCTCCCGAGCTTCCAACAGTTGCTTCTCGAGGGCGGCGAAGCCGAGTGCCCGCTCTTCGGCCTCCCGGAGCCTCGCCTCGAGGTCCCCGGTCGTCCTGCCCGCCACAGCCTGGCCTCCCTCTTCCACTGCTTTCAGTCGGTCCTCGGCCTTCGCCAGAAGCCCCGCCTGTTCCTTGTAGCACTCCTCTAGACGGATCATGTACTGGGCGAGCTAAGAGATAGGAAAAGTGAGGGCGTCAGGCGGAGAACAACAGAGCTAATAAATGGTGAAAAGCGGCCAGAAGAACACTCACCGACATGAGACAGACGCAGCTGGCAGCCCCGACGTCAGAGACCCCCAACTCCCGGACCCGCCGACGGTCCTTCTCCAGCAGCACTGTTTCGATGAGGTTTCGGGCGCCATCGGTAGTGAAGGCCGACCCCGATTTCTCCCCGGAGCCGGATGGTGGTTCTGCAGCCTTACCCTTATCCATCGCCTGGGGAAGAGTCCTGCTGATTGTGCTCGGGGCGGGGGTCACTCCAGGAATTGATAGGGCCCCGCTCGGCCGGGGCCTCGGCGCGTCCCTCCTCGAATCATCAGGAGCCGGCTGAGTCGAAGGCCGGGCCGGGGACCGATCACGTCCGACCCGTCCGTCTCGAGCGGGCTCGGATGATACCTCCGGAATAGCGGCAGTCTCACCACCGGAGGGCTGATACAGCGTCAGCTGCCGGTCCGTGCCCACGGCGTCTCCCTGATCGGTGGGCCCGGACTCGTCGGTCGGCGTCGGAGGCACCTCCTTGCGGGACTTCTTCGCCGGCGGGGCCCCGCTCGGAGGAGCTCGTTTCCTCCTCCGGACCGCTTCCAGTAGGGACGACCTACCAACAGCCGGTCCCTTGTCCGACCGCATGACGTCGTCAATCTCTGCAAAAAGAACGAGATGGTCGAGGGCTGAGAAACCGAAGGAAAGAACGAGACGAAAGAGAAGAAAAGAGTCAAAAAAGAAATGGTGGCGGGCTCACGGTCGGTGGGGACCGAGCTCAGACCGACATTCACCAAGGTATCCTCGAAAATAAGGCAGGCCACCGGGGGGAGCTGGCCCTCGGCAACCAACCCCTTCAAGGCGGCCAAGCCATCGGATTCCTCCCTCGACAGTCTCGATAGGCCGATCGGGGACTTCATCGGCGTCTCCCAGGTCGCCCTGATTTCCCAAGAGGGATCTACATCGATGAAGAAGAAACGCTCCTTCCAGCCGTGAATGGAGGAAGGAGCCTCTTTGACGAGGCCGCACCCTCGCCGCGCCGCAAAGCACCACCACCCTTTGTCCTGGGGGTGGCCACTCAGGCTGTAGAACTCCCAAAAAACATTCAGAGTGGCGGGAATCTCGTGCATGCGGCAGAGAACCTGGAAGACCGTCAGGGCACGCCACGAGTTCGGCACCAGTTGCGTCGGCGCAACTCTTAAACCCCGGAGTACCTGCACGACTAAGTCCGAAGGGGGAAAGCGGAACCCGGCCTGGAGAATGCCCTCATTGATGGCGATCTTCCCTGGAGGAGGATGGGACATCCTCTCCTCAGGCCCCGGGAGCGTAACGTTGCAGGCCTCGGGAAGGTGGTACCGAGCCACGAGTTTGTCTAAGTCTTCGGCGACCAGCTCCGACTTAATGTGGTCTGCTCTCACTTCGCCCATTCCTAATGGCCAATAAACCTACGGTCAGGACGGGGACAAGAAGGGGGGAAAGACCAGGACGACTGGGGTACACTAGTACAAAAGGAGAAAGTATGGAGAGCCCTAAGTAGAAGAATGGGGTAACTCACCGAAAGAGAAGGAAGAACGGCTCCGAGAGCGTCAAAGGAGAAGCAAGCGAACAGTCCGACGGCAACAACGGCAGCGCAAAGGAGAAACTCGAAAATGTCTGTAAAGAGGAAGACGGACGGGGGAGGGCCCCCGGTAAAATAGGCGGAAAGGCGGGTGATGCCTCCATGACGCCAGAGGACGCCTGGCCGCCGAAGGGTCGCTCGCGCCCCAAAGGCGAATCGACACCATTAAGGAAGGATGTCCGCCGAAATCCTCAGACTGCCAGGTCAGCAACAACCGCCATACGCCATAAAGAAGGCGGAGAGCTCGAAGCGCGCGCGCCTCTCCGAGGGATGGCGGCAATCTCGAAGCATCACTCCCTTCACCCGTTCCCCTTCTGGTTCCAGGCTCGGAAGTGGGGGGCTACTGTTACGGGGGAACTAAGCCGCCATGCTCCACGTGACCGGCACGCGCGCCCATGAAGACTACGGCTGTCCTTTGATCCAGCAATCCGACCCCGAGTCGGACATCTTCGGCTCCACAGCCCGACCTCGAGTCGGCTGCCCTTCGATCCAGCAGTCCGGCCCCGAGTCGGACATCTTCGGCTTCGCAGCCCGACCCCGAGTCGGCTGCCCCTTAATCTAGCAATCCGACCCCAAGTCGGATATCCTCAGCACCGCAGCCCGACCCCGAGTCGGCTGCCCCCTGATCCAGCACTCCGACCCCGAGTCGGAGATCTCTTGATAACGACAGGCTGCTTCCCAGAGGCACGCCGAGGCCTCCTGCTCCACTACTCCCTGCAACGGCTGTATCCGATGCTGTTCCACGATCTCCTGTATCAGCCGTACAAAGCGGAACTCCACTACGCCCTGTCATGGCCGTACCCAGCGCTGCTCCACGACGCCCTGTAACGGCCATGTCAGTGGCCACTCCATCGCGCCCCACGATGACAAACCCCCCTGAGAGACCCCCCAGCCAGGTATATATGCGGCTGGGGGGAGAATGGGGGGGTAAGCAATATCTTCCAGAGCACTCTCTTGCTTGCTATTATCATCTCTCCTCCTCCTCCAATCTCCTCTGACTTGATCGTCGGAGGGCCCCCGCTACCCCAGTGGTGGTGCGAGGCTTGCTCGCAGGTTTCCCGGTGGAAGGTGGAGCGTAACCAACACCAACCAAGACAACTCAGACGGAACCCCGTTCACACCGCTGTGTCAATCGTTCTCGGTTTGGACCACCAGCAACACATTCATTTCCGAGAGCGTTGGCATCCATCCACTCCCGACATCCATCAATCCCCTCAAACACGCTCGTATGTGAGTAGCTCCCATTGTATTCTCCCTCTGCTTTCTAAGTGCTTGCTTGGTTCCATGCTTCCATCTTCTACCATGATCTTTCGCTATCTTGAACTTGGCGGTTTTATTGTTAATAGATAGAAGAAATATTGGTCATCTAGACCTTGGAAGGATCTAATCTCCTTGACCTTGGTTCAGGGGCGGCCCAATACATTTGGGGGCTTAAGGCGAACTCATTACGAGAGGCCTTTTTTTAATTATTTAAATAATAAAAAATTTTAATAAATATAAAATACTTTTAAATTTTATTTAAAAAATAATTTTATGTCATTTTATAACTCTATTTCGGATGCATGTTCTGTTGCTAATTCCTGAGTTGAATTTGATGTGGTTTTTTCCTTGTTTGTGATAACAAATCTATCTAGAGCTCTTTTTTGAGATTGAATGAGTTTATCGATTTTTCTTCTTTTTTTTTTGAGTTTTTCATACCTACATTCATATTTTCTATTGATATTTTAATCTAAAAATAATTTATCAAACAAAGCAATTAAAAAAATACCACAAACAAATTAAAATATAAAAAAGTTGAAAATAATAAAATTTGATTGTGTCAAGGAAAACAAACTCAAGTCCCGACAAATAGTGCCGAGAAGAGATTGAACAGTGCCGAACTCGACGGCGATAAGAGGTTGAATAGTGCCGAACTCGACGGCGAAAAGAGGCCGAACCGCCGAAGTCACAACCGACCTACAATTGGACCAAAAAAAAAATTAATTGTAGTGTCTCTAACTTGACTAAATCAAAAATAACTGGACCAAAAAATTAATGAACAAGCTAGCTCAAAAGCACATATCCAGCACGACAGCACATATCCTAAAATCTAAAATTAATTCCCTCGCTAACTACAACTCCAGCTGTCCAGCACATATCCTACTTCTCTCTAAAATCTAAAAGTTGGTCGTATATTCCCTTGGCTTTTCCCATATCCTACTTCTAAGCTTCTATGCAAAAGAATAACTGATACTGTGATACAGAACCATGATTCTAGATTCTCACCACTGTCGACGAGGCCGGAGCCGTGAAGCGGCGGAGCCGACGAGGCCGGAGCTGCGGAGCGGCGGAGCCCGGAGGTCGAAGGAGCCGAGGACGACGAAGAGAGCTGGAGAGGAGATCCGGACTCCGGAGTAGGGGTGGCCCAAAAGCTGGAGAGGAGATCAGGGTGGCCCAAAAGCTGGAGAGGAGATCCGACCGGCGGCTCGCCACTCGCCGGATTCTTGCCTTCTTGGAGCCGGAGGAGGAGGATGGTGGACTTTAGAAGTTTAGAGGCTAGAGCGGAGCCGAGGAGCCGGAGGCCGGAGGCTGGAGGTCGGAGGAGCCAAGGACGGCGAAGAGAGCTGGAGAGGAGATCTGGCCGGCTGCTCGCCACTCGCCGGGTTCTTGCCTTCTTGGAGCCGAAGGAGGAGGACGGTGGACTTTAGAAGTTTAGATGCTAGTGTGGAGCCGAGGAGCCGGAGGCCGGAGGAGCCAAGGACGGCGAGGAGAAGATCTTACCGACGGTCGAGCGTGCCGATAGAAAAGGAAACTAGGAAAGGGCCGAAGAACAGGAACTGAAGTTAAGAAGCACTGGGAAGGTTCAGCAAAAAAGAAAAGCACCGGCAGAGAAGGGGGAGGAAAGGCCCATTGCTTGTCAACTCTCATAGGCTCGTAGCTGTCGCCCGGGGCTGTAGCCTATCTGTCGTCGGGGAGACGGGACGCACTGTAGCGGCGTAGCCATCGCCCGTCGCCCTGCTAGCTTTTGGATGTGAAAGCTATGCAGGCAAAAAAAAAAAACTGTGCAGCAGGCAGTGCCGCCAGTGCGGGGCCTTCCATGGGCCGGGGGCCTTAGGCGACCGCCTCAGTCGCCTAAGGCTCGAGCCGGCCCTGCCTTGGTTTAACCGAGGTCAATGACCTCGGTATGGACCCACATGCCATTCTTCTCGAACCTATATGAGAATAGCACCAAATATCACTGCATAAACCACAATAATGGCGTTAACAATGATTGCACTAATATAGGCACGATCAATGCAATTATGGCCGCACAACGATCATGAAAAGTCGTTACCTTACCATCAGAGCATGATTAACCGCTATGATGTGGTTATAACGCTTCACAGTAAATCAGATAACAGACACCATTTTCATCCTATATCTATACATATAGAGGTGACCGGAAGGCTGGAGGGTAAGCAATTCTTAGATTCCTCTCAATACATTCTACTCTCTCTTCCACTATTGTTTTAGATCTCTAACTTAAGTATCAGAGAATTCTTGTCGGAAATTTTTGGGCAAGTAGACTTCTTTGCAGGTTTCTCAATCGATCTTAGATCATCTCGGTCTCATCCGTTCTCAGTGCACATCGATCAGTTTCAATCAACCTCAGTTCAGAATCTAACGGCAACATTAATAAATATATATATATATATATATTATAAGAAATTTGAAAAAAAAAAAATGATGCCGAACGCAGTCTAAGTTCCAAGTCCGTGCTAGGGGCAAAAAGAGAGGTGACACCCGCAAGGGAGTAGTTGTCGCCGATGGCTACGATGCCATGGACTTAGCAGCCTTAGCTAGCTTTTCCCTCCCCGAGGTAACAATGCCCCAAAAAATATCAACCATCTAGCGAGCATGTGCATCAAGCAGATACAATTATTTTCTGACAGCAATGGCAGTACTACACATGTGTTGAAACACAGAGAAGGGTGGATTTGGTATTTGCGACACCAATCCTAGTACAGGGCTTGAACGGAAACGGACCTAAAGCGTCACTCCTCTCTACGATGGATGCAGTACATGCCACGAAGGGATCCATATCATATGTTACAATTAACCATCCTGGGAAAATTTTAGTCACTGCTAATCTAATGGATCAAACCAACAACGAAGTAACACACAAAAAATATGTATGTGTTACATTTTTTTTATCAATTTTTATGTATTTTGTTTCATGATTGAACTTATCTGTCAGCTAAATAATTTTTTTTAATATCATCATAGGCTAGGCTCGTCTATTTGCGGAGAAGCAGGTAACAAACCAAAAAAATAATTATGTAATAATTATTACTTTGCTTTCAAAAAATTTTTATTTAAACAACATTTGGATGAAAATTAAAACAGCTATGCAATTAGCGCGGTTGCTATGGTTTTGATGGGTATAAATTGTAAAGGAATTATGGTGTCATTGAAACCTTCGTGACCGACCGACCGACCATGCACATGGAGAGTTGAACAATGGTCATTTAAGAGGCCCATGATCGCTTCACGAGGGGTGTATGGGTATAAGCCATTAAATTTATGCAGCTGTCAAAGGAAGCTCGAGTACGTGCATGCGGGGAAGTCTGACCAACTCCCACGTGGCACATGGGTAGTTGACCTCCACGTGCTGCGGTGGAGTAAGCTAAAAAGAGAGAGAGAAAGAGAGAGAGAGAGAGAGAGAGAGGGGAGGGTTAATCCATTCCGGTGTTACGTAAGAACCACGTAAGAGGGATGAGGTTTAAATCTTATGTACAGGAATTCTGATGCGTGTTACGTGGGTATGCAATAAAACTAGATGCCCGTGGTCCCATCCGCTATTGAAGAGAGACCGTTCGCCATTGGTTTTATGGAGATTGTTGTCCTTCGAGCTGTTGTATCCGTCTTCGATTACTCCACTCGCTTCGCAGCACTTTGGGATATGCTTGGCATCGCCGAGTCTCGATTATTTCTTGAAAGGAGGTCCAACAAATTATGAGTCCATCTGGGTAATATAATCTCTCATATTTTGCAAGTTTGCACTATAGTAGATTATGGGCTAGGCCTCAGATCTCTGTTCATTTTTTTGGACTTCGAGCTGGACCTATGTATAATTTGATATTTTTCATGCTTAAGCCCAGCTCATAATCAGCTTTAGTTTGTATGTGTTAGAGTATTACTGGATCATATAGCGTGCATCTTAACCAGAAGTGCAGCCGGTGCTATGGAACTAGGATTTTAAATAGTTTGATTAGCACATGTTGGGCTCATTTACTCAATCTATCAGCACTTTATCGCTCTGAAGATTGGTGCCCTTTATAGCTACGGTTACATTAGGGGACCGAGCTTAATAAATCTTGAATTTGATCGAGCTTGGCCTATAATCAATTTTGAGCATGATGTTTGCGATCAAGCTTGGCTCATTTGTTACATAACTAAGCTTAATTTGATATAGCCAAAGACAAATTTAATTTCAGGAGCTTGGGAGAGCTTTAAATCAAGCTGAATCATGAACAAGGTTCAGAAGGTCATCTGTCTAATAAAAAAAAATCCATTTAATTTATCTTTGCCATTTGATCAGTTATAAACACGTTCTTTGCATTTTCTTATTCTTTTTATTTTAGGAAAGGGAAGGAGCACCAATCAATGGAAAATGCCATATTCAAATACATAGAGAAACATCTTTTAAGTTCCAAACTTAAGACCTTCATTTGGATGAAATGAGAAACCAATGTAGGGCTTCCAAGTTCACATCTTGTTGGCGCTCTTCCACATCTGGACATGCCACGAAACTTGTTTGAAAAGTCAATGGCATGGACGGAGAGTGTTGGCAAGCCTAGTGGCAAGAATATAGGTATGTGCAAGCATGTCACCAATGTTGGATGAATCGAAGAGTTGATGATAGTAATTAAAGGAAGGATGGCCCATCTTGGAGGGCCCCATACTTTTGCACCTGCATCAGATTCCAATGCACCTCCAGCGGCAATGTCTAAACCAACTTTTTCCCTGGCTGTCGACGGTGCTCATGCGTCTATCTTCATCCCATCCTGCCCCACAAAGCACGGAGGTGGAGGTCTTTCAGCCAAACTAGTCAATAAGAACCTCCGATTCAATGCTTAGTCGAGGCGATTCCGAGTACGGAAGGGCCCACGCTAAGGTGGAGTTGGCTGCGGTGGAAAAGGAGAGAGAGGAGGCCAAGGCATAGGCCCACTTCTTAGGTACTAGAGCCAAGGCTGCCGAGGTTGAGCTTAGCCGGATAGCAGCAAGGTTCTAAGGGATGCAACCGACCGTCGACGAGGAAAGGGCCTATGTTAGGAGGGAGGCCAAAGAGAAGATTGCTCGCTTGAAGAATTTGGTCATTACAACTGAGTTTTGATCCTCTCATGCCGAGGAGAGGTTCACCAGAGCAGAAAGGAAAGCCACCTAATCCAAGGGGAGGGCTAACTTCACTGAGAGAGAGGTTGCACGGGCTAGGAGGAGGTTTTCCTTGCTGAGGAATAGGACTAGTGAGCCATTGCAAAGTACAAGGTTTGTAGATAGTTCCGCAACGAGATGCTGCAGGCCGCAAGAGACTCCTTTAGGAAGGGTTTCACCATCTGCCGAGGGAGGGTTGGCAAACAACTCTCCAAGATTCACTCACTTTCTCATGAGAGTATTCCGACGAGGGAGCCTTCTTCCAAATGATTGAGAGTAAGGCCAAAGAGGAGAAGAAAGAAGAAGAAGAATGGAAAGAAGAGGAATATGATTATCCTCTAGCTCGGATGTTTACGACTATAATTATGTACCTTTCCTTTCGCCTCCATCCTTTTTTGTAATATTCCTTTTTATCGAATGAATAAAGATCCTCTTTTTGTTTTTCATCTATTTGCTTGATTCTCTCCAAGTGTCTGGCTTGAATGATAGAGTCTTGCCTAACAGTTTACCCAATTTGAGGTGAGGCTGCTCGATATTTTGACCATCGTGTCACCCACTTCCAACTCGAGGTGTGGCTGCTTGGGCTGGCCGAGGAAGGCATTGTGGCGGGCATAATTATGGCCTTTCTCCCAGTCATTATGTGTCTGGGTTCTATCCATTTCCTCATGAAGATGCAAGCTTCGTCATACTGACTAGTGTTCGGAGCCCCAAGATACTCTCCTCGAGTGAGAATTTAAGGAGCTTTATTTTAACGATGACTTTGGATTGAATGTGGGTTGTCCATGACTTCAAAACGGGACACGTGGCTAGCGATCAAGCTATAGTGCTATGATCTTTGCTATGCTTGCTCTCTACAAATAAAGTAGGAATCTATCTTTCAGGATAAGGAGTCAAACTCGACGACCCTTCATTGCTTCTACTTTCCTTCGCTTGAGCCCAAGGGATCGTTTGATCGGTTGGTCCATTTTGACCCTCTTTAATAAAACTTTCAACAAGATGTGGAGTGATTGGTGGAAGTCGAAGACAAACTCATCCTTCTCTAAGTGGGCTACCTATCGCAAGAGCAAAGTCTGGATGGTGGAGGCAGAGGCAGACTTGAGGATGGAAGTGACCTAGGTGGAAGATGCAGGCCACAAATTATTGGACTAGCGGTGGGATTGCAAGCTTATCTCTATGCATTATGGAGGATGGAAGCGAGGTTGCTCCTATGATATAGCGCAAATCTTTAGCTGTTGCTGAATGTGATGAAGTCGGATCTTCACCATAGGACAATCGGTTGAGGATTTTTGTGCTGCTCTGCAAGGAGGCTGCGGTGAAAAGTGGACGTTGGAGTCCTTCTAGATGTTTTAGTCAACAAGGGCTCGATTAGCTTGCCAAGTCTTCAGCACGAAGGTCAAAACCTCCACTCGAACCGTCCAACCTATGGAGAATAGTTAGCTCGCCAAGTTCTTGGTGCGAGCACTAGAACCTCCACTTGGGTCATCCCAACCTGAGGATGTCGGTTAGCTCGCCAAGTCTTCGACACGAGAGCCAGAACCTCTGCTTAAATTATCTCGATCTGGAGAGATCGGTTAACTCACAAAGTCTTTGATGTGAGGGCGAGAACCTCTACTTTGGTCGTCCCAGCCTGAAGAGGTCGGTTAGTCACCATTAGCTCGAGGGTCGATTGCTCCGCTTGGGTCGTCCTGACCTAAGGAGGTCAGTTAGGTCACCGAACCTTCGACGCAAGGGCCATGCCGACCTAAAGATGTCAGTTAGGTCACCAAACCTTCAACGCAAGGGCCGTTGCTTGGGACGTCTCGTGGCAATCTCCTCAAGGCATGCCAGGCTATGAAGGATCGTCGGTTCGGACATTGGATAGCTCATCCGACCTACCATATTCGAGGACATCTGGGTTGGCGATGGCCAAAGGATGTGCTCAACCACGAGTCTAATGCTTGGCCTGAAATATAGAATTTCATGCAAAAAGAAGATAATTTTATTGATGAACCAGACTTACAGAGTTTATTGAACCCTACTGAAGATACACTTGAAGATTGGTGGAGTTCCATGTTTGAGATATGGACATTCCATTCAGGTGCTTGAGACGGTAGGTTCTAGGGTGAACTACTCTAGATACTCTGTAGGAGCCTTCCTAATTTGGAGAGAACTTGCCTCGTTCAGCTGGTTGCAAGACTTTAGCCCTCCTGAGTACCAAGTCTCCAGGCCAAAAGAATTTAGTTTTTACCCGAGAAATATAATATCGGGCTACTCTCTAATGTTAGGCAACCATGTGAATTCAAGCACGTTCCTTGGTTATGCATCATATCTTTGCAATCCGTTGCCCTCATCTTTCAGGGCCACTTCACATAGCATCGGTTATGGATCTCCATTAGGATTTGTCCTAGGGAGGTGTTTGGAGGAGTATACCTCTCAAACGTCTAGTGAGGACTCCTCGGCCGACAAGGGCCCTCTTCATTCCACCTCGACTTCTATTGTGATTTGCTGAATCTTTCTGAACCCGCTTATTATTCTTCTTTTGGCCGAGTTTGCCTCCGACTGACTCTTAGCCAAGTTATCATAGTCTCTTCAATGTTGATGTACTTGTTGGTCTTGGCGAGGCGCAACCCCTCGGAAACCTCTTCTGTAGAGAGAAGATGAACTAGGACGTCTTTCACTCCACTCTTCATGGTAGACATGGTGACCAAATGGTTCAGATCGCAGACTTCCAACATAGATGCATTAAAGTGACCGACGTACTTCTGTAAGAACTCGTCCTCCCTTTGTTTGATGGCGAAGAGGGTTTCAAAACCCTTTCTTTGCCTCCTACTAGCCATGAAGTGAGTAGCGAACATTCTACTGAACTGCTTGAATGAGTGAATGGAGCTTGGCTACAGCCTAATGTGCTATAACATAGCCATCTTCCATAGTGTAGCAGGGAAGGCTATGCATAGTACTGCATCAGCGGCCTCCTAGAGCATCCTAAGAGCTTTAAAATTCTCCAAGTGGCCTGGTGGGTCCATAGTACCATCATAAGTCTCTAGCTGCAACATCTTGAAGTGAAGAGGGATGAGTTCCTCCATTATTCCTGTCGAGAATAGGGGCTTAGTGGTAAACTTTGCGTCCCTCCCTTTCTCAACCTGGTGCTATCTTAGTTCCTCCAGGCACTAGTCCATCTTCTTGAACTTGTGATCGAGGTCAGGCTCTCCCTTGGAGGCCCTCTTGGATCGGCAAGGAGAAGAGTGACTAGACGCTGCTTCCTCCCAAGAGGAGGAATCAGATGATTGGTGTCAAGTTTCCTGCGCAAGACTCTACGACCAGGAATGGTGGCTGTGCGGGGCCTTGCCGGGACTTCAAGGATGGGCATGTTGACTCTTCAAAGCATGACCCCCACTTCGAGGAGGGGAGTGATAGCCCGAGTACATCGGGGTTTCATGACAGCTTAGCTAACGAGCTTGTTGTTGCTGATGTTGATAGGCGGCTGACTGGTGCAGATTTTGGACACCAGCAATCAGTGTCCGAACCTGCTGCATGAGTAGTTAGGACTGCTCAAGAGTTACCGCTGGTGCTGCCTACAGTTTCGACAAGGGCGGAGCTTTTCATAGGCTCTGCAAAGAGCCATCAGACTCCTCTAGTGTATCTGGCTGAGTGTTAGAGGGTGCTGGTTGTGCCCTTCGAAACTTCATAGCGACAAGCTACTCGCTTTCTGAAGAAGAGACCTCTTGTAATGGGATCACCTAGCCTTTCTTCTAGCACGTATCTGTTGCCACTGAAGACTGGCTTGATCCAGACTCCAAGCGAGGAAGATGCTGGAAGGCTCGACAATAATCTGCTCGGATCGTACGAAGTCGCGATATGATCGAGGTCATTTTAGAATCGATGGTGGTGTCCAGGGTCCTGGTTTGCAACTAAGCTTCGACCTGAAACAGCAAAAACGAAGTTCTACTTATTGGAATGTGTCTTGCGGAGGACTCTCTGTGGAGTGATTAAGTAAACCCCTATTTGATTTTGATGAGCTCAAAGCATTTGAGTATATTTTATGTTGTACTAATGAATTCAATCTAGTGTTTTAGGCAAATAAGTGTGAATTTCTAGTTAAGTGCCTTAAGCTTTGGTTCAAAGTAATTTGGATAAGTATTGGACTCATTTTGAACCAAAGTCTGCATCCCAAGTCGACTCCGGAAGATTACGAGTCGACTCCGAGTGGTTTAAAGGTTCTGACACAAGCTCGAGTCGACTCCGACTAAGAACAGACAGAAAGACAGAAAGAAGAGTTTCAGACCCTGTCAGCGAGTCGACTCCAAAAAGTTTCGAGGCGACTCCGATGCTTGCCGAGAAGACTCCCAACGGTTCCAAATCGACTCCAAAGGCTAACAGACAGAAACACGGAACGATGGATTTTAGACCCTGTTACCGAGTCGACTCCAGAAGGTTACGAGTTGACTCCGACATTTGGCGAGTCGACTCTTAGTTATGTCCGAGTCGACTCCCAGAGGAAAGCAGTCTGAAAGGGAGAGAACCAATCTCGGAAATCCTGTGAATTAGTAGACTCCAAGAGTTCCAGAGTCGACCCCCAAGTCAGCCAAGTCGACTCTAACAAAACACGAGTCGACTCCGAGGCAGATCAGTTCCATAGACAGAGAATCGATTTTTCGGACTCTGAAAATGAGTCGTCTCCTGAAGATCTCGAGTCGCCTCTCAAGACAGCCGAGTCGACTCCAATAAAACCCGAGTCGACTCGAGGAAGAAAAACAGAAAGATGGGTTTCTGAAACCCTGAGAACGAGCCGACTCCTAAGTGCCCGAGTCATCTCCAAATGTTGGCGAGTCGACTCGAGGTTTGGTCCGAGTCGACTCCAGGACGGGACAAGCACTTTAATTCAAATCCTAAACAACGGACAAGTCGTCTCCAGTAAAGCATGAGTCGACTCCAGCAATAGCCGAGTCGACTCCAGATCGCACGAGTCGACTCCAATCCCAATGGATACATTGTCAGGATGTGCAGACGAGACAGAACGGCTCCAAATCACTTTCTAACGGCTAGTTTTCGAATGGAACCACTTAAATAGCCAGAGTGAACAGTAGTAGACAACTAGAGAGCTATTCTATCTGAGCATTAAAACATTTCAACTACCAAGAGCTTCTTAAGAGTAAATACAAGCAAAAGAAGGAAGAGGAGCATTCAACTCAACCCGACAAGTACTTCCTTCGCATTCAAGGCTCTACTACTATCCTCCAATCTTCAGTGCTTTCAAGAGGAGACTCAAAAATCGAGAAGCCCCTACTTTTCCATCTAAAATCTGTTTGAGGGCTTCTAACTTTACTTTGCTTATATTGTTCTCACATCTGCTTTTTAGAAGCTTTCTTTGTGAACTCCCAAACTTTGTTTTTCTTACTTGATTCAATCAGGGGATTGAATCAAGAGTTGTAAGGTTTGTTGGTGAGCCAAATATAAAACCAACGGTGTAAGGTTGTGGTTGGTGAACTGGAAAAAACCAACTGGGTTTGATTGTGAACCCGAAAAAACAATCGGATGGTTCTAGTCGGTGAGCCTGTGAAAACCGACCGAGTTCGTTATAATCTCGTGAAAACAATAAGTTGGGTTTTGAGCTTATAAAACAACCAGCTGTAATCCTAGAAATTATAGTAAACACCCAAGTGCGGCTTGGGGAGTGGACGTAGGAGCAAGAGTTGGCTCCAAACCACTATAAACTTGTCTGTGTTTGTATTGGTTGTTGTCTCTTTCTCTCTCTTCACTCACTGCATCTAGTAAACTAACTAATTTGCTTGCAATAGATTTAGTTAATTACTCATTATACTTTTAATTGGTCATATTTAATTAAAACCCAATTCACCCCCCCTCTTGGGTTGTCTCCTTGGATAACAAGTGGTATCAGAGCAGGTGCTCTCAAATCGATTGGTGTTCCAATCCTTAAAAAGAGTATAAGATTAAGATGACAACCCCTTTTGGATCTTTTCTTAATGAGGGGCAATCCACCAATAGGCCTCCATTGTTCAATGGAGCTAACTATACCTATTGGAAGGCTAGAATGAGGATATTTATCCAAGCCCAAGATTATGATATTTGGAGCATTATAATTAATGGACCACATATTCCTTCTATCTATGTTGATAACATTGCTATACCCAAGCTTGAAAAAGATTGGGATGATAATGATAGAAGGAAGGCACAACTAAATGCCAAAGTAATGAACGTTTTTTATTGTGCCTTGGACCCTAATGAATTCAATAGAATCTCTACTTGTAATTCTGCAAAGAAGATATGGGATAGACTTGAAGTGACCCACGAGGGCACAAATCAAGTCAAAGAATCTAAAATTAACATGCTAGTACACAAATATGAACTATTTAAAATGGAGTCTAATGAAACCATTTCTTGCATGTTCACAAGATTTACTGATATTGTCAACGGCTTAAAAAGTCTTGGCAAAAGTTATACTAACAATGATCTTGTCAGAAAAATTCTTCGCTCTTTACCAAGGTCATGGAAAGCCAAGGTCACGGCAATCCAAGAAGCAAAAGACTTGAACAAGCTGCCACTCGAGGAGCTTCTTGGATTACTAATGACACATGAGCTCACAATGAAACAACACAGCGAAGAAGAATCCTCACATAAGAAAAAGGTAATTGCCCTCAAGTCTACTTCTTCTAACAAGGATCTTTCTTGCAGTAGCAGCAGTGAAGAAGAAGACAATGAGGAAAATGAAGAAGAAGCTCTTCTTGTGCGAAAATTCAGAAGATTCATCGATAGAAAGAAGCCCTTCCATAAGAAGAGAGTTCCCTCGCGTTCCTTCTACAAGGATAAAGTAAGGAAAAGGAAAGTGAGGGAACCGGATGCTATGAATGCAAGAAGTCCAGTCATTTCAGAGCCGATTGCCCCTTGCTGAATAAGGGCAACAAGTACAAGAAGAAGAAAAATCTTGTTTAGAAGCTTTCTCTGTGAAATCCCAAACTCTATTTTTCTTACTTGATTCAATCAGAGGATTGAATCAAGGGTTGTAAGGTTTGTTGGTGAGCCAAATATAAAACCAACGGTGTAAGGTTGTAGTTGGTGAACCGGAAAAAACCAACTGGGTTTGATTATGAACTCGGAAAAACAATCGGGTGGTTCTAGTCGGTGAGCCTGTGAAAACCGTCCGAGTTCGTTGTAATCTCGTGAAAACAACAAGTTGGGTTGTGAGCTTGTAAAACAACCGGCTGTAATCTTAGAAATTATAGTGAACACCCAAATGCGGCTTGGGGAGTGGACGTAGGAACAAGAGTTGGCTCCGAACCACTATAAACTTGTTTGTGTTTGTATTGGTTGTTGTCTCTTTCTCTCTCTTCACTCACTGCATCTAGTAAACTAACTAATTTATTTGCAATAGATTTAGTTAATTACTCATTATACTTTTAATTGGTCATATTTAATAAAACCCAATTTACCCCCCCTCTTGGGTTGTCTCCTTGGGCAACACTCTCTAATGTTTAAGTCAGGCCAATACTCAAGAAATAGGGAGGTATTCTATAGGTGACAGCGTAATGGCCTGTCAAGGCACCGGTTCACTTACCTAGAAGGTCCCTTAGAGAGTAGATTATATAGGCAAAGGCTAGTGCATGTCACCTAGAAATTCGGGCACGTGGGTAATTCGGGCACGTGGGTCGGCTGTGATTGGTAGCCCTCCGCATGCTTTGAGAATTAGGCACAGGCATTTCGTACACATATCACACCCTAGACGTTTTGTTGGTGCGATTTCAAAAACTGCCCAAGATCATTGCCAAAATGATGCTAGCTGTGGGGGTTTTGAAACTTAACGAGCCACCCACGCGCTTCTAGGCATGCCATGTGGCAAGTTCTATTGATTGATTTAAAAGCTTCGTGGCATGTTTTGGTTGGCTGGCCTTTTGTATGGGCTATGGTCAGTTCCGAGGCACATTTGGTATTATCAACACCTTGGTGACTGAGTGACGATGTTGTGGAGAACAGAATAACGGTCATTTTATAGTCGCATGATTGTTTTATGGGTGGCAATCGAGTCGGGTCAAATGCAGGCGGGTCAGAAAATTCCAAACATGAATCTGACCCTTTTATTAAACCAGTTAGAATTTAAAATATGAAGTTATCATGTTTAATAAATAAGTAACCCGACTCCACTTGCTTAACTTGCTCAATAAATATGTAATATGCTTAACCTGTTAACCGGTAAAATCTGTTGATCTGTATAATCTATAAAATCAGTTGAGCTATGTACTTATTTAATAAATAGGTAATTGCTTAACCCGCTTAATCCAATCTGGTTTGGTTATTAAATAGATTAAATAAGTTAAACAAATCAAGAGGCTGGAGTCTGAATCCATCTGATTATTAAACTATTTGAATGAATCGATCCGTTTACGGTCCGAATACGTTTAGTCTAAATTTATATTTACGTGCCGTAGGTGGAACGTGGGTTCAATTGATGGGCCGCATTATATTTTGCTACCATTAAAACCCTACATGAGGTCGTATGGGAAAAAGGTATTAAATTGACGTGGCCTCGTACAGTAAGTCAAAGGAAGTTCTTGGGCGTGTCGCAACTCGGCCAACTCCCACGCGGCACACGGACAATTCACCCCCCTAGTTTTTGAGCAGGCTGAGGCAAATGAAATTAGAAACTATGTGCTGCGATGTTGGAAATGACGAGGAGGGAGAGAGAGAGATAGAGAGGCTGAGAGATCCGTTCCGGTGTTACGTAAGAACCACGAAAAGAGGACGAGATTACGTAAACGACGGAAGATGCCCGTGGCCCCTTCCTTCGCGAGAGGGACTGTTCACCGTCTCATATAGTGCCGGGCCCAAGTTGTTCGCCTGTTCTAAATTAAATAATTTAAATTAAAAATATATTCATGAGCAATAAAAAAATAAAATATTATAAAATTACAAAAAAATCAGTCATAGATAACTATAAAGTAGATCCCATATACTTTATCATATAAATTGCTAACTAGTAATACTATTTTACTTTTCATAAATATGCAAAATTCAAAACAAATGTGACGATTGTAATAGTTTCCAGCAATCATGTAAAGTAGGATGTTATCTGAATAAGTTGGATCAGAAAATCATCTGATAGCAGACAGCTTGTAATTAAGTTGTCTGTTTGTTTATTTTTTATTTTTTGAGGAAGTGTATTAGTTTCTCACCAGCTCCTGAGTTGTTGTATCCGTTTTGTATTAGTCCACCCGCTTCACATCACGTTTGGACGTGCTTGGCATCGCCAGGTCTAAAATTATTGCTGGGAGGGAAGGGAGGTCAAACGAATGATGGCCCTATCTGATTCCCTGACTATATATACATCCAAAACCTCCACGCAAGGGGCAAGTCAAGAAGAGATTTTTGATTCCCTTATTATCACCGTGTTCCTTATCTTTCCACACATAAAACACTCTTTCTTTGACTTAAACATCGGAGGACTCCGACAAAACAAACTCCCACCAACTCTCCCACCATTGCTGACTTGCAGATTGATGGAGGCGATCTACAACAGCAATCTGAAGATCGAGCCTAACGTTATATAGCTAAAGACAAATTTAACTTGATCAGCTTCAATAACCACCCAAAAGTACAGCAACATTCTCACCTGGACCTCTCTTATCACCCACCTTGGCTAAGCCCACCAAGCCCCCGAGCCCGGTGCATGGGTAGTTCTATCGAACTATGTGCTTCTAATGCAAGCCATGGGGGATTAGAGGAGGTCAAGGAGATCGGATAGTAATGGGTCCAATGTGGTGAGGAAGGAGACTTGGTGCAGCATGATTGACTTCATGAACAAGACATTGTGTTTGCAGCGCATGACCGATCAGAGGGACAGGAGATTTTCAGGATACTATGAAGGTTGTCGGAGCTGGTGAGGAAGAAGGGATATGTGGCCAATTACTGCTTTGCTGTCAATGATGCCCGAGTCTACAAGGAACAGAGTTTGTAGTATCCCAGCAAGAGGCTGCCACTAGAACTGGGCTACTAAGTTTGCCTGTGGATGGACCAATTCAGATAAAGAACATGAGTGGACTTGTGGGGATTGTCATACAATTATGAAATTTGCTTCTGTGATCTTCGATCGATAGATTGTTGAGGGATAATAACTTGTTCCATGTTTGCCACCAGTTTATGTTCTTCTAGGGATTACTGGTGGAGACGAAGCAAATTTGGATGTGTGCTCAGCTTCAGATACCAAGAGGGCACTGATTGAAAACAAGGAGATCCAAGCTGTGATTCAGCAACAAATTTTACGCGCGGCTAGCTTCCCTGTCAATGGATGTAATGGATTAAGTACCATTGCATTCTGAACATCATAATCAGAAGTTATTTTGTACAATAATTTTTTCCCTCAAAGTTACTGCTCTTACAATTCTTCTAGGCTATTATTTCAAGCAGCCAACAATAATCTAGTGGAATATCATTACATGAGGCTAGCATTCTAAAAGTTATCCACCCAATATTGCTATGTAATTTCCTTTTTTTTTTTTTTTGAGGATAAGGGAGGCTGAAGGTAATCTTTCATTACATGAGGCTGTATGTAAAACTGACTACATATTAACAGCCAATTCCCACTTGGGCAGAAGGTAATCTTTCATTACAAAGAACAGTGTTTTTTCATCAATCACAGAGTACTTATGAAACAAAGTTCATGTTGAGAACAGGCATTGCCTTCTGAAGCTCAAACTGGCAGACCCTTCATCTTACAGGGAGCACGTACACAAATGAGATGACTTGGTATCATTAGCAGTACAGTTCAGCCATGGGAATAGCGTGCCTGGAAGCTGTCTTCTTTCTCATCCAGCTTTTTCTTTAAGCTGTGCAAAATAGAATGTCATAATCTAGACTTAAAAGTTCTAGAGTGAACATGAGAATTGCATGTTAAACTTCAAAATCCTATAACTTGTGGTGTGCTGGATCTTAACCAAGTGATCACACCCCTCCAAATGAAAAATGGAGGTTTTGAATCTAGGAAGTGTTCCTGTAAATCTTCAATCCTAGGTAATTCCAACAGATAGGTCTCTCTCACTCTCCTATTTAAGAGAGAGAGAGAGAGAGAGAGAGAGAGAGCCTCCAACCAATAATGGATATGCACATGCATGTGGAAGAGGAAAAGGGAAGAAATAAGCATCTTGCATCTGAAACCAACCAAGCTAAGTGATAAGCCAGCGGACAAGGATGATTCAACCTTTCCCTAGACTCTAGTGTAGGGAGAATTCATACGGAAGGGAAAAAAGAATGGTAATATGTTATATAGTTGATATTGAAGTCAGTTATTTCTCAACTAAATCTATAGCATGTGCAGGTGGTATGCTAAAAAGTCTTGCTCGCAAGAAATACAAAAGTCTTTACTCCTAAATTTGCACAAGAGCTCCAACTGTGCTCCAGTTTCTTAGAAAAATGAGGCAAGACTGATAATGGAGAGAAAATGAGAAAATCTTTGAGACTGAATGGTGAAGAAGGCATTGATCTTTCCTCCAAAATGCTTTACCAAGGTCCTTTCCAACTTTGCTCACAAAACTGAAGATAGCCTGGGAAAAAGCTTCTTACAAAACTTACAATGATATCCAATGTCCTAGTAATAATTCTGAACAACACTGCTCCACTGGCACATTCCACAAAGACATTATACTTACCGAGCACTCAGCTCTTCTCTTGCATCAAGAGCGCCAACTTCTTCATTTGACAGGAGATCAACAATGGGCTCATACAAGTACCACTCCTTCCTTTTCCTGATTCACAGAACAGTATTTCATCAGGAATCTGAACTAAGTAATTCCATTAAAATGGATATGTCAAACGCTTATATAATGGTCAGTAATACAGTGTGTATATGTAAAATTATGGGCCCTATTTGGACTACAAAACCTCCTGTCAACATGTGGGGTGTAGGATGGTAATTGACATGTAATGATTGGCGCAGGCAACATTGATTGCCTTATCAAGTCTTAAGCTTACAAAATCATTATATATTAAAGTCACAAGCTCCATATTGGATTCCCTGAGCCCCATGATATGAAAACTCGGAATAATATGCTAGTTGTTGTCTTTGTACAATAATTATTCTCATGAGTCAGTTTGCTTTAATTAAAAAAATTCTACGAATTACTTATGACAAAATAGAAATGTGAAATTTTTGAGTAGTCTACTTCCCCTTAAATGATGAATCTCTTTAAGTTTCCACTAAATGATTCAGTTATACTAACAGATCATGAATCATTCATGAAACTAGATATAGCTCTGACCCACTAGTTACAAAGCTTTGGATATTAATCTTACCTAATGACACTTCCTTTGCTGCCAAATAACTTTAGTAAGTCCAATGCGCTATTTCCCGTCTTACTGCAGAAAACATAATCATTTCTTTAGGGAAAATCATAGCAGCCAGGTGTTACCTTTTCTTTCCCCCCTTTCCAACTCAAAGCAGCCCAACACACCAGAACATAGATATATGATTGCATATACTTAAGGTATAAAGAAAAATCGACTCAGAGACACTAGAATCATACCTATTTGTAACATTTTCTATTCCACGGCGACCCTTTTTGCCTACTCTGGTTTCTCGTGCAGAAGAAACACTTTGAGCTGCAACCTATTGTACGAGAATGCAGAACTATATGAGACAAATCAATTATATATGATGGGCATTAATGGCTAGTCATAAATGACCTCGGAATATAATATTGAAATGTTTCATCTATATATGTATGGACAGGACATGCAAATCATTTGTATGGAATGGCAAGAGGAAATAAATCCATGTTTTATAATGATATTGTTATGGAAGAGTCACTGGATGTTGAGGGTGCCTACTGGCTCCGTTGATAAGCCAATGGGATTTGAATATCAATGACTTGGGTTCAAACCGCACTCTCACCCAGATATTGGCCAAGCTTCCCCTTTTCCTAGTTCTAAAGAAAAGTAAAGAAAAGAGCACAAAAGCAGAAGAAAATAATAGAAATGAAAAGAAAGAAAGAGAAATAAGTCATATGTTGGGATAAGAAATGGTCAATTGCTAACTTATGTGATATGTGGCACACTTGCATAGATAAAATAGCTAGAAATGATCTAAACATTTTACCAAACCGAACACATATTTCTTGTGTGAAAGGACATAGAGAAGTTTTTTTATATTCATGTTTTACTTCGAGAAAAGCAAGATATAGTAAAATACCACCAAAATATACACTTTTTTAGGTAAATTGTAGAGTTTATGAGAAAAAAGGTTAGAAAAAAGCCATTGTCCAAAGCACAAATACAAGCCAAGATGGTAGATTTTTATACATCCAGGTCAACGTCCCTAATACTACCTTCAGCTAGTAATCTGCATCCCATGGGCACTCCATGCTCCCTCGCAAAGCCAAGAACTTGATTGCAACAGTTCAAAGAACTTCCAATATTTATTAATAAAAAAAAGGAAGAGTTCTTGTTTGAATTTAATTGGAGATAGCCACCTCAAGTTTCTTGTACAAAAAAAGTGGTTGAGCCAAATGTGATTTTGTCATCCCACCCCAACATTTCAGAATGGTAATGCATAAACTAATGAACAGAATCAAAATTGATCTCAGGGGAATCTGAAGCAGGAACTTCCACATAGAATTAAAAGATAAATAATAATGCTAGCTGAGAGCACATAAATGAGTGGCTTCACACTGAAATTAAAGAAAATATTATGTGGTTTTCTTAGAAGACACCAAGAACCCAAAGAAAATAAACTATTTTGATCAAATTGATGTAGAGACTTCACAAGGGGCGTTACCCATTTTGCCAAAAACAAATCATGTGGTTTGAGAGATTTTCCCATAAACATATTCACCAGAACTCCAAACAAAAGCAGACAGATATTGAGGAAACTACACCAGCATCATATTAATAATTATCTATTTCAAATGAGAAACACAAGACAACATTAAAGAACAGCAAAGAGAAAAAAACGTGGAAATAAAAATCACTCAGAGGACCTAAAAGGAATAAATCAAAACTATAGCAAAATGTTTTATTTATTCAGCAAAGGAGAGTATTGAGATGTATATTTCTAATTAAGAACACAACTATACTTCAGAGAAAATCAGATTAGCCTCAGCCAATTCTAGACAACAAGCCTTATTTAATTTATTTGGCATTGCCTAGAACAAGGAAAAATAAATGTAGTATGAAATAGAAAAGAAAAGACCAGTTAACATAAAGTTAGAAATCTGATAAATTGTAAAGTTAGAAATTAAATATTAATGCAGAGGGATTTCCTAACTGATATCTTATAAAATTCTAGATCTGAATTTTACGATTCAATATGAGTTTTAAGGTTCAAGTGTTGCAAATGGCTAAAAACATCATAAAGGAATGAAATATGCTCCAGCATGACAACCGAAAAAAAATGGCATAAGGACATGGCTGTACACACAAACACATGCACATGCAACAGGGGGTGGTGGGGGGGGGAGGATGCACACATGCACTAAGTAATAGAATATGAAGCTGAGAGAATCAGACAGAACAAATCTAAACATGTATGCTATGTGTACCCTAGGCTAGTGAAATGCATCATTTAAGACATGCATGCACATGCACACACATGCAGATGCATATACTCACATGCACATGTGTGCACGCATGCATGAAATAATAAGATATTTAATCTAGGAAAGGGTATAGGACCCAAACAAATCTAAAAAACTATAACATGCGTACCTTGATATAGTGAAATGCATATTTAAGGTATAAATAAAGCTTTTGATAAAGTGATGGAGCAAAATAGGCATGTTGGCCATTAATAAACACCCGGAGCCTCCATGAGTCAGATAAAAGAAAAAAATGATGTTCAGCTCCAGTTCCATCCCCACCTTTTCATGGGTCAGCCGTCCAGCTCAATGATTGCCTAAACTAGATTGAATTGGTCCAATTCCTTGTTGGACCAGCTATTGGACTGCTCTATTCCAAATCAAGAATCCAACCCAAATCACTGCAATCCAACTTCGTAACTAGGCTGAGTTTTTAGGTGGATCACCGATCGAACTCTATCAAGCTTCCATAATTACCCTCACGGAAGTGCTTTACATCTACTTTGTGTATATTTATGTTCAGATGATTACTATTGAACTTCTTTTTGTGGTTCCATTATGTTTATATGATGTTATGTTTCTGTTTTCAAGTTTTCTGTATTTTTTACATTTAATTTATTTAGTTATTTTTGTATTGGCTCACAAGTCAACTCACCCAAGTCACAAATCCACTCATAATGCCCCAGGAGTTGAGTTTCTGTGTTTCCAAACATTAACTTAGTATTGCCATATGTTGATCCCATTCAAGGATGGGACTAGGGCAATGTATCTCCATAAAAAAAGGTTTCCACCCGTTTCTTGTCATTCTTAAGTATGCCTAGCAACGACCAAGCAACCTTGCCCCAACCCTGATTCTGGTTGAGAAGAAAATAAAATATAGTCAAGTACAGAAGAAGGGAGAAGAAGAGAATTGACATAAGGAGGTGAGAATGTTCAGAGAAAAGAGATTACAAGGAAGGTATAAGATTGACGAAGCCCATATTGTAACTCTTCCATCTTCCCTCTCACATTTATTGGCTTTAGAATTTTTCATTTCCCCCCCTCATTAGCCATTTTAGGTTCGGCTTGACACAGGAGTCAGAAGTCAGGAGAAAGAATTAGGAGCATAAAGTGATATACTTCAGGTAGGGATTCAGTTGGTTAAGTCTGGGTTAGGCTCGAAGTCACTTAACCCAAACTCGACCTGAATTTGGTCAGGTCAACATCATGCAACCCATAACTGATTTGCAAGGGTTCAGGTGGGGCTTGGGACATTTTAGATCAGCCTAATTGATATACAAAATTCGATATATATATATATATATATATATATATATATATATATATATAATGTATAAAGAAAACAAATAATAGAATAATAAAACAAAATCGTAGCTCCCACAACTTTTTATCTATCCCACCTCCAATTCACATCACTTGCCTCTTTTCCACTCATATATAATTCCTAGCATACAACATACCCACCTATTCAATGAGTTATATGATGGGATCTTCAATTTGAATCATTGACAATAGAATCCCAAGAGATACAAGGTCTGCCCACCCTTAATCCATGGATCAACTTCAATGCAGATTTCTAGACTTGCAATGAGATGGACAGAGTCATAGGCAAGGGATGAGATTGCAACCGTGAGCCACCAGCCCTCTCTCTCTCTCCCCCCAACTACCAGTGGAAAGTAAAGAGAAGAGGGGATGCAACAGATTATGCAATGGTATTAGACTACGTAATTTTTTCTGGATGATGCAATGGTTAGACTACATTTTGTCTAGTGCTTTCCTTTTTCCTCTTATGCCATTGAATGCTGGAGAATAGCCTAATCCCCGATCCCTTGTTTATTTGTACATTGGCATGCTTCTGGACAGATCCAGGTGCCCAAACCTGAAGCCCACTAATATCTTTTGCTATGCTGGGTTCGAGTTGACCAAATTTTCATTGAACCACCAAAAGGCTGAAATGAAACTAGTTTTTCATAGGCAGGTTCAGACAGGCTAGCGGGTCAAGGTTGAGTTTGCCAGCCCTATGATCAACAATAATCTGACCACCAAGTTTAAAAGAGCAAAGAAAGTCCCATTGGGAGGCCTGCAGGTAATTGGCTGTGATAGCTGGACCTTTTTCCCCCTTCTTTTCCTTTACATTATCCTTTCTCACATACCTTTTAACCTAGTTTACATCCCCTTCTTTCTCTGCACCCAAAATTGTTCCTGCTTTGCTGTCCATGAGAGTTAAAGAAGGTTTATGGCTCTCATGTTGCTCCTCTTAAGAAGGGCTGAACCATAAACATAACATGTCACCATGTGCTAACCAGGATAAATGATGCGACTTCAAATTAAACGAATGAATATTTGAACCTGGCAAGGACCATGGCTAAGATACAATCATAGTTGTCCTGTCCCAGAAGTGTCTAAAGAACTTGCTAAACAACTCTCTCAAAGAGACTCCAACAACACAAAAATAAGTCACATAAGGGTCAAAGTTGGACCTTTCAAAGCTTGTCTCAGCCCTTTCCCACTCCAATCACGTGATCCTTGGCACCATAGCATCAAATTAGTAATCACAACTTATATTATGAAGGTTCAGATTGTTGCTTTAGATAACTTATATGCATATCTACGAAGAAATAGGCAGCGGGAAGTCATAATTAGCACATGCAAGCAAAGAGGACATCCGCATATCATGAAATAACAAAATTTCATAATGCAATAACAAATCTTTAAATGTAATGAACTACTTACTTCAAAATAATCAGGAAATCAAAAAGTCTAACCTCATAAAGCTGCTCCCTGATAGCAACTGCAATTGCTGGCTGCAGATATAGACGTAAATCACCAAATTATAGTTAAAAAAAAATATTAAGTTAGTTATAAAGTTCAACATCAAAAGATGGAAATGATGCATTACAGTAAAAGCAACTGTAAACTGTAACCTCTTTAGTTGTTAATTGGTAAACAGGGACATTAAAAATGCTAAATTCCCTGCACAGTTATATCCCTCCACAGCATGTCTGTGTGACCTTGTGCACGTGTGCATGTGGCTAGCAGGAGAACATGGAAGTGCATGCATGCTTGAGTGTGCATGCATGCAGGTGGACGTGTGCGCATATGTGGGTGCAGTTATAATGCACATGGTGTGAAGGAGTTTGTGCCCACTGCCAAATCCAAGGATGGAAGATGCAAAATGAAAATCTAAAGGGTTTGAAATGTCTTATAAACAAATAATACATATACTTTAAAAATTATTTGCCTATGTGATATCTGGGCTATCGCCCATGCCCAAATCACATAGGGCCCGCCCTAGCTGCCTTGTGGTTAACCGAGATAGAAAACAGTGGGGAGTAGTTCCCCCATTCTCCTCCTCCCTTTCATACCCAAACCCCCCACCGTCGCGAACCCCTTCCCCACACCTCTTCCCTTCCTCCACACCCTCTTCCCACCTCACCACCATTCTAGACCCCCTTCGAACACTCCCCGTTGGTCCGCCACCGCCTCCTCTCCATCTCTCTCACGCCCTCTTTCTCTCACCCTCACACGACCTCTCCCTCTCTTCCTCTTTTCTTCCTCTCCTCTTCTCTTTCTCTCTCTCCCAGATTCTCTCTTTTGCCCAAACTAGGAAGGAAAAAAAAAAAAAAAGGAAATGGTCTCTGTCCCTCTCCCTCTCCCTCTCTTTCTCTCTCTATCTCTCTATGAGCCGTTCTCCCTCTAAGTTGAACTCTAGAGGGTCCCACTGTCTCGTACCCCCTCTCCCATCCTATAACAGAAACTAGGATTTTAGAATTCTTGAAAATTTTAGAAAGAACTTCTAAAATTTTGTGGATTTTTAGAAATTAATTGTAAAATATTATCGTACCACTAATTCGATACATATATGTGATTCTGGATTATTAAGTCCAGAGGAACCCCAAAGAGGTGCTTAGATTGCCGGATGGTTGGCACCTACAAGGTAGGTAACATTTACACTTTATATTAATTAATTATAATTCAATAAAAATTACCTTGTTATTCAAAATGGTACAAATTATTATGATAAATTAAAATTTAATTGTGTATGAAATCTCTATAAATATTGATAATTAATTTGTGATTTCAGTTTTGTTAATTAAATTGGATGGTGACACCTGTTATGATTGGATCAGGCATATAAAATCATGAACACTGCATATTTGATGGTATACACTTCAAAGCAGTATCATACAAAAAAAGAAATATTTAAATTATATATATATTTATATGTATCACCTGACTCTCGACCCTACTATGTATGAGTCTGGACTTGATTGTATAATGATCTCCGCCATTGGGGTGATCATAGTGATACCCTGCCACGGGATATAGTGTAGCAACCCTGCCACGCAGGTGATCGTGGTGATCCCTACCATGGGGGACATCGAGGTAACCCCCACCCCAGGGGTAATCATGGTGATACCTGAGCCGCAGGGGTATAAATGCGCTGCAATCAGGGCTGTAGAGCTAAAAAGATTAAACACCCAGGTTCAAGTATATAAATATGAGTATGATTATGATATTGGACACATTGGACTCCGATATGATGTGTTGATTCTTTATGTCGATATTATTGAAAAGATGATATGTAATTTTCGTATATGGAAATCAATGATAATAAATGCTATAAACATTACTTGTAAAGGTGTATTATATCTTATGTGCTTTAATTGAATTGCATTATTAATATGGCTTGAACTAGTTTTATAAACTGTACTTATCGCATACTGAGTTGTGAAGCTCATAATCTTCACCTATGTTGTTTTACAGATCCAGAGTCCAGAGGCTAAATTGGTGTCGGCATTTTGGAAAAAATATTAGAGGCAATGCTATTCTTATAGATAGTAGAATTGGTTTGATCAATATATGTATATTATAATAATTTCTGGATGATGTATAAATAACTTAAACACTAGAAGTTTTGGATTGTAAAATTTAGAAGAAGAAATTCTATGGGATGACTTGTGTGGCATGTATAATATATGCAATATCTTGGGTTAATAGTTAGTTATTCTGATATTCAATATCTCCTGTATATGAATTGTACAATTTTCAAGCTATATTGAATTCATTGACAGGTGGAATGCCTTGCACGCTTATAGGGCCAGCCCTATGAGTATGCAACGACTATCATGCCCTCAAATTGTGATTCTGAGGTCGGAGGCATGACGGTTGAAGTGGTGCCAGAGCATAGGTTTAATTTATACGGATTTACCTAAGTCCTAGGACATTACGCATGCGGAGTGTAGGTGGGGTAGTTATCTAATACTTGGATGAAATTCCTATCTATTGTGGTTAATAGCTTTAAATCTTAGTTTAATTGTAACCTCCAATTGAATTTTGTTATTGTTTCAATGTAGAATAGAAGTTGGATCCCGTCGTGTTAAGATTGCCAACACTATTGATGACTCCCAAACTGGTCAATCTTCAAACCAAAAGAATGATAATAATGGTCAGCAAGAGGGTGTCAGGACTTTTGCTAAGAATGTCCAGACTGAGCAGCAACAACAGGCTGCGGTGCTTTAGATTACGGAGACTATAGTACGGATGACGCAGCAACAGCAGCTGCAATTTCAAGAACTAGAACAACAAAAGTGGTTCCAACAGCAGCAATTGCAATTCCAAATGCAGCAACAATTTCTACAACAACAACAACAATTGCTGCAGCAAAAGGAATCACAGTCATCTAGTGTTGGGTCTCAGTCTATGCAATGCGGTAGTATAGCAGAATTTAAGAAAGTGGCTCTCCTAGCTTTCAAAGAAACTACCAAACTACTGGAGGCCAAGAATTGGCTAGAGAAGATGGAAAAGGAAGGAAAGGCTCTCTCTCTCTCTCTCTCTCTCTCCCCCTCGCTCTCGCTCTCTTTCTCTATCTCTCTCTTCCCACCCATGTGTGTGTTAGAGGGTAAAGGGATTTCCCTCACTCACTCTCTCTCTTATGGTCCCATTGGGTCGTATCCCCTCTCCCATCCTGTGATAGGAAATTGGAGATCCCATGTGCACTAAATTTACTTGCCATAACTATAATCACTTGTGATCTTTCATTCAATATTTGCAATGTGTGTTAGTGGATCATAGAATCCTTAAGCATTTATGAGAGCTCATGATCTAGGCCATTTTCCATAGCTTTTGCTCCTTTTTGCTTGTAGCCTATATAAGCATTCTTATCTGTGTCTAGTTGATCTACTCCACTTAATCCCCACTAAATAGCCTATAACAACACTTAATTGAGGGTTATTTGAAAGTACGACTTGTCAAAGTTCGGTGTTCCATGACACAGAATGAATGTTCTTTAATTAACTTACTAAACCCCACTTCCTCTGCTGACAACACTCAGCACAGTCAGTTGGCACCAAGGTATGCGGAACCGACCGAACCGACGTACCAGTGGAGACCGAAACCGGTTCGGTACCGGTTGGAACCGATATCAAACTGGTTCAGAAAAAAAAATGCGCGGACGCGCGCGCGCGTTATACTACAAAATGGCATTAAATGCCACTCTGTGGCATTAAAAGCCCACGCAGGCTACCCCGCATGGGCTCACTGACCCGCGCGGTGAGCCCACGCAGGCTGCCCTGCACGCAGTTCTCCGTGCATGGACGCGCGATTCGCACCATGTGGAATGTGCGCGGGCGCGAGTCGGGGACGCGTTTTCCCACTCGCACCCGTGCCCCCGCGCGTGGGCGTTATTCCCCTAGCCTCTCTCCTTTTTTTCCTTCTCTTCTTTTTCTCGAGCCTCTCTTTTCTTCCCCTCTCTCCTCCTCTCTTCTCCTCTCTTTCTCCTTCTCCCACTAGCAGGGGAGGTCTTCTTCCCCGTGAGGTACTCGAAAGGAAAAAAGAGGCCCAGTAGTCGTCTTTCCCGCAAGAGAGGTCTTCTTCCCCCCTTCAACAGGTAGTCTTCTCCTCTTTCTCTTTTTTCCTCTTCTTCCTCTTCTTCTTCCTCTTCTTTCTTCCTCTTTCTTCATCTTCTTTCCTCTTCTTCCTCTTCTTCTTCCCCGCAAGTACCGGTGCAGTTTGCACCGGTACCGGGCTTGTACCGGTGCGAACCACACCGGTTCGCACCGGTATGGGCAAAAAACCGTTCGATTCCGACCCCCTTTGGGGTCGGAACTGAATTCCATGGCTATACCATACCGGTGGAGGCCGGTACCGGTACGGTACAGGCTAAATCGGTCGGTTCTGACCGGTTCAGCAGACCTTGATTGGCACCCTTCTTCACGCAGGAGAGATTCCAGATTCAAATCCAAACGGTGTCAACCTTCCTGTATTTCTTGGAAAAAATTATAAAAAGCTCCCGTCTCAAGCTCTCCATGGAACACATGCATAGACCGCTCCTCACAAAAGTAAGACAGTGAACATGTCTTGCTTCTTTAGCATGTTCTTGTTATCTATTTCTACTTTCCACTATTACTAGGTTGAGAATACTACATTTGTTTCATTATATTGGTACATATCACATGCTAAAATGACCATTATCCTTTTCTGAAACCTTGGAGAGGTCTTCCAAGCATGAAACGAGATAAAAAGAATTTACACCAATTTATCATGTTTTAGTAAATTTGCATTAATATAACAGTTCTAAATGAAAAGGAACAGACTACTATTCTTTTTTTCTCAAAGAGCTTTTATGAAATATTAGACTTGCTTACTCCAACTTCAGGGTCTCCAATGTTCAAGTCTTCGCACAAGGTTCTCGCAAATTCTTCAGGATCATTTTCAAAGTTGCTTACATCCTGAAATCCAGAAGAGCAAGAAAGATGTTATCATGCTGTGGGGAATAACTGGAAGAAACAATCATTAAAATACATAAATCCATTCAAGTTTATTATGCAAATTTTCAAATCAAACCTACCCACAAAAACTGATCCCTTATTACAATGTTATTTACTCGAAGATCAATCTGCAAAATGGTCAGAACTAATATCATTCCAACATTGATGTCAAATTATCCTTTCATTGAAAAAAAAATGAACTCAAAAAATTGTAAGCATATGATCATTAACCAATGAGTTAGTGAACCTTAAGGGGCACAATCTTCTCCTTGATATGCATGTCTTGTCCTTCATATGACCGAAATTCTGCCAGTTGTGTCTACAGGACATGGAAATGGGAAAGAAAGTATGAGCATACCAAAGAAAACGAGGGAGGATATCACTACAGTGTAAGTCAACAGCATTGAGAAATGAACTAACGGAATTGATAAAGTCACCTAATCAAATTTACAAAAGAAGCACCCGCTTTCTAAAGATGAGAAATTGCAATTGCCTTCACAAGATCCCAAGTGTTACAATTTGTTAACAAGTGAAGAACAATGCAACTCATGCTATTAATGCAAACTCGAGATTATTTAGAAACAGCAAAATTTTCTCAATTACACAATAAACAAAAAGAATAAACCAGTCGGCCAGTGTGCTTATACTTATTTCAATCTAACAGCCATGAGCTTATGTTCAAATTCAAATGCCCAAGTACAAGAAAGGACATCAGTTTTTTCAGTGTCAACAAAATTAAGACTAAAATGAAGCAAAAGATTAGAAATTAATGAAATCTGCCAAAAACTTCCACTTACTTGAATAGATTGGGCAATCTGCGTCATGAATGTCGGTGGTAGTTTGAGATCCTTCACAGTTCTTTTTGCAAAACTGACCACTTCTGAGTCAGGATCTTTCAAAGAAAAGCATAGACAACAATGTATCACTAACAGCTCATCCTAAGTTTCCCCGTGGGCAATACACAAATGATGATAAATACTGGGAAAAACTGCAGAGAAAGATACGAAAAAGTTGTTCATGCTACATGCAGAAAAATTAACAAGAATAGGCTGGAATCTCACATTTTGTCAACAACTAAATGTTAAGCAGATCACTACTGATTACATTCTTTAAAGTGGTCATAAGCCAGCATCAGCAAGTCCCCAGCATTATAGGACTGCAAAGAACTGCTCAACTAATCTGCATGACTTTCACCATGGTATGATGCACTAGTTTCCCCAAAAAATGCAAGATAACCATTATCTTAAGATCAATACAAGAGTAACAAACACCTTCCTGCAAAACTAAACGAATAAAACCTCCAGTATGATTGGAACAGTTGGACCTGCAGGTAAACTCAGTATAACCTCAAAAACTAGCAAATAACAGGCTAGAAGCATAGAGCAAGAATGCTTTTTGGAAGTTTTCAAATAATAATATAGCTTTTTTAGATCCAACAAAGAAAGGTACAGTATATTCTTGATATAAGGATCAGTGGGGCACCTATAGCTGTGATATATGAAGAATTTTGAAGCCCTGGATTGCTAAAATATATTCTATTTTCAACTTTTTTTGGTCATCATCTCCAGCTTTTAGTGCTTATATTACTTGACTGGTGGAGATAAAAATGATATGATATCAGTTTTAAGTGCTTATAAGTCAAAGGTCCTCTACAATGCCGACCGATAGAAATAAAGAGAGAAAGGAAAAGAGGATAGTATGTCCCTTCTAAGTTGGATGTCTGCATGTCCCTCTTCACATACCTCTGAGTCTCACTCTCCCTAAGAGTTTTACAAGCTGGCCATACAAAAAGGATGTTTTTTGATTTTTTTTATTCAAGCTATGGCTTGTTTATCTATTAAGCTGGATACACTGTAAGAACGATATGACATAAACATTGAAGCAGATAGGGATGCTTCAGTTCTCTATGAGCTTCCATCTTCTATTTTCCATCTCCTACTCAAATCTCCCTCTTTCTCTCTAGTTATCTTGCTCTCCCCCCCCCCCAAAACACCACATACATACACAAAAAACTAATTAAAAAAAAACTCAATTTGTTTTTTCTCTTTCTCCACTCCCCTTATCCACTTTTTACAATTTATTAACTCTTTATGGAGAGAAAATTTAGACCAGGCCAGGTCTGAAAATTATTTCTGCTAACAATTTATTTTGCAGCCTGAATGTTAAAAGGCTGCATCAGCGTATTATCAAAGATTGAAAAACAAGAAGATACAAGTACATTTACTTGCTCAATATTTGGATGCCATAAACATTCTTAAACACTCAAATCTAGGAGTAAGAGGTAAAAGAAGCTCTTGGAGTAACATCAGCTTATCACCATGACAAGCAGCACTAACAAAGTATATATGTGTGCGCTAATCATTCTTTCTGACTTACTATCTCTAGATTTTTTTTGTTTTCACAAAGTAAACCATACACTGAAAAAAAATAATAAATTCCTGTTGAGTAATGTCTATCTGAAGATCACAGATGCCATTAATGTGAAAAAGATAGCAAACTTGAACAGACTAATGAAGTTGGCAGGACATAATTTTGTTTTGCATCATGTGAACTTAGAAGGCCAAGTAACATAATTTAAATTGCAAGAAAAGAACTAGCCTTATGTGTTAGACTACTAAGATCTGATTACCAATTATATGTTAAGCGACCAAATGGTTTTCAAAATATTAAAATGGACATTTTAACTGATCCCTAGTGATGAGTTAAAAATACATTTCAACTCTAAGTCAATCAGATCCTTAATCACCAAAGGCGGTAGGGAAAGGACAAGAGGGAGGGAGAGAAGGTGTAACATATTTTAGAATGGCAAGGTAGCATAAGTTGCAAGATTAAGGTTCTGGTTTGGACGAACATGATATGAGACCACTATATAACACTAGGGGTGAAAAATAGACTAGGTAACATCCATCTAGATCTAATCTGTATATGAATCTATCTAGATATAGATACAAATTTCAGCACACAACTAATATCCGTTTCCATATATGTATCTATCAAATAAAGGCAGATACAAATATGGATAGTCAACTATTCGATTCATGTTCAAATATCTGGTTCTATTTGTGATCCTATCTAGTCTTATATAGCTCTAATGAACTTTAAAAGAAAATAAGTGACAGTATTAATGATGAAGGACCACTGCAGGGGAAAGAGGGAAAGAGGAAGAAGAAGAGAAGGAGGAGGAAGAAGAGATTATAGAGACGCAGGAAGAGAGAAGAGGAGGAGGAAGAAGAGAAGAAGAAAGAGGAGGCTACAGTTTTTTATTCAATCATTCAATTCCTAATACATGAGAGGGCTGGCCTTTAAATAGGTCTTACATCATGAATTGACTAAGTCAAACAATTAACAACAAACCAAACTTGGACCCTTCAATTAATTGACTAAGTCAATTAATTGATTACATACCAAATTAAACCTTACTAACATTAGACCATTAAACCAATTGATCGCACCCAAAATTGGACCTTTATAATTAGGTCTTACATTGATAAATTAATCCAGTCACTTGACTCAATAACCAAATCGACTCCAAAATAACAAAAATGCAACCAAATCGACTCAAGCAAAAGCAACTAATAAGGCAATAAAAGAAACATGACGCAGACTCGAATGGACCCAATCCGAGGCCTGACTCAACCCAGTGGCTCAAAACCATCTCCTAGCCATAATGATATCAATCCCTGGCGCAAACGCGAACGAGTACCTCTGATGTCCCCATCAATTAACATGTCTTTAACTTACTTTACATTCCATACATTAATATCTTTGATT